>NC_041388.1:459422341-459425273 GCF_002162155.2 Triticum dicoccoides | reverse complement strand
TTAAATGCTGTTTTCCATTCATCTCCCAATTTCATACGAATTTGATGGTAGCCACTACGCAAATCAACTTTGGAGAATATTGTAGAGCCACTCAATTCATCAAGCATATCATCTAGCCTAGGAATAGGATGACGATAACGAATAGTAATATTATTAATGCCTCTACAATCAACACACATACGTGATGTACCATCCTTTTTCGGCACTAGAATAATAGGAACAGCACAAGGACTAAGGGATTCGCGTATATAACCTTTGTCGAGAAGCTCTTGTACTTGGCGCATAATCTCCTTCGTCTCCTCTGGATTGGTACGGTATGGTGCACGGTTTGGCAGTGAAGCACCGGGAATTAAGTCAATCTGATGCTCAATCCCTCGAATAGGCGGTAATCCCGGTGGCACGTCTTGTGGAAAGACGTCAGCGAACTCCTGTAAAATGTTAGTGACAGCAGAAGGCAAAGAGCAAGGCACGTCCTCGAATGAAAATAATGCCTCTTTGCACACAAAAGCATAGCAAACAGATTTGCTGAAATCTAGCTCATCAATATCAGATTTGGTGGCAAATAAACATGCACTTTTCAATTTAATTTCAGAAGCAACACTAGATGGTTTATTATTAGGCTTCATTTGTTGCTCAAATTCTTTTGCCACAATCTGATTTTCACTCTTATCCGTCTCCTGTTTTGCTTTATTAGCTCTATTAATATCATCTTTCAAAATGGAATCAGGAGTCATAGGAAGCAAAGTAATATTTTTATCCTTATGAACAAGAGTATAGTGATTGTTTCTACCATGGTGTACAGAATTTTTATCAAATTGCCATGGTCTACCAAGTAATAAGGAACATGCTTGCATAGGTACCACATCACAATCAACATAATCAGCATAGGTAGAGATACTAAAATGCACACGAACAGTACGTGTTACCTTAACCTTGCCGCTGTTGTTGAACCATTGGATGTAGTAAGGATGTGGATGTGGTCTTGTGGTGAGAGAAAGCTTCTCCACCATCTCCATGCTAGCCAAGTTGTTGCAGCTCCCTCCGTCTATGATGACGCGCACAGAACGTTCCTTCACAACTCCCTTGGTATGGAACAAATTGTGCCTCTGATTTTGCTCAGCTTGTGTGACCTGCACACTCAAAACACGTTGAGCAACTAAACATTCATACCTGTCAGCGTCTTCAGGAGCCATGTATTGCGTCTCATGATCAGAATCATCTCCACCATGTTCTTCACGTGTAATAAGAGCCAAAGTCTCCTCATCATAGTCACTAGCGGACTCATATCCACCATCCGCGGTAGCAATCATCACACGCGGAGATTTGCATCTCTCTATTTAATCCACCCAGAAAACGTGCAAGCATAGCTTCATTCTCCTCAACAATACCACATCTAATCATGCCAGTTTGTAATTCCTGATAATATTCTTCTACAGAATTTTTTCCTTGTCTTAAACGCTGCAATTTTTGAAGCAATTCACGTTGATAATATGGTGGAACCCAACGCGTACGCATAGCAGTTTTCAAAGCAGCCCAAGTAGTTGGAATAGGATATAATCTACAATGTTCAGACCACCATACACATGCAAAACTAGTGAAAGCACAAACAGCAGCAGCAACTCGTCTCTCCTCAGGATATTGTAAACATGTAAATCGTTGTTCAGTTTCTAACTCCCAAGTAAGATATATATCAGGAACATATCTACCCTCAAATGGTGGAATATTCAATTTCAGTTTAGGAATATGGACATCATCGCGTACCTGAGGTGGTGGTGCAGGCCTACCATGACGAATATATACCTGAGGTCGACCTACTGGTGGTGGTGCTGGTGGCTGCTCGTAGATCTGATTTTGATCAACCTCATCCTCATAATCACCCGCATACTCATCATCCTCCTGGGTACCAGCAGGAGCAGTAGCAGGAGCCAAAGAAGCACCAACAGCAGTAGCAGCGGCACCAGAAGTTTGTCCTGTCTCAATAGGAACACGCTGTGCTCGTCCATACTGATTCGGAAGGGGGCGTAGTTGTTGTTGTTGCAGAGGTGCGACAGGTGCAGCCAGTGGTGGAAGACGCGCAAGCAGTTCATTAAATCTGTTATCGAGCTTTGTTTCGAACGTCTTCTCAAGGCCAGTGATCTTCTCCATGGCTTCTTCAAAATTGTTCAGCACATCTTGTACCTGTTCAGTCATCATTTGCTGAAACTTATCATGAAGCTCCTTGTTCGATAAGTTCTCCCAGTCAATCTCGTCGGCTTGTGATCCTGGCATGGTTAGCAGCAATAGAAACACACAAGAATATGATCCTACAGACTACTAAGAAGTGGTGGTGGTGTATCACAAATCCGTCAAGCAAATCTCAAATTCTTACCAGTTCTTACCCAGCAGCAGGCGATGATCGGCAACCGTTGTAGTCAAAAACTCTCAAAGCGTGGATAGAGCGATTACCAGGGAGAGTCGAACACACGACGTAGATGTATGTGGAGCTGGGAAGGCTTATAGTATGGTAGCAAAAAGGGTCGGCAATAATCAATTCAGAGATGCAAAGTTGAATAAACGCTCAACGACGGTACTGTGCTGGTCCTAGGCTAGACTGTGCTAGAGACGCGAGCCTAGAACACCAACAAAATCACGGCGCGGCACGTAAACAAGGGAAAAGCACACTCTGAATTTTTTTTTTTTCGCTCTTTTTTTTTTGCGCTCTTTTTTTTTTGCGCTTTTTTTTTTGCGAAAAATCACTATAATGGCGAGTGTCTCAAAACTCTTCCTAGCTCAAACTGACAGGATGGGCACGAAATTTTTCGACCAATTTTTTTTTTTGTTTTCGACTGCCCGGACCCAAAAACTGGAAACGGGTCAAAAAAAACTTCCTATAATGGCACCTGTCTCAAAACACTCAGAAACACCTAAAAAGAGGATAGCCAGAAATTTTTTC
>NC_041388.1:459266188-459421556 GCF_002162155.2 Triticum dicoccoides | reverse complement strand
TCTTAAGCGCTGTAATTTTTGAAGCAATTCACGTTGATAATATGGTGGAACCCAACGCGTACGCATAGCAGTTTTCAAAGCGGCCCAAGTAGTTGGAATAGGATACAATCTACAATGTTCAGACCACCATACACATGCAAAACTAGTGAAAGCACAAACAGCAGCAGCAACTCGTCTCTCCTCAGGATATTGTAAACATGTAAATCGTTGTTCAGTTTCTAACTCCCAAGTAAGATATATATCAGGAACATATCTACCCTCAAATGGTGGAATATTCAATTTCAGTTTAGGAATATGGACATCATCTCGTACCTGAGGTGGTGGTGCAGGCCTACCATTACGAATATATACCTGAGGTCGACCTGCTGGTGGTGGTGCTGGTGGCTGCTCGTAGATCTGACTTTGATCAACCTCATCCTCATAATCGCCCGCATACTCATCATCCTCCTGGGTACCAGCAACAGCAGTAGCAGGAGCCACAGAAGTATCAACAGCAGCACCAACAATTTGGCCAAACGCAAGAGGAACACGGCTCGCTCGGCGAAGGTCTATTTCGCGACGTGGAGGTAGTCGTTGTTGTTGGTGTTGTTGGAGAGGTGCGGTAGGTGCAGCGGGTGGTGGTGGTGGAAGACGCGCGAGCAATTCATTAAATCTGTTATCGAGCTTTGTTTCGAACGTCTTCTCAAGGCCAGTGATCTTCTCCATGGCCTCTTCAAAATTGTTCAGCACATCTTGCACCTGTTCAGTCATCATTTGCTGAAACTTATCATGAAGCTCCTTGTTCGATAAATTCTCCCAGTCAATCTCGTCGGCTTGTGATCCTGGCATGGTTAGCAGCAATAGAAACACACAAGAATATGATCCTACAGACTACGAACAAGTGGTGGTGGTGGGTGTCACAAATCCGTCAAGCAAAACTCAAATTCTTACCAGTTCTTACCCAGCAACAGGCGGTGATCGGCAACCGTTGTAGTCAAAACTCTCAAAGCTTGGATAGAGCGATTACCAGGGAGAGTCAAACGCACGACGTAGATGTATGTGGAGCTGGGAAGTGATGAGGACATGACTACCTTGGATATGACCAAAAATATTGCATATATGCATATTTGTCAGGTGATTTCTAGTGCAAACTATTCAATAATCTATTTATGTTATCCAGAACAAAAATACTTCACACACTTTTGTGTTTTGTCTAATTGCAGGTGTATGGGACATTTGTACAATCCACATATGAAGATAAGGAAGAAAGAGATGTTTATTTGCTGTCCAAAAAGTTCTCTCACGTCACTTTTGGCCCAAGAGAAGATAGAGTCCAAGTCTCTCACGTTCTGGATTCAGATTCGGACTGCACAGACACACCTGACTCAAAACGCACACAAGTTTTTCATACGGACTCCGAATTGGGTGATTCTTTTTTTGTTGGAAACTAGATTTCGTGCACTTTCCAACCCAAGTGGAATCACCTTCAAATTCGTCCGGAGCGTTGAGTTGTGGACGAAACAATCTGATGCTGCAGCAGAATCCGAGTCAAACTACAAGTCCAAAGGTGTTACATCACCTCCACTTGGGCCCATTGGCCTTGTACGACCTAGATTTAGTTTTAGGCTGCCTTGGGACGTCCTCCCACCTCCTTGGCCGCCACCCCTTGTGATGAGGACATCAATACAATTGTTACACCCACAGCCCCTGCTGCTATACATACTGGACCAATTACTAGAGCTCGTGCACGCCAACTAAATTACCAGGTACTTTCGTTTCTTGGTAATGATTCTAATGTTCATGAGAATATGATGCTGCCTAAATTGGATACATTTGTTTTGCTTACAAATGAAGGGCCTAGCTTGGAGAAGGATGAACATTGGAGCAAGAACAAGCATGGAGATGATGGCATGCGCAAGGGAAACAAGAACGTAGTTACAAGTGATGATTTCAGGACTTTGAAGCCACCATAATGGGTGCATGAAGCCTTGGACGAAATATACAAGATGCCACTTCATAAATTTCGTCCCGAGGTTATTTTAGGTGCTGCGTCACCTTATTATTGGGCCAGGCCCATGTAATTTCGAAATACATAAGTATAGGCTATTTTTAGAGTCCGTATGTGTGGGGAAACAAGAGATAGGGTTGATTTCGGACCCCTCCACCAAGGGCCACGAAATTCCCCCCCTCTTCCTCCATATATACAGCCCTTAGGACATCGTTTAGATTTTGGGTTTTGTTTAGATTAAAAGTTCGCCATAACTGCAACTTCGCGCACTTCGTTTGTGTTCAACGACCAGACAAAGGCGTCACAGAACCCCACCTTGATCAATAAAGCTTTCATCTTATATTCGCAATATCCAGATTGCAATCTTAGTTTCTTGCTTGTTCTTCGTTTGCTCGCAGGAAACAGACCCTCGTGGTCAGGTTGATCGTGCTCCGGCGTGGTCAATAACCTCTCGGAGTTGGTTTAGCGATTGCTAAGGCGCGACGTCCTCGCACGTTCGTAGTCGGATCGTCAAAGTCGACTTCCACCAAAGCGATATCCATCATCTCATCGAAAGACAGGACACCTCCGCCTCTATCAGTTGTTGTTGGAGAGGTGCGTTAGGTGCAGCGGGTGGTGGTGGTGGAAGACGCGCGAGCAATTCATTAAACTTGTTATCGAGCTTTGTTTCGAACGTCTTCTCAAGGCCAGTGATCTTCTCCATGGCCTCTTCAAAATTGTTCAGCACATCTTGCACCTGTTCAGTCATCATTTGCTGAAACTTATCATGAAGCTCCTTGTTCGATAAATTCTCCCAGTCAATCTCGTCGGCTTGTGATCCTGGCATGGTTAGCAGCAATAGAAACACACAAGAATATGATCCTACAGACTACGAACAAGTGGTGGTGGTGGGTGTCACAAATCCGTCAAGCAAATCTCAAATTCTTACCAGTTCTTACCCAGCAGCAGGCGGTGATCGGCAACCGTTGTAGTCAAAAACTCTCAAAGCTTGGATATAGCGATTACCAGGGAGAGTCAAACGCACGACGTAGATGTATGTGGAGCTGGGAAGGCTTATAATATGGTAGCAAAAAGGGTCAGCAATAATCAATTCAGAGATGCAAAGTTGAATAAACGCTCAACGACGGTACTGTGCTGGTCCTAGGCTAGACTGTGCTAGAGACGCGAGCCTAGAACACTAACAAAATCACGGCGCGGCACGTAAACAAGGGAAAAGCACACTCTGAAAAAAAAATTCGCTCTTTTTTTTTTGCGCTCTTTTTTTTGCGCTGTTTTTTTTTTCGAAAAATCACTATAATGGCGAGTGTCTCAAAACTCTTCCTAGCTCAAACTGATAGGATGGGCACGAAATTTTTTCGACCAATTTTTTTTTTTTCGACTGCCCGGACCCAAAAACTGGAAACGGGTCAAAAAAAACTTCCTATAATGGCACCTGTCTCAAAACACTCAGAAACACCTAAAAATAGGATAGCCAGAAAATTTTTCGAAAAATGCGTTTTCGAAAATTTTTGGGCCTAAACGGAGCGTGGCTACCCGACTCCGGCAAGGAAACACGAATCAGAATCTAGATGGATCTCGACAACAACCCTAATAAGCAAGGAACTCGGATTGGTGGTGGATATATGGTGGTGGTATATGGCAGCGGCGGTGGTAGCGGTGGTAGTATATGGATATGGATCGGTGGTGGTATATGGACACGGATTGGTGGTGGTATATGGACACGGATTGGTGGTGGTATATGGATACGGATTCGGAGCCGTGGTGGTAGATGGCAGGGGCGATGATGATGGTGCGGCGGCGGCGTGACAACTTATGACCAGAACTCGAAACACTAAAAGACTAGACTCTAAGACCAGCAACTAGACACGACGATGCAACCGCAAATTCAACAAAGCAAAACCCTAAAAAGATTATGCAAAGGCTCAGATTGGTTCGGATATGATGAACTAACCCTAATTTTTTTTCTGTGGCTTTTTTCGTGGACTGTAGGTATGAAGAACAGACTCGATCTAAACTACGAAAAACTGTAAAATCTCACCGAGCAACCTGGAAATCTGATACCACTTGATAGAGGCAAAGGTGTCCCGTCTTTCGATGAGATGGTGGATTTCGCTTTGGTGGAAGTCGACTTTGACGATCCGACTACGAACGTGCGAGGACGTCGCGCCTTAGCAATCGCTAAACCAACTCCGAGAGGTTATTGACCACGCCGGAGCACGATCAACCTGACCACGAGGGTCTGTTTCCTGCGAGCAAACGAAGAACAAGCAAGAAACTGAGATTGCAATCTGGATATTGCGAATACAAGATGAAAGCTTTATTGATCAAGGTGGGGTTCTGTGACGCCTTTGTCTGGTCGTTGAACACAAACGAAGTACGCGAAGTTGCAGCTATGGCGAACTTTTAATCTAAACAAAACCCAAAGTCTAAACGATGCCCTAAGGGCTGTATATATGGAGGAAGAGGGGGGGAATTTCGTGGCCCTTGGTGGAGGGGTCCGAAATCAACCCTATCTCTTGTTTCCCTACACATACGGACTCTAAAAATAGCCTATAATTATGTATTTCGAAATTACATGGGCCTGGCCCAATAATAAGGTGACGCAGCACCTAAAATAGCCTCGGGACGAAATTTATGAAGTGGCATCTTGTATATTTCGTCCAAGGCTTCATGCACCCATTATGGTGGCTTCAAAGTCCTGAAATCATCACTTGTAACTCCGTTCTTGTTCTCCTTGCGCATGCCATCATCTCCATGCTTGTTCTTGCTCCAATGTTCATCCTTCTCCAAGCTAGGCCCTTCATTTGTAAGCAAAACAAATGTATCCAATTTAGGCAGCATCATATTCTCATGAACATTAAAATCATTACCAAGAAATGAAAGTACCTGGTAATTTAGTTGGCGTGCACGAGCTCTAGTAATTGGTCCAGTATGTATAGCAGCAGGGGCTGTGGGTGTAACAATTGTATTGATGTCCTCATCATTACTCATCTATTCATGTGTCATATATGCAAAAATCAAGGGAAGTAAAAATGGATGACATATACATATACAACATGTACACCTTGTCTCTTTTGTTAGCCACATTTCAGATTAAGCAACGCCGAGGACGGCTTTATTTTCAAGAAGGGGAGGATGATGAGGACATGACTACCTTGGATATGACCAAAAATATTGCATATATGCATATTTGTCAGGTGATTTCTAGTGCAAACTATTCAATAATCTATTTATGTTATCCAGAACAAAAATACTTCACACACTTCTGTGTTTTGTCTAATTGCAGGTGTATAGGACATTTGTACAATCCACATATGAAGATAAGGAAGAAAGAGATGTTTATTTGCTGTCCAAAAAGTTCTCTCACGTCACTTTTGGCCCAAGACAAGATAGAGTCCAAGTCTCTCACGTTCTGGATTCAGATTCGGACTTCACAGACATACCTGACTCAAAACGCACACAAGTTTTTCCTACGGACTCCGAATTGGGTGATTCTTTTTTTGTTGGAAACTAGATTTCGTGCACTTTCCAACCCAATTGGAATCACCTTCAAATTCGTCCGGAGTGGACGAAACAATCTGATGCTGCAGCAGAATCCGAGTCAAACTACAAGTCCAAAGGTGTTACATCACCTCCACTTGGGCCCATTGGCCTTGTACGACCTAGATTTAGTTTTAGGCTGCCTTGGTACGTCCTCCCACCTCCTTGGCCGCCACCCCTTGCTCCTATATAAGTAGATCCATCCAGTAGCTTTTCCTTGGGATTTGTTTAGTTAAAAGTTAGCCATTGCAACTTCGTGTACTTCGTTTGTGTCCAACGACCAGACCAAGACCGCTTACGGATCCCCACCTTTATCAATACTTCATATATACTCGCAATATTCAGATTGCTTTTATCATATTCTTGCTTGTTCTTTGATTGCTTGCAGGAATAGACCTTCGTGGTCAGGTTGATTGTGCTCCGGCGTGGTCAATAACCTCTCGGAGTTGGTTTAGCGATTGCTAAGGCGCAACGTTGTGCACGTTTGTAGTCGGATCGTCAAAGTCATCTCCACCAAATCGATAGTTATCATCTCATCGAAAGATCGGGACACCCCCTGATTCCAATTGGGTTGGAAAGTGCACGAAATCTAGTTTCCAACAGAAAAAGAATCACCCAATTCGGAGTCCGTATGAAAAACTTGTGTGCGTTTTGAGTCAGGTATGTCTGTGCAGTCCGAATCTGAATCCAGAACGTGAGAGACTTGGACTCTATCTTCTCTTGGGCCAAAAGTGACGTGAGAGAACTTTTTGGACAGCAAATAAACATCTCTTTCTTCCTTATCTTCATATGTGGATTGTACAAATGTCCCATACACCTGCAATTAGACAAAACACAAAAGTGTGTGAAGTATTTTTGTTCTGGATAACATAAATAGATTATTGAATAGTTTGCACTAGAAATCACCTGACAAATATGCATATATGCAATATTTTTGGTCATATCCAAGGTAGTCTTGTCCTCATCAGATATCATACCTTCTGAGGTTGGCAAAGGTTTCTGCAAGGTCAGTCAGTAGGTCGGAACCTTTACGTGACTTGACCACAATGTCATCCATGTATGCTTCCACATTCCGACTGATCTGAGTGAGCAGGCACTTCTGAATCATCCGCATAAATGTGGCCCCGGAGTTCTTCAAGCCGAATGGCATTGTGACATAACAGAAGCACCCAAACGGGGTGATAAAAGCTGTCTTTATTTCGTCGGGTCTGTACACACGGATCTGGTGGTACCCGGAGTAGGCGTCCAAAAAGGACAAACACTCGCACCCTGCAGTCGAGCCGACTATCTGATCGATGCGAGGGAGGGGGAAGTGATCTTTCGGGCAGGCCCGATTGATATGCTTGAAATCAATACACATGCGGAGTGAGTCATCTTTCTTTGGGACCCTGACAACATTGGCTAACCACTCAGAGTGGTAAATCTCTCGGATAAACTCAGCTGCCAAAAGCCGAGCCACCTCTTCACCGATTGCTTTTCTTTTCTGGATGGCGAACCGTCGAAGATGCTCTTTGACTAGTTTCACCTTTGGGTCGACTCGCAAACGATGCTCAGCCAGTCCCCTGGGAACACCCGGCATGTTAGAAGGCTTTCATGCAAAGATGTCCCAGTTCTCACGGAGGAACTGGATGAGCGCTTCTTCCTATTTCGAGTCGAGTGTGGTTGAAATGTGAGTCGGAGCAGCATTGGGATCCGTCTGGTGAATGTGAACCGACTTCGTCTCGCCAGACGACTGGAATGCTGAATCTGTGGCTGGCTTCTTGGCTCGCAGCAAGTCACTCGAATCTGCATTTTTCTGGTATTCTTGCAATTGTACCATGGCCATCTGGGCATCGGCGATCTTTGAGCCCTTCTGGAAGCACTCTCCTGCCTTCTTCCGATTACCAGAGATAGTGATCACTCCTCTTGGACCAGGCATCTTCAGTTTGAGGTATACGTAACATGGTCGAGCCATAAATCGTGCATAAGCTGGCCTGCTTAGAATTGCATGACACGCACTCTGAAAATCCACAACTTCAAACGTCAACTTTTCTTTGCGGTAATTTTTGGAATCACCGAAAACCACGTCGAGTGCAATCTGACCGAGGGATGCAGCCTTCTTGATAGAGGCAAAGGTGTCCCGTCTTTCGATGAGATGGTGGATTTCGCTTTGGTGGAAGTCGACTTTGACGATCCGACTACGAACGTGCGAGGACGTCGCGCCTTAGCAATCGCTAAACCAACTCCGAGAGGTTATTGACCACGCCGGAGCACGATCAACCTGACCACGAGGGTCTGTTTCCTGCGAGCAAACGAAGAACAAGCAAGAAACTAAGATTGCAATCTGGATATTGCGAATATAAGATGAAAACTTTATTGATCAAGGTGGGGTTCTGTGACGCCTTTGTCTGGTCGTTGAACACAAACGAAGTACGCGAAGTTGCAGCTATGGCGAACTTTTAATCTAAACAAAACCCAAAGTCTAAACGATGCCCTAAGGGCTGTATATATGGAGGAAGAGGGGGGAATTTCGTGGCCCTTGGTGGAGGGGTCCGAAATCAACCCTATCTCTTATTTCCCCACACATACGGACTCTAAAAATAGCCTATACTTATGTATTTCGAAATTACATGGGCCTGGCCCAATAATAAGGTGACGCAGCACCTAAAATAGCCTCGGGACGAAATTTATGAAGTGGCATCTTGTATATTTCGTCCAAGGCTTCATGCACCCATTATGGTGGCTTCAAAGTCCTGAAATCATCACTTGTCACTCCGTTCTTGTTTCCCTTGCGCATGCCATCATCTCCATGCTTGTTCTTGCTCCAATGTTCATCCTTCTCCAAGCTAGGCCCTTCATTTGTAAGCAAAACAAATGTATCCAATTTAGGCAGCATCATATTCTCATGAACATTAGAATCATTACCAAGAAACGAAAGTACCTGGTAATTTAATTGGCGTGCACGAGCTCTAGTAATTGGTCCAGTATGTATAGCAGCAGGGGCTGTGGGTGTAACAATTGTATTGATGTCCTCATCACTTCTTGCCTGGAATGACCCCATGGAAACTCATATGGCTTTCGCTGAGTCTGGACATCGGAATGCCCATTCCTTTCAACGTTTCCGCATAAAGAATGTTCAGGCCACTGCCACCGTCCATCAGGACCTTTGTCAATCGAATGCCTTCGACCACCGGGTCGACCACCAGTGCTTGCCTCCTAGGGGTGGCGATGTGCGCTGGATGATCAGACTGGTCGAATGTAATGGCAGTCTGCGACCATTTCAAGTAACTGGGTGTCACCGGAGCGACCATGTTCACTTCCCTGTTGATGACTTTCAATCGACTTTTGCTCTCAACATCAGCAAAAATCATCAGAGTGGAATTCACGTGGGTATAACCATCATCATCCTCTCCTTCATCCTCAGCCTTGTCTGCCTCCTTCTCCTTTTCCTTGGGTTGTTTCTCTCGGAACTGTTGGATCAGGAGCCGACACTGCCGAGTGTTGTGCTTCGGGTAAATGAAATTACCTTCTTCGTCTTTTTTGGTGTGTATATGGCACGGCAGATCGAACACGTCATTTCCATCTTGATCTTTTACTTTCTTGGGGTTCCACGGCCCCTTGGGCTTCCCCTTAAATTTTCCTTGTACCACAGCCAAGGCTTCATTAGGAGCAGCTGGCTCGGCCATGCGCTTCTGTTTCCGACTGGGGTTTCCTCCTCCGGCCTCGTGGGCGACTGCTTTGTGCTTGCCACTCCGGAGTCGCTCTTCTTCTTCACCATTGGCATACTTGGTGGCAATTTCCATCATCCGAGTCAAAGTCATATTTCCTGTCCGACCGAATTTCAGATTCAATTCCCGGTACCTGACGCCTTCCTTGAAAGCACAAATTGCCTGATGATCAGACCCATCTTCTACCGTGTGGTGTAGGGTGATCCATCTCTGGATATAATCCCTCAAAGTTTCATTCGGTTTCTGGACGCAACACTGTAATTCTGTCAAACCTGTTGGCCGTTTGCAAGTACCCTCGAATGTTCTGACAAACACTTGGGCGAGATCTTCCCAAGTATAGATGCTGTCAGGCGCCAACTGATTCAGCCATGCTCCAGCCGAGCCCTCCAACATCAGAGGAAGGTGTTTAATGGCCACTTCATCATTGTTGCCACCAATCTGGACAGCCACTCGGTAGTCTTCAAGCCAAGTGTCAGGCTTGGACTCTCCGGTGAAGTTACTGACTCCAGTCGCCAACCTGAAGTTGGGGGGAATCACCGCAGCTCTGATAGCTCTGCTAAAGCACTCTGGACCAGAGACATGCACCCTGTTGCTGGTTTGCGGATCTCTGTCATGGCCATCTCGATGAGCTCTCTTTCTGTCGACCAAGCCTTGCACGAGAATAGATCTCGCATCAAAGCCTGGCTCCCTGGGGTCGACTGGAATTCCTCTTCGGACACTGTGAGGGCATCTGTCTTCATGTGGCCGAGGCACGTATGACCCACTCCTTGGAGGAGGCATGGGCTCGACGACGATCATCGCGATCAGCTCGACGATCATATTGCTCCTGGTTTCTGTACTGATCACATCGATCCCCACGTCCCTCACGCCTGGGGGCGATCTCGGGCTATGGGCCAACTGAACCGTGTCTGCGACCACGGATCTGCTAAGGATCCTATTTCGCGACTGAGATACGACCGTTGATGAGGACATCAATACCATTTTTACACCCACAGCCCCTACTGCTACATATACGGGACCAATTACTAGAGCTCGCGCACGCCAATTAAATTATCAGGTACTTTCGTTTCTTGGTAATGATTCTAATGTTCATGAGAATATGATGCTGCCTAAATTGGATACATTTGTTTTGCTTACAAATGAAGGGCCTAGCTTGGAGAAGGATGAACATTGGAGCAAGAACAAGCATGGAGATGATGCCATGCGCAAGGGGAACAAGAACGGAGTTACAAGTGATGATTTCAGGACTTTGAAGCCACCATAATGGGTGCATGAAGCCTTGGACGAAATATACAAGATGCCACTTCATAAATTTTGTCCCGAGGCTATTATAGGTGCTGTGTCACCTTTTTATTTGGCCAGGCCCATGTAATTTCAAAATACATAAGTATAGGCTATTTTTAGAGTCCGTATGTGTGGGGAAACAAGAGATAGGGTTGATTTCGGACCCCTCCACCAAGGGCCACGAAATTCCCCCTCTCTTCCTCCATATATACAGCCCTTAGGGCGCCGTTTAGACTTTGGGTTTTGTTTAGATTAAAAGTTCGCCATAGCTGCAACTTCGCGTACTTCGTTTGTGTTCAACGACCAGACAAAGGCGTCACATAACCCCACCTTGATCAATAAAGCTTTCATCTTATATTCGCAATATCCAGATTGCAATCTCAGTTTCTTGCTTGTTCTTCGTTTGCTCGCAGGAAACAGACCCTCGTGGTCAGGTTGATCGTGCTCCGGCGTGGTCAATAACCTCTCGGAGTTGGTTTAGCGATTGCTAAGGCGCGACGTCCTCGCACGTTCGTAGTCGGATCGTCAAAGTCGACTGCCACCAAAGCGATATCCATCATCTCATCGAAAGACGGGACACCTTTGCCTCTATCAAGTGGTATCAGATTTCCAGGTTGCTCGGTGAGATTTTATAGTTTTTCGTAGTTTAGATCGAGTCTGTTCTTCATACCTATAGTCCACGAAAAAGCCAAAAAAAAATTAGGGTTAGTTCATCCCATCCGAACCAATCTGAGCCTTGCATAATCTTTTCTGTATTTGCTTTGTTGAATTTGCGGTTGCATCGTGATAGAGGCGGAGGTGTCCCGTCTTTCGATGAGATGATGGATATCGCTTTGGTGGAAGTCGACTTTGATGATCCGACTACGAACGTGCGAGGACGTCGCGCCTTAGCAATCGCTAAACCAACTCTGAGAGGTTATTGACCATGCCGGAGCACGATCAACCTGACCACGAGGGTCTGTTTCCTACGAGCAAACGAAGAACAAGCAAGAAACTAAGATTGCAATCTGGATATTGCGAATATAAGATGAAAGCTTTATTGATCAAGGTGGGGTTCTGTGACGCCTTTGTCTGGTCGTTGAACACAAACGAAGTACGCGAAGTTGCAGCTATGGCGAACTTTTAATCTAAACAAAACCCAAAGTCTAAACGATGCCCTAAGGGCTGTATATATGGAGGAAGAGGGGGGAATTTCGTGGCCCTTGGTGGAGGGGTCCGAAATCAACCCTATCTCTTGTTTCCCCACACATACGGACTCTAAAAATAGCCTATACTTATGTATTTTGAAATTACATGGGTCTGGCCAAATAAAAAGGTGAAGCAGCACGTATAATAGCCTCGGGACGAAATTTATGAAGTGGCATCTTGTATATTTCGTCCAAGGCTTCATGCACCCATTATGGTGGCTTCAAAGTCCTGAAATCATCACTTGTAACTCCGTTCTTGTTCCCCTTGCGCATGGCATCATCTCCATGCTTGTTCTTGCTCCAATGTTTATCCTTCTCCAAGCTAGGCCCTTCATTTGTAAGCAAAACAAATGTATCCAATTTAGGCAGCATCATATTCTCATGAACATTAGAATCATTACCAAGAAACGAAAGTACCTGATAATTTAATTGGCGTGCGCGAGCTCTAGTAATTGGTCCAGTATGTATAGCAGCAGGGGCTGTGGGTGTAACAATTGTATTGATGTCCTCATCATCCTCCCCTTCTTGAAATGAAGTCGTCCTCGACGGAAGTTCATCTTCCGGACCCAAATAAGGCTTCAAATCTGCAATGTTAAAAGTGGGACTAACCCCAAAATCTGCAGGTAGCTCAAGTTTATATGCATTATCATTTATTTTCTCTAACACCTTAAAGGGACCATCAGCACGTGGCATTAACTTTGATTTGCGCAAATCAGGAAATCTATCCTTACGCAAATGTAACCAAACAAGATCTCCAGGTGCAAACACAACATGTTTTCAACCCTTATCTCCAGCAAGTTCATATTTAGCATTCATGCGCTCAATTTTTCCTTAGTTAACTCATGCATTTTTAAAATCAATTCAGCACGTTGTTTAGAATCAAAATTAACCTTCTCCGAAGATGGAAGAGGTAACAAATCAATAGGTGCACGAGGTAGGAAACCATACACAACTTCAAAAGGGCACATCTTAGTAGTAGAATGCAATGAACGATTATAAGCAAATTCAATATGAGGCAAGCATTCCTCCCACATTTTCTTATTATTCTTCAAAACAGCCCTAAGCATAGTAGACAACGTTCTATTGACTACTTCAGTTTGTCCATCAGTTTGGGAGTGACAAGTAGTACTAAAAAGCAGTTTAGTCCCCAACTTAGCCCATAAACATCTCCAAAAGTGGCTAAGAAATTTAGTATCACGATCTGAAACAATAGTATTTGGCACACCATGCAAGCGAATAATTTCACGAAAGAACAAATCAACAACATTAACAGCATCATCGCTTTATGACATGGTATAAAGTGTGCCATTTTCGAGAATCTATCCACGACCACAAATATGCTATCCCTCCCCTTCTTTGTTTGAGGTAAACCTAAAACAAAGTCCATAGATATATCCTCCCAAGTAACACTAGGTACAGGCAAAGGCATATATAAACCATGAGGATTGAGTCGTGACTTAGCTTTTTGACATGTAGTGCAGCGAGCAATAAAACGCTCAACATCCCGTCTCATCTTTGGCCAAAAGAAATGTGTAGCAAGTACGTCCTCCGTCTTCTTCACGCCAAAGTGTCCCATTAATCCTCCTCCATGCGCCTCCTGCAATAACAAAAGACGAACGGAGCTAGCTGGAATGCATAGCTTGTTAGCACGAAACACAAATCCATTGTTAACAACAAACTTGTTCCACATTCTTCCTTCTTTACAATTCTGCATTACATCTTTAAAATCAGCATCATGCACATATTGATCTTTGATGGTCTCCAAACCAAATATTTTGAAGTCAAGTTGTGAAAGCATAGTATAGCGACGAGAAAGCATAGTATAGCGACGAGACAAAGCATCAGCAATAACATTTTCTTTTCCCTTCTTGTGTTTAATAACATAAGGGAAAGTCTCAACGAATTCAACCCATTTAGCATGTCTACGATTCAGTTTAGCTTGACTTTTAATATGTTTCAAAGATTCATGATCAGAATGTATAACAAATTCTTTGGGCCATAAATAATGTTGCCATGTTTCTAAAGTCCGAACAAGAGCATATAATTCTTTATCATAAGTAGAATAATTCAGACTAGGCCCACTCAATTTTTCAGAAAAGTATGCAACAGGTTTGCCATCTTGTAATAACACACCTCCTAATCCAATTCCACTAGCATCACATTCAAGCTCAAAAGTCTTATTAAAATCAGGAAGTTGGAGTAAAGGAGCATGTGTCAACTTATCTTTCAATACCGTGAAGGCTTCTTCCTGTGCGGTACCCCAAACAAAAGGCACATCCTTCTTTGTAAGCTCGTTGACAGGTGCAGCAATGGTGCTGAAATCTCTCACAAAACGCCTATAGAATCCAGCGAGGCCAAGGAAACTCCTCACTTGTGTGACCGTTTTGGGCTGCGGCCAACTCTCAATAGCTTCAATCTTGGCTTTGTCAACTTCAATTCCCTGTGGAGTAACAACATAGCCAAGAAAAGATACTCGGTCGGTGCAAAGGTGCACTTCCCAAGGTTACCAAACAAACGCGCATCACGTAGAGCAATAAAAACAGCACGTAAATTGATGAGGACATCAATACCATTGTTACACCCACAGGCCCTGCTGCTATACATACTGGACCAATTACTAGAGCTCGCGCACGCCAACTAAATTACCAGGTACTTTCGTTTCTTGGTAATGATTCTAATGTTCATGAGAATATGATGCTGCCTAAATTGGATACATTTGTTTTGCTTACAAATGAAGGGCCTAGCTTGGAGAAGGATGAACATTGGAGCAAGAACAAGCATGGAGATGATGGCATGCGCAAGGGGAACAAGAACGGAGTTACAAGTGATGATTTCAGGACTTTGAAGCCACCATAATGGGTGCATGAAGCCTTGGACGAAATATACAAGATGCCACTTCATAAATTTCGTCCCGAGGCTATTTTAGGTGCTGCGTCACCTTATTATTGGGCCAGGCCCATGTAATTTCGAAATACATAAGTATAGGCTATTTTTAGAGTCCGTATGTGTGGGGAAACAAGATATAGGGTTGATTTCGGACCCCTCCACCAAGGGCCACGAAATTCCCCCCTCTTCCTCCATATATACAGCCCTTAGGGCATCGTTTAGACTTTGGGATTTGTTTAGTTAAAAGTTTGCCTCCTGCTGTCACTAACATTTTGCAGGAGTTCGCTGACGTTTTTCCACAAGACGTGCCACCGGGATTACCGCCTATTCGAGGGATTGAGCATCAGATTGACTTAATTCCCGGTGCTTCACTGCCAAACCGTGCACCATACCGTACCAATCCAGAGGAGACGAAGGAGATTATGCGTCAAGTACAAGAGCTTCTCGACAAAGGTTATATACGCGAATCCCTTAGTCCTTGTGCTGTTCCTATTATTCTAGTGCCGAAAAAGGATGGTACATCACGTATGTGTGTTGATTGTAGAGGCATTAATAATATTACTATTCGTTATCGTCATCCTATTCCTAGGCTAGATGATATGCTTGATGAATTGAGTGGCTCTACAATATTCTCCAAAGTTGATTTGCGTAGTGGCTACCATCAAATTCGTATGAAATTGGGAGATGAATGGAAAACAGCATTTACAACTAAGTTTGGATTATATGAGTGGTTAGTCATGCCTTTTGGGTTAACTAATGCACCTAGTACTTTCATGAGATTAATGAACGAAGTTTTACGTGCTTTCATTGGACGATTTGTGGTAGTTTACTTTGATGACATATTGATTTATAGCAGATCTTTGGAAGAACATTTGGAACATTTACGTGCTGTTTTTATTGCTCTACGTGATGCACGTTTGTTTGGTAACATTGGGAAGTGCACCTTTTGCACCGACCGAGTATCTTTTCTTGGCTATGTTGTTACTCCACAGGGAATTGAAGTTGATAAAGCCAAGATTGAAGCTATTGAGAGTTGGCCGCAGCCCAAAACGGTCACACACGTGAGGAGTTTTCTTGGCCTCGCTGGATTCTATAGGCGTTTTGTGAGAGATTTCAGCACCATTGCTGCACCTCTCAATGAGCTTACAAAGAAAGATGTGCCTTTTCTTTGGGGTACCGCACAGGAAGAAGCCTTCTCCGTATTGAAAGATAAGTTGACACATGCTCCTTTACTCCAACTTCCTGATTTTAATAAGACTTTTGAGCTTGAATGTGATGCTAGTGGAATTGGATTAGGAGGTGTGTTATTACAAGATGTGATGAGGACATGACTACCTTGGATATGACCAAAAATATTGCATATATGCATATTTGTCAGGTGATTTCTAGTGCAAACTATTCAATAATCTATTTATGTTATCCAGAACAAAAATACTTCACACACTTTTGTGTTTTGTCTAATTGCAGGTGTATGGGACATTTGTACAATCCACATATGAAGATAAGGAAGAAAGAGATGTTTATTTGATGTCCAAAAAGTTCTCTCACGTCACTTTTGGCCCAAGAGAAGATAGAGTCCAAGTCTCTCACGTTCTGGATTCAGATTCGGACTGCACAGACACACCTGACTCAAAACGCACACAAGTTTTTCATACGGACTCCGAATTGGGTGATTCTTTTTTTGTTGGAAACTAGATTTCGTGCACTTTCCAACCCAATTGGAATCACCTTCAAATTCGTCCGGAGCGTTGAGTTGTGTACGAAACAATCTGATGCTGCAGCAGAATCCGAGTCAAACTACAAGTCCAAAGGTGTTACATCACCTCCACTTGGGCCCATTGGCCTTGTACGACCTAGATTTAGTTTTAGGCTGCCTTGGGACGTCCTCCCACCTCCTTGGCCGCCACCCCTTGCTCCTATATAAGTAGATCCATCTAGTAGCTTTTCCTTGGGATTTGTTTAGTTAAAAGTTAGCCATTGCAACTTCGTGTACTTCGTTTGTGTCCAACGACCAGACCAAGACCGCTTCCGGATCCCCACCATTATCAATACCTCATATATATTTGCAATATTCAGATTGCTTTATCATATTCTTGCTCGTTCTTCGATTGCTTGCAGGAATAGACCTTCGTGGTCAGGCTGACCATGCTTCCGGCATCGTCAGTAACCTCAGGAGATTGGTTTAGCGATTGCTAAGGCGCAACGTCGTGCACGTTTGTAGTCAGATCGTCAAAGTCGTCTCCACCAAATCGATAGTTATCATCTCATCGAAAGATCGGGACACCCCCGCCTCTATCATTCAGACTAGGCCCACTCAATTTTTCAGAAAAGTATGCAACAGGTTTGCCATCTTGTAATAACACACCTCCTAATCCAATTCCACTAGCATCACATTCAAGCTCAAAAGTCTTATTAAAATCAGGAAGTTGGAGTAAAGGAGCATGTGTCAACTTATCTTTCAATACTGTGAAGGCTTCTTCCTGTGCGGTACCCCAAAGAAAAGGCACATCTTTCTTTGTAAGCTCATTGAGAGGTGCAGCAATGGTGCTGAAATCTCTCACAAAACGCCTATAGAATCCAGCGAGGCCAAGAAAACTCCTCACTTGTGTGACCGTTTTGGGCTGCGGCCAACTCTCAATAGCTTCAATCTTGGCTTTATCAACTTCAATTCCGTGTGGAGTAACAACATAGCCAAGAAAAGATACTCGGTCGGTGCAAAAGGTGCACTTCCCAAGGTTACCAAACAAACGTGCATCACGTAGAGCAATAAAAACAGCACGTAAATGTTCCAAATGTTCTTCCAAAGATCTGCTATAAATCAATATGTCATCAAAGTAAACTACCACAAATCGTCCAATGAAAGCACGTAAAACTTCGTTCATTAATCTCATGAAAGTACTAGGTGCATTAGTTAACCCAAAAGGCATGACTAACCACTCATATAATCCAAACTTAGTTGTAAATGCTGTTTTCCATTCATCTCCCAATTTCATACGAATTTGATGGTAGCCACTACGCAAATCAACTTTGGAGAATATTGTAGAGCCACTCAATTCATCAAGCATATCATCTAGCCTAGGAATAGGATGACGATAACGAATAGTAATATTATTAATGCCTCTACAATCAACACACATACGTGATGTACCATCCTTTTTCGGCACTAGAATAATAGGAACAGCACAAGGACTAAGGGATTCGCGTATATAACCTTTGTCGAGAAGCTCTTGTACTTGACGCATAATCTCCTTCGTCTCCTCTGGATTGGTACGGTATGGTGCACGGTTTGGCAGTGAAGCACTGGGAATTAAGTCAATCTGATGCTCAATCCCTCGAATAGGCGGTAATCCCGGTGGCACGTCTTCTGGAAAAACGTCAGCGAACTCCTGCAAAATGTTAGTGACAGCAGGAGGCAAAGAGGAAGGCACGTCCTCGAATGAATATAATATCTCTTTGCACACAAAAGCATAGCAAACAGATTTGCTGAAATCTAGCTCATCAATATCAGATTTGGTGGCAAATAAACATGCACTTTTCAATTTAATTTCAGAAGCAACACTAGATGGTTTATTATTAGGCTTCATTTGTTGCTCAAATTCTTTTGCCACAATCTGATTTTCACTCTTATTCTTCTCCTGTTTTGCTTTATTAGCTCTATTAATATCATCTTTCAAAATGGAATCAGGAGTCATAGGAAGCAAAGTAATATTTTTATCCTTATGAACAAGAGTATAGTGATTGTTTCTACCATGGTGTACAGAATTTTTATCAAATTGCCATGGTCTACCAAGTAATAAGGAACATGCTTGCATAGGTACCACATCACAATCAACATAATCAGCATATGTAGAGATACCAAAATGCACACGAACAGTACGTGTTACCTTAACCTTGCCGCTGTTGTTGAACCATTGGATGTAGTAAGGATGTGAATGTGCTCTTGTGGTGAGAGAAAGCTTCTCCACCATCTCCATGCTAGCCAAGTTGTTGCAGCTCCCTCCGTCTATTATGACGCGCACAGAACGTTCCTTCACAACTCCCTTGGTATGGAACAAATTGTGCCTCTGATTTTGCTCAGCTTGTGTGACCTGCACACTCAAAACACGTTGAGCAACTAAACATTCATACCTGTCAGCGTCTTCAGGAGCCATGTATAGCGTCTCATGATCAGAATCATCTCCACCATGTTCTTCACGTTTAATAAGAGCCAATGTCTCCTCATCATAGTCACTAGCGGACTCATATCCACCATCCGCGGTAGCAATCATCACACGCGGAGATTTGCATTCCCTCGCATAATGACCTCCTCCCTTACAACGACGACAAATAATATCACTTGTGTGCCCTGTTGATGCCATGGAAGAAGAAGAACGCTGTGCAGGCCCCGCAGGTGCGCTCTTGGCAGATAATGGTGGTTGTGCCTGTTTTCTTGTATCACGGCTGGAGGTGGCACCGGATGGAGGTGCTGGTGCAGTTGAAGTAGAAGATGCACGTGGTGTCCATGATGAAGGTCGGCCTGCAGAAAAGTTAGTTCGCCCCAATGCTTGTCGATCCTGCACTTCACGTTCAGCTTTACAAGCAAGATGGAATAAACGAGTGATATTAGTATACTCGTGATAGTCTAGAATGGTCTGAATCTCTCTATTTAATCCACCCAGAAAACGTGCAAGCATAGCTTCATTCTCCTCAACAATACCACATCTAATCATGCCAGTTTGTAATTCCTGATAATATTCTTCTACAGAATTTTTCCCTTGTCTTAAACGCTGCAATTTTTTAAGCAATTCACGTTGATAATATGGTGGAACCCAACGCGTACGCATAGCAGTTTTCAAAGCAGCCCAAGTAGTTGGAATAGGATATAATCTATGCAACAACAACAACTACGCCCCCTTCCGAATCAGTATGGACGAGCACAGCGTGTTCCTATTGAGCTAGGACAAAATTCTGGTGCCGCTGCTACTGCTGTTGGTGCTTCTTTGGCTCCTGCTACAGCTCCTGCTGGTACCCAGGAGGAGGATGATTATGTGGGAGATTATGAGGATGAGGTTGATCAAAATCAGCACTACATGCAGCCACCTGTACCACCACCAGCAGGTCGACCTCAGGTATATATTCGTAATGGTAGGCCTGCACCACCACCTCAGGTACGAGATGATGTCCATATTCCTAAACTGAAATTGAATATTCCACCATTTGAGGGTAGATATGTTCCTGATATATATCTTACTTGGGAGTTAGAAACTGAACAACGATTTTCATGTTTACAATATCCTGAGGAGAGACGAGTTGCTGCTGCTGTTTGTGCTTTCACTAGTTTTGCATGTGTATGGTGGTCTGAACATTGTAGATTATATCCTATTCCAACTACTTGGGCTGCTTTGAAAACTGCTATGCGTACGCGTTGGGTTCCACCATATTATCAACGTGAATTGCTTCAAAAATTGCAGCGTTTAAGACAAGGGAAAAATTCTGTAGAAGAATATTATCAGGAATTACAAACTGGCATGATTAGATGTGGTATTGTTGAGGAGAATGAAGCTATGCTTGCACGTTTTCTAGGTGGATTAAATAGAGAGATTAAGACCATTCTAGACTATAAGGGTATACTAATATCACTCGTTTATTCCATCTTGCTTGTAAAGCTGAACGTGAAGTGCAGGATCGACAAGCATAGGGGCGAACTAACTTTTCTGCAGGCCGACCTTCATCATGGACACCACGTGCATCTTCTACTTCAACTGCACCAGCACCTCCATCCGGTGCCACCTCCAGCCGTGATACAAGAAAACAGGCACAACCACCATTATCTGCCAAGAGCGCACCTGCGGGGCCTGCACAGCGTTCTTCTTCTTCCATGGCATCAACAGGGCACACAAGTGATATTATTTGTCGTCGTTGTAAGGGAGGAGGTCATTATGCGAGAGAATGCAAATCTCCGCGTGTGATGATTGCTACCGCGGATGGTGGATATGAGTTCGCTAGTGACTATGATGAGGAGACTTTGGCTCTTATTACACGTGAAGAACATGGTGGAGATGATTCTGATCATGAGACGCAATACATGGCTCCTGAAGACGCTGACAGGTATGAATGTTTAGTTGCTCAATGTGTTTTGAGTGTGCAGATCACACAAGCTGAGCAAAATCAGAGGCACAATTTGTTCCATACCAAGGGAGTTGTGAAGGAACGTTCTGTGCACGTCATCATAGACGGAGGGAGCTGCAACAACTTGGCTAGCATGGAGATGGTGGAGAAGCTTTCTCTCACCACAAGACCACATCCACATCCTTACTACATCCAATGGTTCAACAACAGCGGCAAGGTTAAGGTAACACGTACTGTTCGTGTGCATTTTAGTATCTCTACATATGCTGATTATGTTGATTGTGATGTGGTACCTATGCAAGCATGTTCCTTATTACTTGGTAGACCATGGCAATTTGATAAAAATTTTGTACACCATGGTAGAAACAATCACTATACTCTTGTTCATAAGGATAAAAATATTACTTTGCTTCCTATGACTCCTGATTCCATTTTGAAAGATGATATTAATAGAGCTAATAAAGCAAAACAGGAGACGAGTAAGAGTGAAAATCAGATTGTGGCAAAAGAATTTGAGCAACAAATGAAGCCTAATAATAAACCATCTAGTGTTGCTTCTGAAATTAAATTGAAAAGTGCATGTTTATTTGCCACCAAATTTGATATTGATGAGCTAGATTTCAGCAAATTTGTTTGCTATGCTTTTGTGTGCAAAGAGGCATTATTTTCATTCGAGGACGTGCCTTCCTCTTTGCCTCCTGCTGTCACTAACATTTTGCAGGAGTTCGCTGACGTCTTTCCACAAGACGTGCCACCGGGATTACCGCCTATTCGAGGGATTGAGCATCAGATTGACTTAATTCCCGGTGCTTCACTGCCAAACCGTGCACCATACAGTACCAATCCAGAGGAGACGAAGGAGATTATGCGTCAAGTACAAGAGCTTCTCGACAAAGGTTATATACGCGAATCCCTTAGTCCTTGTGTTGTTCCTATTATTCTAGTGCCGAAAAAGGATGGTACATCACGTATGTGTGTTGATTGTAGAGGCACTAATAATATTACTATTCGTTATCATCATCCTATTCCTAGGCTAGATGATATGCTTGATGAATTGAGTGGCTCTACAATATTCTCCAAAGTTGATTTGCGTAGTGGATACCATCAAATTCGTATGAAATTGGGAGATGAATGGAAAACAGCATTCAAAACTAAGTTTGCATTATATGAGTGGTTAGTCATGCCTTTTGGGTTAACTAATGCACCTAGTACTTTCATGAGATTAATGAACGAAGTTTTACGTGCTTTCATTGGACGATTTGTGGTAGTTTACTTTGATGACATATTGATTTATAGCAGATCTTTGGAAGAACATTTGGAACATTTACGTGCTGTTTTTATTGCTCTACGTGATGCACGTTTGTTTGGTAACCTTGGGAAGTGCACCTTTTGCACCGACCGAGTATCTTTTCTTGGCTATGTTGTTACTCCATAGGGAATTGAAGTTGATAAAGCCAAGATTGAAGCTATTGAGAGTTGGCCGCAGCCCAAAACGGTCACACAAGTGAGGAGTTTTCTTGGCCTCGCTGGATTCTATAGGTGTTTTGTGAGAGATTTCAGCACCATTGCTGCACCTCTCAATGAGCTTACAAAGAAAGATGTGCCTTTTCTTTGGGGTACCGCACAGGAAGAAGCCTTCTCGGTATTGAAAGATAAGTTGACACATGCTCTTTTACTCCAACTGATGAGGACATCAATACAATTGTTACACCCACAGCCCCTGCTGCTATACATACTGGACCAATTACTAGAGCTCGTGCACGCCAACTAAATTACCAGGTACTTTCGTTTCTTGGTAATGATTCTAATGTTCATGAGAATATGATGCTGCCTAAATTGGATACATTTGTTTTGCTTACAAATGAAGGGCCTAGCTTGGAGAAGGATGAACATTGGAGCAAGAACAAGAACGGAGTTACAAGTGATGATTTCAGGACTTTGAAGCCACCATAATGGGCGCATGAAGCCTTGGACGAAATATACAAGATGCCACTTCATAAATTTCGTCCCGAGGCTATTTTAGGTGCTGTGTCACCTTATTATTGGGCCAGGCCCATGTAATTTCGAAATACATAAGTATAGGCTATTTTTAGAGTCCGTATGTGTGGGGAAACAAGAGATAGGGTTGATTTCGGACCCCTCCCCCAAGGGCCACGAAATTCCCCCCTCTTCCTCCATATATACAGCCCTTAGGGCATCGTTTAGACTTTGGGTTTTGTTTAGATTAAAAGTTCGCCATAGCTGCAACTTCGCGTACTTCGTTTGTGTTCAACGACCAGACAAAGGCGTCACAGAACCCCACCTTGATCAATAAAGCTTTCATCTTATATTCGCAATATCCAGATTGCAATCTCAGTTTCTTGCTTGTTCTTCGTTTGCTCGCAGGAAACAGACCCTCGTGGTCAGGTTGATCGTGCTCCGGCGTGGTCAATAACCTCTCAGAGTTGGTTTAGCGATTGCTAAGGCGCGACGTCCTCGCACGTTCGTAGTTGGATCGTCAAAGTCGACTGCCACCAAAGCGATATCCATCATCTCATCGAAAGACGGGACACCTTTGCCTCTATCAAGTGGTATCAGATTTCCAGGTTGCTCGATGAGATTTTACAGTTTTTTGTAGTTTAGATCGAGTCTGTTCTTCATACCTATAGTCCACGAAAAAGCCACAAAAAAATTTTAGGGTTAGTTCATCATATCCGAACCAATCTGAGCCTTTGCATAATCTTTTTAGGGTTTTGCTTTGTTGAATTTGCGGTTGCATCGTCGTGTCTAGTTGCTGGTCTTAGAGTCTAGTCTTTTAGAGTTTCGAGTTCTGGTCATAAGTTGTCACGCCGCCGCCGCACCATCATCATCACCCCTGCCATCTACCACCACCGCTTATCCACCACCGCTTCGAATCCGTATCCATATACCACCACAGCTGTCATATACCACCACCGCTGCCATCTACCACCATATATCCACCACCAATCCGAGTTCTTGTCATATTAGGTTTGTTTTCGAGATCCATCTAGATTCCGATTCGTGTTTCCTTGCCGGAGTAGGTTTCGGAAAAAAAAAGTCGGGAAACCACGCTCCGTTTAGGCCCAAAATTTTTCGAAAACGCATTTTTCGAAAAAATTTCTGGCTATCCTATTTTTAGGTGTTTCTGAGTGTTTTGAGACAGGTGCCATTATCGGAAGTTTTTTTTGACCCGTTTCCAGTTTTTGGGTCCGGGCAGTCAAAAAAAAATTGGTCGAAAAAATTTCGTGCCATCCAGTCAGTTTGAGCTAGGAAGAGTTTTGAGACACTCGCCATTATAGTGATTTTTCGCAAAAAAAAAGCAGCAAAAAAAAGAGCGCAAAAAAAAGAGCGAAAAAAAATTCCAGAGTGTGCTTTTCCCTTGTTTACGTGCCGCGCCGTGATTTTGTTGGTGTTCTAGGCTCGCGTCTCTAGCACAGTCTAGCCTAGGACCAGCACAGTACCGTCGTTGAGCGTTTATTCAACTTTGCATCTCTGAATTGATTATTGCTGACCCTTTTTGCTACCATATTATAAGCCTTCCCAGCTCCACATACATCTACGTCGTGCGTTTGACTCTCCCTGGTAATCGCTCTATCCAAGCTTTGAGAGTTTTTGACTACAACGGTTGCCGATCACCGCCTGCTGTTGGGTAAGAACTGGTAAGAATTTGAGATTTGCTTGACGGATTTGTGACACCCACCACCACCTCTTGTTAGTAGTCTGTTGATGAGGACATGACTACCTTGGATATGACCAAAAATATTGCATATATGCATATTTGTCAGGTGATTTCTAGTGCAAACTATTCAATAATCTATTTATGTTATCCAGAACAAAAATACTTCACACACTTTTGTGTTTTGTCTAATTGCAGGTGTATGGGACATTTGTACAATCCACATATGAAGATAAGGAAGAAAGAGATGTTTATTTGCTGTCCAAAAAGTTCTCTCACGTCACTTTTGGCCCAAGAGAAGATAGAGTCCAAGTCTATCACGTTCTGGATTCAGATTCGGACTGCACAGACACACCTGACTCAAAACGCACACAAGTTTTTCATACGGACTCCGAATTGGGTGATTCTTTTTTTGTTGGAAACTAGATTTCGTGCACTTTCCAACCCAATTGGAATCACCTTCAAATTCGTCCGGAGCGTTGAGTTGTGGACGAAACAATCTGATGCTGCAGCAGAATCCGAGTCAAACTTACAAGTCCAAAGGTGTTACATCACCTCCACTTAGGCCCATTGGCCTTGTACGACCTAGATTTAGTTTTAGGCTGCCTTGGGACGTCCTCCCACCTCCTTGGCCGCCACCCCTTGCTCCTATATAAGTAGATCCATCTAGTAGCTTTTCCTTGGGATTTGTTTAGTTAAAAGTTAGCCATTGCAACTTCGTGTACTTCGTTTGTGTCCAACGACCAGACCAAGACCGCTTACGGATCCCCACCTTTATCAATACTTCATATATACTCGCAATATTCAGATTGCTTTTATCATATTCTTGCTTGTTCTTCGATTGCTTGCAGGAATAGACCTTCGTGGTCAGGTTGATTGTGCTCCAGCGTGGTCAATAACCTCTCGGAGTTGGTTTAGCGATTGCTAAGGCGCAACGTCGTGCACGTTTGTAGTCGGATCGTCAAAGTCATCCTCACCAAATCGATAGTTATCATCTCATCGAAAGATCGGGACCCCTGCCTCTATCAAGTGGTATCAGTTTTCAGGTTGCTCGGTGAGAATTTCCAATTTTTCCTAGATTAGATTTATTTTTTTACCTATTGTCCAAGAAAAAGCCACAAAACAAAAGTTAGATCTATTCATCCTTTGTCCTAGCCAGACTGAGCCTTTGCAATTTTCTTTTCATTGTTTGCATTATTGAATTATCGGTTGCATCGCCGTGTCGAGTTGCTGGTCTTAGTGTCTAGTTCCTTTAGAGTTTCGAGTTCTGTTCACATTAGTCACGCAGCCGCTGCATCATTATCCCATCCGCTGTCCACCATCCCATCCACCAATTTCCTCCATGTGCTACGCACTATTTATTGTCATAATCATAGTTGAGGTCACTCACATCTTCGCCTGATCGAATCTGCATCTTATCTAGTTTTCTTGGAAAGAGGGAGAAAAAGAAGATAAAGAAAAAAAAGAGAGAAAAAAGGAAAGAAAAAAAAGAAAAAGAGGGAGAAGAAAAAGAAAAAAAAGGCGTGAGAAAAAAAAGAAAGAAGAAAAAAAATTGGATCTATCTAGAATCAATCTCGTACCTGAATTCGGATTGGAATCTGTTTTGCGCACTGTTCAGTAAAACAGGTGTATCTTCCTCATACGAAGTCAGTTTTGGCTCCGTGAGTATTCAAATTGAAGATAGCGATGAGCCGCATCTAAATAGTTGCAGAAGCTAGTTCAATATTCGACACCTCAAAATCGGGTTCTAAATAGGTCTTTTTGCCCTCCGAAGTTCGTGAACACAACTTGTTCCTATTTTTCAGGCCAGTTTTAGAATTCTTTGACTCCTCATATCAACTCGGAATTGAGTGATTCTTTTTGCATTGGAAAGCTTGAGTTAGTAGCATTCTTTGAAAGAATTTATCATAAAATTGTCTCAAACTTTTCAAGAGGAAAGTTGGAGAGAGAGTTGTTGTATATCCTGCTTGGCAGTTGTTTTTCATCATTATCTTCACTGCCGTTGTGATCTTCACTTATATCTTGCTGTCAAGAGCTACTTAGTATCCTTCATTGATGCTAGTTGTGCTACGCCGTGACCTCATTAGTGTTCTAGGCTCGCGTCTCTAGTCCGGTCTAGCCTAGGACCAGCACAGTACCGTCGTTGAGCGTTTATTCAACATTGCATCTTTGAATTGATTATTGCTAATCTTTTGCTACCATATATAGCCAACCCAGCTCCACATATTTCTACACCGTGTATACGTACGCTCCCCTGGCAATCGCTTTACTCAATATTCGGAGTTACTTGACACCGCTAGTTGCCGATCACCGCCTGCTGCATGGTAAGAACTTGTAAGACATTGATATTTGCTTTACTGTGAGCATTTTACCACCACATACTAGTAGTTATAGGAACATTATTTTTGGGTTTTGTTTCTTGTTCTACTAATCATGACAGGATCCAGAGTCAATTCATGGGCTTTGTCGATCGCGGGAGACGTGCCACCACCTTTGCAAATACCACAACCGTCACGAGAGGTGCACAAACATCCAAATGCACATGATCAGGTTAATGTATCTATACCACCATTTAATGGCCGTTTTAAACCTGCTTTATATATTGAATGGGAGTTCGACATAAAAAATATATTTGCTTCCCATAATTTCGATGAACATAAAAAGGTTAAGGTTGCGGTTGGTTCTTTCACTGGTTATGCTTTGGTTTGGTGGAGTGAATATTGTCGGTTACACCCTGATTATATACCTACTACTTGGGATGATTTGAAACTTACCATGCGACATACTTTCGTCCCTGCTTATTATACTCGTGACATGATTAAGAAGTTGCAACACTTAAAACAAGGTAGTGAAACTGTAACAAAATATTATGATGATTTACAAACTACCTTGTTGCATTCCTCTTTAGAAGAAAGTTGATGAGGACACCAATACAATTGTTACACCCACAGCCCCTGCTGCTATACATACTGGACCAATTACTAGAGCTCGTGCACGCCAACTAAATTACCAGGTACTTTCGTTTCTTGGTAATGATTCTAATGTTCATGAGAATATGATGCTGCCTAAATTGGATACATTTGTTTTGCTTACAAATGAAGGGCCTAGCTTGGAGAAGGATGAACATTGGAGCAAGAACAAGCATGGAGATGATGGCATGCGCAAGGGGAACAAGAACGGAGTTACAAGTGATGATTTCAGGACTTTGAAGCCACCATAATGGGTGCATGAAGCCTTGGATGAAATATACAAGATGCCACTTCATAAATTTCGTCCCGAGGCTATTTTAGGTGCTGCGTCACCTTATTATTGGGCCAGGCCCATGTAATTTCGAAATACATAAGTATAGGCTATTTTTAGAGTCCGTATGTGTGGGGAAACAAGAGATAGGGTTGATTTCGGACCCCTCCACCAAGGGCCACGAAATTCCCCCCTCTTCCTCCATATATACAGCCCTTAGGGCATCGTTTAGACTTTGGGTTTTGTTTAGATTAAAAGTTCGCCATAGCTGCAACTTTGCGTACTTCGTTTGTGTTCAACGACCAGACAAAGGCGTCACAGAACCCCACCTTGATCAATAAAGTTTTCATCTTCTATCCGCAATATCCAGATTGCAATCTTAGTTTCTTGCTTGTTCTTCGTTTGCTCGCAGGAAACAGACCCTCGTGGTCAGGTTGATCGTGCTCCGGCGTGGTCAATAACCTCTCGGAGTTGGTTTAGCGATTGCTAAGGCGCGACGTCCTCGCACGTTCGTAGTCGGATCGTCAAAGTCGACTTCCACCAAAGCGAAATCCACCATCTCATCGAAAGACGGGACACCTTTGCCTCTATCAAGTGGTATCAGATTTCCAGGTTGCTCGGTGAGATTTTACAGTTTTTCGTAGTTTAGATCGAGTCTGTTCTTCATACCTACAGTCCACGAAAAAGCCACACAAAAAAAATTAGGGTTAGTTCATCATATCCGAACCAATCTGAGCCTTTGCATAATCTTTTTAGGGTTTTGCTTTGTTGAATTTGCGGTTGCATCGTCGGTCTAGTTGCTGGTCTTAGAGTCTAGTCTTTTAGAGTTTCGAGTTCTGGTCATAAGTTGTCACGCCGCTGCCGCACCATCGTCATCGCCCCTGCCATCTACCACCACCGCTCCGAATTCGTATCCATATACCACCACCGATCCATATCCATATACTACCACCGCTACCACCACCGCTGCCATATACCACCACCATATATCCACCACCAATCCGAGTTCCTTGCTTATTAGGTTTGTTTTCGGGATCCATCTAGATTCCGATTCGTGTTTCCTTGCCGGAGTCGGGTAGCCACGCTCCGTTTAGGCCCAAAAATTTTCGAAAACGCATTTTTCGAAAAATTTTCTGGCTATCCTATTTTTAGGTGTTTCTGAGTGTTTTGAGACAGGTGCCATTATAGGAAGTTTTTTTTGACCTGTTTCCATTTTTTGGGTCCGGGCAGTCAAAAAAAAAATTGGTCGAAAAAAATTTCGTGCCCATCCTGTCAGTTTGAGCTAGGAAGAGTTTTGAGATACTCGCCATTATAGTGATTTTTCGCAAAAAAAAAAAAGAGCGCAAAAAAAAACAAAAAAAAAGAGCGAATTTTTTTTTTCAGAGTGTGCTTTTCCCTTGTTTACGTGCCGCGCCGTGATTTTGTTGGTGTTCTAGGCTCGCGTCTCTAGCACAGTCTAGCCTAGGACCAGCACAGTACCGTCGTTGAGCGTTTATTCAACTTTGCATCTCTGAATTGATTATTGCTGACCCTTTTTGCTACCATACTATAAGCCTTCCCAGCTCCACATACATCTACGTCGTGTGTTTGACTCTCCCTGGTAATCGCTCTATCCAAGCTTTGAGAGTTTTTGACTACAACGGTTGCCGATCACCGCCTGCTGCTGGGTAAGAACTGGTAAGAATTTGAGATTTGCTTGACGGATTTGTGATACACCACCACCACTTTTTAGTAGTCTGTAGCATCATATTCTTGTGTGTTTCTATTGCTGCTAACATGCCAGGATCACAAGCCGACGAGATTGACTGGGAGAATTTATCGAACAAGGAGCTTCATGATAAGTTTCAGCAAATGATGACTGAACAGGTGCAAGATGTGCTGAACAATTTTGAAGAGGCCATGGAGAAGATCACTGGCCTTGAGAAGACGTTCGAAACAAAGCTCGATAACAGATTTAATGAATTGCTCGCGCGTCTTCCACCACCACCACCCGCTGCACCTAAGCACCTCTCCAACAACAACAACAACGACTACCTCCACGTCGCGAAATAGACCTTCGCCGAGCGAGCCGTGTTCCTCTTGCGTTTGGCCAAACTGTTGGTGCTGCTGTTGATACTTCTGTGGCTCCTGCTACTGCTGTTGCAGGTACCCAGGAGGATGATGAGTATGCGGGCGATTATGAGGATGAGGTTGATCAAAATCAGATCTACGAGCAGCCACCAGCACCACCACCAGCAGGTCGACCTCAGGTATATATTCGTAATGGTAGGCCTGCACCACCACCTCAGGTACGAGATGATGTCCATATTCCTAAACTGAAATTGAATATTCCACCATTTGAGGGTAGATATGTTCCTGATATATATCTTACTTGGGAGTTAGAAACTGAACAACGATTTACATGTTTACAATATCCTGAGGAGAGACGAGTTGCTGCTGCTGTTTGTGCTTTCACTAGTTTTGCATGTGTATGGTGGTCTGAACATTGTAGATTATATCCTATTCCAACTACTTGGGCTGCTTTGAAAACTGCTATGCGTACGCGTTGGGTTCCACCATATTATCAACGTGAATTGCTTCAAAAATTGCAGCGTTTAAGACAAGGAAAAAATTCTGTAGAAGAATATTATCAGGAATTACAAACTGGCATGATTAGATGTGGTATTGCTGAGGAGAATGAAGCTATGCTTGCACGTTTTCTGGGTGGATTAAATAGAGAGATTCAGACCATTCTAGACTATAAGGAGTATACTAATATCACTCGTTTATTCCATCTTGCTTGTAAAGCTGAACGTGAAGTGCAGGATCGACAAGCATTGGGGCGAACTAACTTTTCTGCAGGCCGACCTTCATCATGGACACCACGTGCATCTTCTACTTCAACTGCACCAGCACCTCCATCAGGTGCCACCTCCAGCCGTGATACAAGAAAACAGGCACAACCACCATTATCTGCCAAGAGCGCACCTGCGGGGCCTACACAGCGTTCTTCTTCTTCCATAGCATCAATAGGGCACACAAGTGATATTATTTGTCGTCGTTGTAAGGGAGGAGGTCATTATGCGAGAGAATGCAAATCTCCGCGTGTGATGATTGCTACCATGGATGGTGGATATGAGTCCGCTAGTGACTATGATGAGGAGACTTTGGCTCTTATTAGACGTGAAGAACATGGTGGAGATGATTCTGATAATGAGACGCAATACATGGCTCCTGAAGACGCTGACAGGTATGAATGTTTAGTTGCTCAACGTGTTTTGAGTGTGCAGATCACACAAGCTGAGCAAAATCAGAGGCACAATTTGTTCCATACCAAGGGAGTTGTGAAGGAACGTTCTGTGCGCGTCATCATAGACGGAGGGAGCTGCAACAACTTGGCTAGCATGGAGATGGTCGAGAAGCTTTCTCTCACCACAAGACCACATCCACATCCTTACTATATCCAATGGTTCAACAACAGCGGCAAGGTTAAGGTAACACGTACTATTCGTGTGCATTTTAGTATATCTACATATGCTGATTATGTTGATTGTGATGTGGTACCTATGCAAGCATGTTCCTTATTACTTGGTAGACCATGGCAATTTGATAAAAATTCTGTACACCATGGTAGAAACAATCACTATACTCTTGTTCATAAGGATAAAAATATTACTTTGCTTCCTATGACTCCTGATTCCATTTTGAAAGATGATATTAATAGAGCTAATAAAGCAAAACAGGAGACGAATAAGAGTGAAAATCAGATTGTGGCAAAAGAATTTGAGCAACAAATGAAGCCTAATAATAAACCATCTAGTGTTGCTTCTGAAATTAAATTGAAAAGTGCATGTTTATTTGCCACCAAATCTGATATTGATGAGCTAGATTTCAGCAAATCTGTTTGCTATGCTTTTGTGTGCAAAGAGGCATTATTTTCATTCGAGGACGTGCTTTCCTCTTTGCCTCCTGCTGTCACTAACATTTTGCAGGAGTTCGCTGACGTCTTTCCACAAGACGTGCCACCGGGATTACCGCCTATTCGAGGGATTGAGCATCAGATTGACTTAATTCCCGGTGCTTCACAGCCAAACCGTGCACCATACCGTACCAATCCAGAGGAGACGAAGGAGATTATGCGTCAAGTACAAGAGCTTCTCGACAAAGGTTATATACGCGAATCCCTTAGTCCTTGTGCTGTTCCTATTATTCTAGTGCCGAAAAAGGATGGTACATCACGTATGTGTGTTGATTGTAGAGGCATTAATAATATTACTATTCGTTATCGTCATCCTATTCCTAGGCTAGATGATATGCTTGATGAATTGAGTGGCTCTACAATATTCTCCAAAGTTGATTTACGTAGTGGATACCATCAAATTCGTATGAAATTGGGAGATGAATGGAAAACAGCATTCAAAACTAAGTTTGGATTATATGAGTGGTTACTCATGCCTTTTGGGTTAACTAATGCACCTAGTACTTTCATGAGATTAATGAACGAAGTTTTACGTGCTTTCATTGGACGATTTGTGGTAGTTTACTTTGATGACATATTGATTTATAGCAGATCTTTGGAAGAACATTTGGAACATTTACGTGCTGTTTTTATTGCTCTACGTGATGCACGTTTGTTTGGTAACCTTGGGAAGTGCACCTTTTGCACCGACCGAGTATCTTTCCTTGGCTATGTTGTTACTCCACAGGGAATTGAAGTTGATAAAGCCAAGATTGAAGCTATTGAGAGTTGGCCGCAACCCAAAACGGTCACACAAGTGAGGAGTTTTCTTGGCCTCGCTGGATTCTATAGGCGTTTTGTGAGGGATTTCAGCACCATTGCTGCACCTCTCAATGAGCTTACAAAGAAAGATGTGCCTTTTCTTTGGGGTACCGCACAGGAAGAAGCCTTCACGGTATTGAAAGATAAGTTGACACATGCTCCTTTACTCCAACTTCCTGATTTTAATAAGACTTTTGAGCTTGAATGTGATGCTAGTGGAATTGGATTAGGAGGTGTGTTATTACAAGATGGCAAACCTGTTGCATACTTTTCTGAAAAATTGAGTGGGCCTAGTCTGAATTATTCTACTTAGAAACATGGCAACATTATTTATGGCCCAAAGAATTTGTTATACATTCTGATCATGAATCTTTGAAACATATTAAAAGTCAAGCTAAACTGAATCGTAGACATGCTAAATGGGTTGAATTCATTGAGACTTTCCCTTATGTCATTAAACACAAGAAGGGAAAAGAAAATGTTATTGCTGATGCATTGTCTCGTCGCTATACTATGCTTTCACAACTTGACTTCAAAATATTTGGTTTGGAGACCATCAAAGATCAATATGTGCATGATGCTGATTTTAAAGATGTAATGCAGAATTGTAAAGAAGGAAGAATGTGGAACAAGTTTGTTGTTAACGATGGATTTGTGTTTCGTGCTAACAAGCTATGCATTCCAGCTAGCTCCGTTCGTCTTTTGTTGTTGCAGGAGGCGCATGGAGGAGGATCAATGGGACACTTTGGCGTGAAGAAGACGGAGGACGTACTTGCTACACATTTCTTTTGGCCAAAGATGAGACGGGATGTTGAGCGTTTTATTGCTCGCTGCACTACATGTCAAAAAGCTAAGTCACGACTCAATCCTCATGGTTTATATATGCCTTTGCCTGTACCTAGTGTTCCTTGGGAGGATATATCTATGGACTTTGTTTTAGGTTTACCTCGAACAAAGAAGGGGAGGGATAGCATATTTGTTGTCGTGGATAGATTCTCGAAAATGGCACACTTTATACCATGTCATAAAAGCGATGATGCTGTTAATGTTGCTGATTTGTTCTTTCGTGAAATTATTCGCTTGCATGGTGTGCCAAATACTATTGTTTCAGATCGTGATACTAAATTTCTTAGCCAATTTTGGAGATGTTTATGGGCTAAGTTGGGGACTAAACTGCTTTTTAGTACTACTTGTCACCCCCAAACTGATGGACAAACTGAAGTAGTCAATAGAACGTTGTCTACTATGCTTAGGGCTGTTTTGAAGAATAATAAGAAAATGTGGGAGGAATGCTTGCCTCTTATTGAATTTGCTTATAATCGTTCATTGCATTCTACTACTAAGATGTGCCCTTTTGAAGTTGTGTATGGTTTCCTACCTCGTGCACCTATTGATTTGTTGCCTCTTCCATCTTCGGAGAAGGTTAATTTTGATGCTAAACAACGTGCTGAATTGATTTTAAAAATGCATGAGTTAACTAAGGAAAACATTGAGCGTATGAATGCTAAATATAAACTTGCTGGAGATAAGGGTAGAAAACATGTTGTGTTTGCACCTGGAGATCTTGTTTGGTTACATTTGCGTAAGGATAGATTTCCTGATTTGCGCAAATCAAAGCTAATGCCACGTGCTGATGGTCCCTTTAAGGTGTTAGAGAAAATAAATGATAATGCATATAAACTTGAGCTGCCTGCAGATTTTGGGGTTAGTCCCACTTTTAACATTGCAGATTTGAAGCCTTATTTGGGTGAGGAAGATGAACTTCCGTCGAGGACGACTTCATTTCAAGAAGGGGAGGATGATGAGGACATCAATACAATTGTTACACCCACAGCCCCTGCTGCTATACATACTGGACCAATTACTAGAGCTCGTGCACGCCAACTAAATTACCAGGTACTTTTGTTTCTTGGTAATGATTTTAATGTTCATGAGAATATGATGCTGCCTAAATTGGATACATTTGTTTTGCTTACAAATGAAGGGCCTAGCTTGGAGAAGGATGAACATTGGAGCAAGAACAAGCATGGAGATGATGGCATGCGCAAGGGGAACAAGAACGGAGTTACAAGTGATGATTTCAGGACTTTGAAGCCACCATAATGGGTGCATGAAGCCTTGGACGAAATATACAAGATGCCACTTCATAAATTTCGTCCCGAGGCTATTTTACGTGCTGCGTCACCTTATTATTGGGCCAGGCCCATGTAATTTCGAAATACATAAGTATAGGCTATTTTTAGAGTCCGTATGTGTGGGGAAACAAGAGATAGGGTTGATTTCGGACCCCTCCACCAAGGGCCACGAAATTCCCCCCCCCCCTCTTCCTCCATATATACAGCCCTTAGGGCATCGTTTAGACTTTGGGTTTTGTTTAGATTAAAAGTTCGCCATAGCTGCAACTTCGCGTACTTCGTTTGTGTTCAACGACCAGACAAAGGCGTCACAGAACCCCACCTTGATCAATAAAGTTTTCATCTTATATCCGCAATATCCAGATTGCAATCTTAGTTTCTTGCTTGTTCTTCGTTTGCTCGCAGGAAATAGACCCTCGTGGTCAGGTTGATCGTGCTCCGGCGTGGTCAATAACCTCTCGGAGTTGGTTTAGCGATTGTTAAGGCGCGACGTCCTCGCACGTTCGTAGTCGGATCGTCAAAGTCGACTTCCACCAAAGCGTAATCCACCATCTCATCGAAAGACGGGACACCTTTGCCTCTATCAAAAGTGAAGATGATTTTATGGATGGATTTTGGGGAGGATTAAACCGTGATATTCAAGAGACATAATTCATGAAGAGTGTTATCCTATGGACCATTTGTTTCATCTTGCTTGCAAAGCTGAACAGGAAATAAAACGACGTGTTGGCCACGAGGAGAACAAGCGCACGGTGCTTCCAAGAGTTGATATGATTGTTCCTTCAATTACTAGGCATACTATGACAACCACATCCGTTGTTGTCAGGACTACATCACCTCCACCATGTGACACATCGCCCTCGAGAGTGGCTACATCATCTGAGTTGATCATAAGAGGTAATGACAAAGGTACTGATCTTCCATCTCTACATGAGAATGATGAATGCCTTGTCAATTTGAATGCACCATCTGATGAGCTACCCACTACTTTGATCACACCACCTATTTTAGAGGACTACGTTGATAATTTGACTTTGCCATGTGATCAAACAACTAAAATACCAACAATTTTGAGTGCACCCATTGAATTAACTATTGATGCAAAAGAACCAATGTTTAATCATTTTGATATGACCTCTAATCTTGGTGATAATTCTGTGTTGAATGACTTATTGCATGTTTGCTTATTTAAGCATGTTGTAGCATGTAAATTTGATGCAAGTAAGGTTTATTCACCAATGTTGGGATGGTTTAATGATGAACATTGTCAATCTTTTGAAATGAATAAGTGCTTCACTTATATGTGCAAACTGAGTTGCAATATTTTCATGCCTTCTACTTCTTGTGCTAATTTTTTGGCTTTAGATTTTATGAACTATGCAAGTTACTCATCTATTCATGTGTCATATATGCAAAAATCAAGGGAAGTAAAAATGGATGACATATACATATATAACATGTACACCTTGTCTCTTTTGTTAGCCACATTTCAGATTAAGCAACACCGAGGACGGCTTTATTTTCAAAAAGGGGAGGATGATGAGGACATGACTACCTTGGATATGACCAAAAATATTGCATATATGCATATTTGTCAGGTGATTTCTAGTGCAAACTATTCAATAATCTATTTATGTTATCCAGAACAAAAATACTTCACACACTTTTGTGTTTTGTCTAATTGCAGGTGTATGGGACATTTGTACAATCCACATATGAAGATAAGGAAGAAAGAGATGTTTATTTGCTGTCCAAAAAGTTCTCTCACGTCACTTTTGGCCCAAGAGAAGATAGAGTCCAAGTCTCTCACGTTCTGAATTCAGATTCGGACTGCACAGACACACCTGACTCAAAACGCACACAAGTTTTTCATACGGACTCCGAATTGGGTGATTCTTTTTTTGTTGGAAACTAGATTTCGTGCACTTTCCAACCCAATTGGAATCACCTTCAAATTCGTCCGGAGCGTTGAGTTGTGGACGAAACAATCTGATGCTGCAGCAGAATCTGAGTCAAACTACAAGTCCAAAGGTGTTACATCACCTCCACTTGGGCCCATTGGCCTTGTACGACCTAGATTTAGTTTTAGGCTGCCTTGGGACGTCCTCCCACCTCCTTGGCCGCCACCCCTTGCTCCTATATAAGTAGATCCATCTAGTAGCTTTTCCTGGGGATTTGTTTAGTTAAAAGTTAGCCATTGCAACTTCGTGTACTTCGTTTGTGTCCAACGACCAGACCAAGACCGCTTCCGGATCCCCACCATTATCAATACTTCATATATATTCGCAATATTCAGATTGCTTTATCATATTCTTGCTCGTTCTTCGATTGCTTGCAGGAATAGACCTTCGTGGTCAGGTTGATCGTGCTCCAGCATGGTCAATAACCTCTCGGAGTTGGTTTAGCGATTGCTAAGGCGCAACGTCGTGCACGTTTGTAGTCGGATCGTCAAAGTCGTCTCCACCAAATCGATAGTTATCATCTCATCGAAAGATCGGGACACCCTCGCCTCTATCACATAATGGACCAATTACTAGAGCTCGTGCACGCCAACTAAATTACCAGGTACTTTCGTTTCTTGGTAATGATTCTAATGTTCATGAGAATATGATGCTGCCTAAATTGGATACATTTGTTTTGCTTACAAATGAAGGGCCTAGCTTGGAGAAGGATGAACATTGGAGCAAGAACAAGCATGGAGATGATGGCATGCGCAAGGGGAACAAGAACGGAGTTACAAGTGATGATTTCAGGACTTTGAAGCCACCATAATGGGTGCATGAAGCCTTGGACGAAATATACAAGATGCCACTTCATAAATTTCGTCCCGAGGCTATTTTAGGTGCTGCGTCACCTTATTATTAGGCCAGGCCCATGTAATTTCGAAATACATAAGTATAGGCTATTTTTAGAGTCCGTATTTGTGGGGAAACAAGAGATAGGGTTGATTTCGGACCCCTCCACCAAGGGCCACGAAATTCCCCCCCTCTTCCTCCATATATACAGCCCTTAGGGCATCGTTTAGACTTTGGGTTTTGTTTAGATTAAAAGTTCGCCATAGCTGCAACTTCGCGTACTTCGTTTGTGTTCAACGACCAGACAAAGGCGTCACAGAACCCCACCTTGATCAATAAAGCTTTCATCTTATATTCGCAATATCCAGATTGCAATCTTAGTTTCTTGCTTGTTCTTCGTTTGCTCGCAGGAAACAGACCCTCGTGGTCAGGTTGATCGTGCTCCGGCGTGGTCAATAACCTCTCGGAGTTGGTTTAGCGATTGCTAAGGCGCGACGTCCTAGCACGTTCGTAGTCGGATCGTCAAAGTCGACTTCCACCAAAGCGAAATCCATCATCTCATCGAAAGACGGGACACCTCCGCCTCTATCATTTACCTCGAACAAAGAAGGGGAGGGATAGCATATTTGTTGTCGTGGATAGATTCTCGAAAATGGCACACTTTATACCATGTCATAAAAGCGATGATGCTGTTAATGTTGCTGATTTGTTCTTTCGTGAAATTATTCGCTTGCATGGTGTGCCAAATACTATTGTTTCAGATCGTGATACTAAATTTCTTAGCCACTTTTGGAGATGTTTATGGGCTAAGTTGGGGACTAAACTGCTTTTTAGTACTACTTGTCACCCCCAAACTGATGGACAAACTGAAGTAGTCAATAGAACGTTGTCTACTATGCTTAGGGCTGTTTTGAAGAATAATAAGAAAATGTGGGAGGAATGCTTGCCTCATATTGAATTTGCTTATAATCGTTCATTGCATTCTACTACTAAGATGTGCCCTTTTGAAGTTGTGTATGGTTTCCTACCTCGTGCACCTATTGATTTGTTGCCTCTTCCATCTTCGGAGAAGGTTAATTTTGATGCTAAACAACGTGCTGAATTGATTTTAAAAATGCATGAGTTAACTAAGGAAAACATTGAGCGCATGAATGCTAAATATGAACTTGCTGGAGATAAGGGTAGAAAACATGTTGTGTTTGCACCTGGAGATCTTGTTTGGTTACATTTGCGTAAGGATAGATTTCCTGATTTGCGCAAATCAAAGTTAATGCCACGTGCTGATGGTCCCTTTAAGGTGTTAGAGAAAATAAATGATAATGCATATAAACTTGAGCTGCCTGCAGATTTTGGGGTTAGTCCCACTTTTAACATTGCAGATTTGAAGCCTTATTTGGGTGAGGAAGATGAACTTCCGTCGAGGACGACTTCATTTCAAGAAGGGGAGGATGATGAGGACATCAATACAATTGTTACACCCACAGCCCCTGCTGCTATACATACTGGACCAATTACTAGAGCTCGTGCACGCCAACTAAATTACCAGGTACTTTCGTTTCTTGGTAATGATTCTAATGTTCATGAGAATATGATGCTGCCTAAATTGGATACATTTGTTTAGCTTACAAATGAAGGGCCTAGCTTGGAGAAGGATGAACATTGGAGCAAGAACAAGCATGGAGATGATGTGATGAGGACATGACTACCTTGGATATGACCAAAAATATTGCATATATGCATATTTGTCAGGTGATTTCTAGTGCAAACTATTCAATAATCTATTTGTGTTATCCAGAACAAAAATACTTCACACACTTTTGTGTTTTGTCTAATTGCAGGTGTATGGGACATTTATACAATCCACATATGAAGATAAGGAAGAAAGAGATGTTTATTTGCTGTCCAAAAAGTTCTCTCACGTCACTTTTGGCCCAAGAGAAGATAGAGTCCAAGTCTCTCACGTTCTGGATTCAGATTCGGACTGCACAGACATACCTGACTCAAAACGCACACAAGTTTTTCATACGGACTTCGAATTGGGTGATTCTTTTTTTGTTGGAAACTAGATTTCGTGCACTTTCCAACCCAAGTGGAATCACCTTCAAATTCGTCCGGAGCGTTGAGTTGTGGACGAAACAATCTGATGCTGCAGCAGAATCCGAGTCAAACTACAAGTCCAAAGGTGTTACATCACCTCCACTTGGGCCCATTGGCCTTGTACGACCTAGATTTAGTTTTAGGCTGCCTTGGGACGTCCTCCCACCTCCTTGGCCGCCACCCCTTGCTCCTATATAAGTAGATCCATCTAGTAGCTTTTCCTTGGGATTTGTTTAGTTAAAAGTTAGCCATTGCAACTTCGTGTACTTCGTTTGTGTCCAACGACCAGACCAAGACCGCTTATGGATCCCCACCTTTATCAATACTTCATATATACTCGTAATATTCAGATTGCTTTTATCATATTCTTGCTTGTTCTTCGATTGCTTGCAGGAATAGACCTTCGTGGTCAGGTTGATTGTGCTCCAGCGTGGTCAATAACCTCTCGGAGTTGGTTTAGCGATTGCTAAGGCGCAACGTCGTGCACGTTTGTAGTTGGATCGTCAAAGTCATCCTCACCAAATCGATAGTTATCATCTCATCGAAAGATAGGGACCCCCGCCTCCCATCTGTAGGATCATATTCTTGTGTGTTTCTATTGCTGCTAACCATGCCAGGATCACAAGCCGACGAGATTGACTGGGAGAATTTATCGAACAAGGAGCTTCATGATAAGTTTCAGCAAATGATGACTGAACAGGTGCAAGATGTGCTGAACAATTTTGAAGAGGCCATGGAGAAGATCACTGGCCTTGAGAAGACGTTCGAAACAAAGCTTGATAACAAGTTTAATGAATTGCTCGCGCGTCTTCCACCACCACCACCCGCTGCACCTAACGCACCTCTCCAACAACAACAACAACAACGACTACCTCCACGTCGCAAAATAGACATCCGCCGAGCAAGCCGTGTTCCTCTTGCGTTTGGCCAAACTATTGGTGCTGCTGTTGATACTTCTATGACTCCTGCTGCTGATGCGGAGGAGGATGATTATGTGGGAGATTATGAGGATGAGGTTGCTCAAAATCAGCACTATGTGCAACCACTTGCACCACCACCAGCAGGTCGACCTCAGGTATATATTCGTAATGGTAGGCATGCACCACCACCTCAGGTACGAGATGATGTCCATATTCCTAAACTGAAATTAAATATTCCACCATTTGAGGGTAGATATGTTCCTGATATATATCTTACTTGGGAGTTAGAAACTGAACAACGTTTTACATGTTTACAATATCCCGAGGAGAGACGGGTTGCTGCTGCTGTTTGTGCTTTCACTAGTTTTGCATGTGTCTGGTGGTCTGAACATTGTAGATTATATCCTATTCCAACTACTTGGGCTGCTTTGAAAACCGCTATGCGTACGCGTTGGGTTCCACCATATTATCAACGTGAATTGCTTCAAAAATTGCAGCGTTTAAGACAAGAAAAAAAATTCTGTAGAAGAATATTATTAGGAATTACAAACTGGCATGATTCGATGTGGTATTGTTGAGGAGAATGAAGCTATGCTTGCACGTTTTCTGGGTGGATTAAATAGAGAGATTCAGACCATTCTAGACTATAAGGAGTATACTAATATCACTCGTTTATTCCATCTTGCTTGTAAAGCTTAACGTGAAGTGCAGGATCGACAAGCATTGGCGCGAACTAACTTTTCTGCCGGCCGACCTTCATCATGGACACCGCGTGCATCTTCTACTTCAACTGCACCAGCACCTCAATCAGGTGCCTCCTACAGCCGTGATACAAGAAAACAGGAACAACCACCATTATCTGCCAAGAGCGCACCTGCCGGGCCTGCACAGAGTTCTTCTTCTTCCAGGGCATCAACAGGGCACACAAGTGATATTTTTTGTCGTCGTTGTAAGGGAGGAGGTCATTATGCGAGAGAATGCAAATCTCGTGTGATGATTGCTACCGAGGGTGGTGGATATGAGTCCGCTAGTGACTATGATGAGGAGACATTGGCTCTTATTACACGTGAAGAACATGGTGGAGATGATTCTGATCATGAGACGCAATACATGGCTCCTGAAGACGCTGATAGGTATGAATGTTTAGTTACTCAACGTGTTTTGAGTGTGCAGGTCACACAAGCTGAGCAAAATCAGAGGCACAATTTGTTCCATACCAAGGGAGTTGTGAAGGAACATTCTGTGCGCGTCATAATAGACGGAGGGAGCTGCAACAACTTGGCTAGCATGGAGATGGTGGAGAAGCTTTCTCTCACCACAAGACCACATCCACATCCTTACTACATCCAATGGTTCAACAACAGCGGCAAGGTTAAGGTAACACGTACTGTTCGTGTGCATTTTAGTATCTCTACATATGCTGATTATGTTGATTGTGATGTGGTACCTATGCAAGTATGTTCCTTATTACTTGGTAGACCATGGCAATTTGATAAAAATTCTGTACACCATGGTAGAAACAATCACTATACTCTTGTTCATAAGGATAAAAATATTACTTTGCTTCCTATGACTCCTGATTCCATTTTGAAAGATGATATTAATAGAGCTAATAAAGCAAAACAGGAGAAGAATAAGAGTGAAAATCAGATTGTGGCAAAAGAATTTGAGCAACAAATGAAGCCTAATAATAAACCATCTAGTGTTGCTTCTGAAATTAAATTGAAAAGTGCATGTTTATTTGCCACCAAATCTGATATTGATGAGCTAGATTTCAGCAAATCTGTTTGCTATGCTTTTGTGTGCAAAGTGGCATTATTTTCATTCGAGGACGTGCCTTCCTCTTTGCCTCCTGCTGTCACTAACATTTTGCAGGAGTTCGCTGACGTTTTTCCACAAGACGTGCCACCGGGATTACCGCCTATTCAAGGGATTGAGCATCAGAGTGACTTAATTCCCGGTGCTTCACTGCCAAACCGTGCACCATACCGTACCAATCTAGAGGAGACGAAGGAGATTGCGTCAAGTACAAGAGCTTCTCGACAAAGGTTATATACGCGAATCCCTTAGTCCTTGTGCTGTTCCTATTATTCTAGTGCCGAAAAAGGATGGTACATCACGTATGTGTGTTGATTGTAGAGGCACTAATAATATTACTATTCGTTATCATCATCCTATTCCTAGGCTAGATGATATGCTTGATGAATTGAGTGGCTCTACAATATTCTCCAAAGTTGATTTGCGTAGTGGCTACCATCAAATTCGTATGAAATTGGGAGATGAATGGAAAACAGCATTTAAAACTAAGTTTGGATTATATGAGTGGTTAGTCATGCCTTTTGGGTTAACTAATGCACCTAGTACTTTCATGAGATTAATGAACGAAGTTTTACGTGCTTTCATTGGACGATTTGTGGTAGTTTACTTTGATGACATATTGATTTATAGCAGATCTTTGGAAGAACATGTGGAACATTTACGTGCTGTTTTTATTGCTCTACGTGATGCACGTTTGTTTGGTAACCTTGGGAAGTGCACCTTTTGCACCGACCGAGTATCTTTTCTTGGCTATGTTATTACTCCACAGGGAATTGAAGTTGATAAAGCCAAGATTGAAGCTATTGAGAGTTGGCCACAGCCCAAAACGGTCACACAAGTGAGGAGTTTTCTTGGCCTCGCTGGATTCTATAGGCGTTTTGTGAGAGATTTCAGCACCATTGCTGCACCTCTCAATGAGCTTACAAAGAAAGATGTGCCTTTTCTTTGGGGTACCGCACAGGAAGAAGCCTTCACGGTATTGAAAGATAAGTTGACACATGCTCCTTTACTCCAACTTCCGGATTTTAATAAGACTTTTGAGCTTGAATGTGATGCTAGTGGAATTGGATTAGGAGGTGTGTTATTACAAGATGGCAAACCTGTTGCATACTTTTCCGAAAAATTGAGTGGGCCTAGTCTGAATTATTCTACTTATGATAAAGAATTATATGCTCTTGTTCGGACTTTATAAACATGGCAACATTATTTATGGCCCAAAGAATTTGTTATACATTCTGATCATGAATCTTTGAAACATATTAAAAGTCAAGCTAAACTGAATCGTAGACATGCTAAATGGGTTGAATTCATTGAGACTTTCCCTTATGTCATTAAACACAAGAAGGGAAAAGAAAATGTTATTGCTGATGCATTGTCTCGCCGCTATACTATGCTTTCACAACTTGACTTCAAAATATTTGGTTTGGAGACCATCAAAGATCAATATGTGCATGATGCTGATTTTAAAGATGTAATGCAGAATTGTAAAGAAGGAAGAATGTGGAACAAGTTCGTCGTTAACGATGGATTTCTGTTTCGTGCTAACAAGCTATGCATTCCAGCTAGCTCCGTTCGTCTTTTGTTGTTGCAGGAGGCGCATGGAGGAGGATTAATGGGACACTTTGGCGTGAAGAAGACGGAGGACGTACTTGCTACACATTTCTTTTGGCCAAAGATGAGACGGGATGTTGAGCGTTTTATTGCTCGATGCACTACATGTCAAAAAGCTAAGTCACGACTCAATCCTCATGGTTTATATATGCCTTTGCCTGTACCTAGTGTTCCTTGGGAGGATATATCTATGGACTTTGTTTTAGGTTTACCTCGAACAAAGAAGGGGAGGGATAGCATATTTGTTGTTGTGGACAGATTCTCGAAAATGGCACACTTTATACCATGTCATAAAAGCGATGATGCTGTTAATGTTGCTGATTTGTTCTTTCGTGAAATTATTCGCTTGCATGGTGTGCCAAATACTATTGTTTCAGATCGTGATACTAAATTTCTTAGCCACTTTTGGAGATGTTTATGGGCTAAGTTGGGGACTAAACTGCTTTTTAGTACTACTTGTCACCCCCAAACTGATGGACAAACTGAAGTAGTCAATAGAACGTTGTCTACTATGCTTAGGGCTGTTTTGAAGAATAATAAGAAAATGTGGGAGGAATGCTTGCCTCATATTGAATTTGCTTATAATCGTTCATTGCATTCTACTACTAAGATGTGCCCTTTTGAAGTTGTGTATGGTTTCCTACCTCGTGCACCTCTTGATTTGTTGCCTCTTCCATCTTCGGAGAAGGTTAATTTTGATGCTAAACAACGTGCTGAATTGATTTTAAAAATGCATGAGTTAACTAAGGAAAACATTGAGCGTATGAATGCTAAATATAAACTTGCTAGAGATAAGGGTAGAAAACATGTTGTGTTTGCACCTGGAGATCTTGTTTGGTTACATTTACGTAAGGATAGATTTCCTGATTTGCGCAAATCAAAGCTAATGCCACGTGTTGATGGTCCCTTTAAGGTGTTAGAGAAAACAAATGATAATGCATATAAACTTGAGCTACCTGCAGATTTTGGGGTTAGTCCCACTTTTAACATTGCAGATTTGAAGCATTATTTGGGTGAGGAAGATGAGTTTCCGTCGAGGACGACTTCATTTCCAGAAGGGGAGGATGATGAGGACATCAATACCATTGTTACACCCACAACCCCTACTGCTACATATACGGGACCAATTACTAGAGCTCGCGCATGCCACTTAAATTATTAGGTACTTCCGTTTCTTGGTAATGATTCTAATGTTCATGAGAATATGATGCTGCCTAAATTGGATACATTTGTTTTGCTTACAAATGAAGGGCCTAGCTTGGAGAAGGATGAACATTGGAGCAAGAACAAGAACGGAGTTACAAGTGATGATTTGAGGACTTTGAAGCCACCATAATGGGCGCATGAAGCCTTGGACGAAATATACAAGATGCCACTTCATAAATTTCGTCCCGAGGCTATTTTAGGTGCTGCGTCACCTTATTATTGGGCCAGGCCCATGTAATTTCGAAATACATAAGTATAGGCTATTTTTAGAGTCCGTATGTGTGGGGAAACAAGAGATAGGGTTGATTTCGGACCCCTCCACCAAGGGCCACGAAATTCCCCCCTCTTCCTCCATATATACAGCTCTTAGGTGATGAGGACATGACTACCTTGGATATGACCAAAAATATTGCATATATGCATATTTGTCAGGTGATTTCTAGTGCAAACTATTCAATAATCTATTTATGTTATCCAGAACAAAAATACTTCACACACTTTTGTGTTCTGTCTAATTGCAGGTGTATGGGACATTTGTACAATCCACATATGAAGATAAGGAAGAAAGAGATGTTTATTTGCTGTTCAAAAAGTTCTCTCACGTCACTTTTGGCCCAAGAGAAGATAAAGTCCAAGTCTCTCACGTTCTGGATTCAGATTCGGACTGCACAGACATACCTGACTCAAAACGCACACAAGTTTTTCATACGGACTCCGAATTGGGTGATTCTTTTTTGTTGGAAACTAGATTTCGTGCACTTTCCAACTCATCTGGAATCACCTTCAAATTCGTCCGGAGCGTTGAGTTGTGGACGAAACAATTTGATGCTGCAGCAGAATCCGAGTCAAACTACAAGTCCAAAGGTGTTACATCACCTCCACTTGGGCCCATTGGCCTTGTACGACCTAGATTTAGTTTTAGGCTGCCTTGGGACGTCCTCCCACCTCCTTGGCCGCCACCCATTGTGATAGAGGCAAAGGTGTCCCGTCTTTCGATGAGATGGTGGATTTCGCTTTGGTGGAAGTCGACTTTGACGATCCGACTACGAACGTGCGAGGACGTCGCGCCTTAGCAATCGCTAAACCAACTCCGAGAGGTTATTGACCACGCCGGAGCACGATCAACCTGACCACGAGGGTCTGTTTCCTGCGAGCAAACGAAGAACAAGCAAGAAACTAAGATTGCAATCTGGATATTGCGAATATAAGATGAAAGCTTTATTGATCAAGGTGGGGTTCTGTGACGCCTTTGTCTGGTCGTTGAACACAAACGAAGTACGCGAAGTTGCAGCTATGGCGAACTTTTAATCTAAACAAAACCCAAAGTCTAAACGATGCCCTAAGGGCTGTATATATGGAGGAAGAGGGGGGAATTTCGTGGCCCTTGGTGGAGGAGTCCGAAATCAACCCTATCTCTTGTTTCCCCACACATACGGACTCTAAAAATAGCCTATACTTATGTATTTCGAAATTACATGGGCCTGGCCCAATAATAAGGTGACGCAGCACCTAAAATAGCCTCGGGACGAAATTTATGAAGTGGCATCTTGTATATTTCGTCCAAGGCTTCATGCACCCATTTTGGGCCTAAACGGAGCTTTGATTTGCGCAAATCAGGAAATCTATCCTTACGCAAATGTAACCAAACAAGATCTCCAGGTGCAAACACAACATGTTTTCTACCCTTATCTCCAGCAAGTTTATATTTAGCATTCATACGCTCAATGTTTTCCTTAGTTAACTCATGCATTTTTAAAATCAATTCAGCACGTTGTTTAGCATCAAAATTAACCTTCTCCGAAGATGGAAGAGGCAACAAATCAATAGGTGCACGAGGTAGGAAACCATACACAACTTCAAAAGGGCACATCTTAGTAGTAGAATGCAATGAACGATTATAAGCAAATTCAATATGAGGCAAGCATTCCTCCCACATTTTCTTATTATTCTTCAAAACAGCCCTAAGCATAGTAGACAACGTTCTATTGACTACTTCAGTTTGTCCATTAGTTTGGGGGTGACAAGTAGTACTAAAAAGCAGTTTAGTCCCCAACTTAGCCCATAAACATCTCCAAAAGTGGCTAAGAAATTTAGTATCACGATCTGAAACAATAGTATTTGGCACACCATGCAAGCGAATAATTTCACGAAAGAACAAATCAGCAACATTAACAGCATCATCGCTTTTATGACATGATATAAAGTGTGCCATTTTCGAGAATCTATCCACGACAACAAATATGCTATCCCTCCCCTTCTTTGTTCGAGGTAAACCTAAAACAAAGTCCATAGATATATCCTCCCAAGGAACACTAGGTACAGGCAAAGGCATATATAAACCATGAGGATTGAGTCGTGACTTAGCTTTTTGACATGTAGTGCATCGAGCAATAAAACGCTCAACATCCCGTCTCATCTTTGGCCAAAAGAAATGTGTAGCAAGTACGTCCTCCGTCTTCTTCACGCCAAAGTGTCCCATTAATCCTCCTGCATGCGCCTCCTGCAACAACAAAAGACGAACGGAGCTAGCTGGAATGCATAGCTTGTTAGCACGAAACACAAATCCATCGTTAACGACAAACTTGTTCCACATTCTTCCTTCTTTACAATTCTGCATTACATCTTTAAAATCAGCATCATGCACATATTGATCTTTGATGGTCTCCAAACCAAATATTTTGAAGTCAAGTTGTGAAAGCATAGTATAGCGACGAGACAATGCATCAGCAATAACATTTTCTTTTCCCTTCTTGTGTTTAATGACATAAGGGAAAGTCTCAATGAATTCAACCCATTTAGCATGTCTACGATTCAGTTTAGCTTGACTTTTAATATGTTTCAAAGATTCATGATCAGAATGTATAACAAATTCTTTGGGCCATAAATAGTGTTGCCATGTTTCTAAAGTGCGAACAAGAGCATATAATTCTTTATCATAAGTAGAATAATTCAGACTAGGCCCACTCAATTTTTCAGAAAAGTATGCAACAGGTTTGCCATCTTGTAATAACACACCTCCTAATCCAATTCCACTAGCATCACATTCAAGCTCAAAAGTCTTATTAAAATCAGGAAGTTGGAGTAAAGGAGCATGTGTCAACTTATCTTTCAATACCGTGAAGGCTTCTTCCTGTGCGGTACCCCAAACAAAAGGCACATCCTTCTTTGTAAGCTCGTTGAGAGGTGCAGCAATGGTGCTGAAATCTCTCACAAAACGCCTATAGAATCCAGCGAGGCCAAGAAAACTCCTCACTTGTGTGACCGTTTTGGGCTGCGGCCAACTCTCAATAGCTTCAATCTTGGCTTTGTCAACTTCAACTCTCTGTGGAGTAACAACATAGCCAAGAAAAGATACTCGGTCGGTGCAAAAGGTGCACTTCCCAAGGTTACCAAACAAACGTGCATCACGTAGAGCAATAAAAACAGCACGTAAATGTTCCAAATGTTCTTCCAAAGATCTGCTATAAATCAGTATATCATCAAAATAGACTACCACAAATCGTCCAATGAAAGCACGTAAAACTTCGTTCATTAGTCTCATGAAAGTACTAGGCGCATTAGTTAACCCAAAAGGCATGACTAACCACTCATATAATCCAAACTTAGTTTTAAATGCTGTTTTCCATTCATCTCCCAATTTCATACGAATTTGATGGTATCCACTACGCAAATCAACTTTGGAGAATATTGTAGAGCCACTCAATTCATCAAGCATATCATCTAGCCTAGGAATAGGATGAGGATAACGAATAGTAATATTATTAATGCCTCTACAATCAACACACATACGTGATGTACCATCCTTTTTCGGCACTAGAATAATAGGAACAGCACAAGGACTAAGGGATTCGCGTATATAACCTTTGTCGAGAAGCTCTTGTACTTGACGCATAATCTCCTTCGTCTCCTCTGGATTGGTACGGTATGGTGCACGGTTTGGCAGTGAAGCACCGGGAATTAAGTCAATTTGATGCTCAATCCCTCGAATAGGCGGTAATCCCGGTGGCACGTCTTGTGGAAAGACGTCAGCGAACTCCTGCAAAATGTTAGTGACAGCAGGAGGCAAAGAGGAAGGCACGTCCTCAAATGAAAATAATGCCTCTTTGCACACAAAAGCATAGCAAACAGATTTGCTGAAATCTAGCTCATCAATATCAGATTTGGTGGCATATAAACATGCACTTTTCAATTTAATTTTAGAAGCAACACTAGATGGTTTATTATTAGGCTTCATTTGTTGCTCAAATTCTTTTGCCACAATCTGATTTTCACTCTTATTCGTCTCCTGTTTTGCTTTATTAGCTCTATTAATATCATCTTTCAAAATGGAATCAGGAGTCATAGGAAGCAAAGTAATATTTTTATCCTTATGAACAAGAGTATAGTGATTGTTTCTACCATGGTGTACAAAATTCTTATCAAATTGCCATGGTCTACCAAGTAATAAGGAACATGCTTGCATAGGTACCACATCACAATCAACATAATCAGCATATGTAGAGATACTAAAATGCACACGAACAGTACGTGTTACCTTAACCTTGCCGCTGTTGTTGAACCATTGGATGTAGTAAGGATGTGGATGTGGTCTTGTGGTGAGAGAAAGCTTCTCCACCATCTCCATGCTAGCCAAGTTGTTGCAGCTCCCTCCGTCTATTATGACGCGCACAGAACGTTCCTTCACAACTCCCTTGGTATGGAACAAATTGTGCCTCTGATTTTGCTCAGCTTGTGTGACCTGCACACTCAAAACACGTTGAGCAACTAAACATTCATACCTGTCAGCATCTTCAGGAGCCATGTATTGCGTCTCATGATCAGAATCATCTCCACCATGTTCTTCACGTGTAATAAGAGCCAATGTCTCCTCATCATAGTCACTAGCGGACTCATATCCACCATCCGCGGTAGCAATCATCACACGCGGAGATTTGCATTCCCTCACATAATGACCTCCTCCCTTACAACGATGACAAATAATATCACTTGTGTGCCCTGTTGATGCCATGGAAGAAGAAGAACGCTGTGCAGGACCCGCAGGTGCGCTCTTGGAAGATAATGGTGGTTGTGCCTGTTTTCTTGTATCACGGCTGGAGGTGGCACCGGAGGGAGGTGCTGGTGCAGTTGAAGTAGAAGATGCACGTGGTGTCCATGATGAAGGTCGGCCTGCAGAAAAGTTAGTTCGCCCCAATGCTTGTCGATCCTGCACTTCACGTTCAGCTTTACAAGCAAGATGGAATAAACGAGTGATATTAGTATACTCCTTATAGTCTAGAATGGTCTGAATCTCTCTATTTAATCCACCCAGAAAACGTGCAAGCATAGCTTCATTCTCCTCAACAATACCACATCTAATCATGCCAGTTTGTAATTCCTGATAATATTCTTCTACAGAGTTTTTCCCTTGTCTTAAACGCTGCAATTTTTGAAGCAATTCACGTTGATAATATGGTGGAACCCAACGCGTACGCATAGCAGTTTTCAAAGCAGCCCAAGTAGTTGGAATAGGATATAATCTACAATGTTCAGACCACCATACACATGCAAAACTAGTGAAAGCACAAACGGCAGCAGCAACTCGTCTCTCCTCAGGATATTGTAAACATGTAAATCGTTGTTCAGTTTCTAACTCCCAAGTAAGATATATATCAGGAACATATCTACCCTCAAATGGTGGAATATTCAATTTCAGTTTAGGAATATGGACATCATCTCGTACCTGAGGTGGTGGTGCAGGCCTACCATTACGAATATATACCTGAGGTCGACCTGCTGGTGGTGGTACAGGTGGCTGCACGTAGTGTTGATTTTGATCAACCTCATCCTCATAATCTCCCACATAATCATCCTCCTCCGCATCAGCAGCAGGAGCCACAGAAGTATCAACAGCAGCACCAACAGTTTGGCCAAACGCAAGAGGAACAAGGCTTGCTCGGCGGAGGTCTGCTTCGCGACGTGGAGGTAGTCGTTGTTGTTGTTGTTGGAGAGGTGCGTTAGGTGCAGCGGGTGGTGGTGGTGGAAGACGCGCGAGCAATTCATTAAACTTGTTATCGAGCTTTGTTTCGAACGTCTTCTCAAGGCCAGTGATCTTCTCCATGGCCTCTTCAAAATTGTTCAGCACATCTTGCACCTGTTCAGTCATCATTTGCTGAAACTTATCATGAAACTCCTTGTTCGATAAATTCTCCCAGTCAATCTCGTCGGCTTGTGATCCTGGCATGGTTAGCAGCAATAGAAACACACAAGAATATGATCCTACAGACTACGAACAAGTGGTGGTGGTGGGTGTCACAAATCCGTCAAGCAAATCTCAAATTCTTACCAGTTCTTACCCAGCAGCAGGCGGTGATCGGCAACCGTTGTAGTCAAAAACTCTCAAAGCTTGGATAGAGCGATTACCAGGGAGAGTCAAACGCACGACGTAGATGTATGTGGAGCTGGGAAGGCTTATAATATGGTAGCAAAAAGGGTCAGCAATAATCAATTCAGAGATGCAAAGTTGAATAAACGCTCAACGACGGTACTGTGCTGGTCCTAGGCTAGACTGTGCTAGAGACGCGAGCCTAGAACACTAACAAAATCACGGCGCGGCACGTAAACAAGGGAAAAGCACACTCTGAAATTATTTTTTTTCGCTCTTGTTTTTTGGCGCTCTTTTTTTTTTGCGCTGCTTTTTTTTTTTGCGAAAAATCACTATAATGGCGAGTGTCTCAAAACTCTTCCTAGCTCAAACTGACAGGATGGGCACGAAATTTTTTTCGACCAATTTTTTTTTTTCGACTGCCCGGACCCAAAAACTGGAAACGGGTCAAAAAAAACTTCCTATAATGGCACCTGTCTCAAAACACTCAGAAACACCTAAAAATAGGATAGCCAGAAATTTTTTCGAAAAATGCGTTTTCGAAAAATTTTGGGCCTAAACGGAGCGTGGCTACCCGACTCTTTTTTTTTTCCGAAACCTACTCCGGCAAGGAAACACAAATCGGAATCTAGATGGATCCCGAAAACAAACCTAATAAGCAAAGAACTCGGATTGGTGGTGGATATATGGTGGTGGTATATGGCAGCGGTGGTGGTAGCGGTGGTAGTATATGGATATGGATCGGTGGTGGTATATGGACACGGATTGGTGGTGGTATATGGATACGGATTCGGTGCGGTGGTGGTAGATGGCAGGGGCGATGATGATGGTGCGACGGCGGCGTGACAACTTATGACCAGAACTCGAAACTCTACAAGACTAGACTCTAAGACCAGCACAAGGACTAAGGAAAACATTGAGCGTATGGATGCTAAATATAAACTTGCTAGAGATAAGGGTAGAAAACATTGAGCGTATGGATGCTAAATATAAACTTGCTAGAGATAAGGGTAGAAAACATGTTGTGTTTGCACCTGGAGATCTTGTTTGGTTACATTTGCGTAAGGATAGATTTCCTGATTTGCGCAAATTAAAGCTAATGCCACGTGCTGATGGTCCCTTTAAGGTGATGAGGACATCAATACAATTGTTACACCCACAGCCCCTGCTGCTATACATACTGGACCAATTACTAGAGCTCGTGCACGCCAACTAAATTACCAGGTACTTTCGTTTCTTGGTAATGATTTTAATGTTCATGAGAATATGATGCTGCCTAAATTGGATACATTTGTTTTGCTTACAAATGAAGGGCCTAGCTTGGAGAAGGATGAACATTGGAGCAAGAACAAGCATGGAGATGATGGCATGCGCAAGGGGAACAAGAACGGGGTTACAAGTGATGATTCCAGGACTTTGAAGCCACCATAATGGGTGCATGAAGCCTTGGACGAAATATACAAGATGCCATTTCATAAATTTCGTCCCGAGGCTATTTTAGGTGCTGCGTCACCTTATTATTGGGCCAGGCCCATGTAATTTCGAAATACATAAGTATAGGCTATTTTTAGAGTCCGTATGTGTGGGGAAACAAGAGATAGGGTTGATTTCGGACCCCTCCACCAAGGGCCACGAAATTTCCCCCTCTTCCTCCATATATACAGCCCTTAGGGCATCGTTTAGACTTTGGGGTTTTGTTTAGATTAAAAGTTCACCATAGCTGCAACTTCGCGTACTTCGTTTGTGTTCAACGACCAGACAAAGGCGTCACAGAACCCCACCTTGATCAATAAAGCTTTCATCTTATATTCGCAATATCCAGATTGCAATCTCAGTTTCTTGCTTGTTCTTCGTTTGCTCGCAGGAAACAGACTCTCGTGGTTAGGTTGATCGTGCTCCGGCGTGGTCAATAACCTCTCGGAGTTGGTTTAGCGATTGCTAAGGCACGACGTCCTCGCACGTTCGTAGTCGGATCGTCAAAGTTGACTTCCACCAAAGCGAAATCCACCATCTCATCGAAAGACGGGACACCTTTGCCTCTATCAAGTGGTATCAGATTTCCAGGTTGCTCGGTGAGATTTTACAGTTTTTCGTAGTTTAGATCGAGTCTGTTCTTCATACCTATAGTCCACGAAAAAGCCACAAAAAAAAATTAGGGTTAGTTCATCATATCCGAACCAATCTGAGCCTTTGCATAATCTTTTTAGGGTTTTTGCTTTGTTGAATTTGCGGTTGCATCGTCGTGTCTAGTTGCTGGTGTTAGAGTCTAGTCTTTTAGAGTTTCGAGTTCTGGTCATAAGTTGTCACGCCGCCGCCGCACCATCATCATCGCCCCTGCCATCTACCACCACTGCTCCGAATTCGTATCCATATACCACCACCAATCCGTGTCCATATACCACCACCAATCCGTGTCCATATACCACCACCGATCCATATCCATATACTACCACCGCTACCACCACCGCTGCCATATACCACCACCATATATCCACCACCAATCCGAGTTCCTTGCTTATTAGGTTTGTTTTCGGGATCCATCTAGATTCCGATTCGTGTTTCCTTGCCGGAGTCGGGTAGCCACGCTCCGTTTAGGCCCAAAATTTTTCGAAAACGCATTTTTCGAAAAAAATTCTGGCTATCCTATTTTTAGGTGTTTCTGAGTGTTTTGAGACAGGTGCCATTATAGGAAGTTTTTTTTGACCCGTTTCCAGATTTTGGGTCCGGGCAGTCGAAAAAAAAAATTGGTCGAAAAAATTTCGTGCCCATCCTGTCAGTTTGAGCTAGGAAGAGTTTTGAGACACTCGCCATTATAGTGATTTTTCGCAAAAAAAAAGCAGCGCAAAAAAAAAGAGCGCAAAAAAAAAGAGAAACAAAAATTTCAGAGTGTGCTTTTCCCTTGTTTACGTGCCGCGCCGTGATTTTGTTAGTGTTCTAGGCTCGCGTCTCTAGCACAGTCTAGCCTAGGACCAGCAAAGTACCGTCGTTGAGCGTTTATTCAACTTTGCATCTCTGAATTGATTATTGCTGACCCTTTTTGCTACCATATTATAAGCCTTCCCAGCTCCACATACATCTACGTCGTGCGTTTGACTCTCCCTGGTAATCGCTCTATCCAAGCTTTGAGAGTTTTTGACTACAACGGTTGCCGATCACCGCCTGCTGCTGGGTAAGAACTGGTAAGAATTTGAGATTTGCTTGACGGATTTGTGACACCCACCACCACCACTTGTTCGTAGTCTGTAGGATCATATTTTTGTGTGTTTCTATTGCTGCTAACCATGCCAGGATCACAAGACGACGAGATTGACTGGGAGAATTTATCGAACAAGGAGCTTCATGATAAGTTTCAGCAAATGATGACTGAACAGGTGCAAGATGTGCTGAACAATTTTGAAGAGGCCATGGAGAAGCTCACTGGCCTTGAGAAGACGTTCGAAACAAAGCTCGATAACAAGTTTAATGAATTGCTCGCGCGTCTTCCACCACCACCACCCGCTGCACCTAACGCACCTCTCCAACAACAACAACAACGACTACCTCCACGTCGCGAAGCAGACCTCCGCCGAGCAAGCCGTGTTCCTCTTGCGTTTGGCCAAACTGTTGGTGCTGCTGTTGATACTTCTCTGGCTCCTACTGCTGATGCGGAGGAGGATGATTATGTGGGAGATTATGAGGATGAGGTTGATCAAAATCAACACTACATGCAGCCACCTGTACCACCACCAGCAGGTCGACCTCAGGTATATATTCGTAATGGTAGGCCTGCACCACCACCTCAGGTACGAGATGATGTCCATATTCCTAAACTGAAATTGAATATTCCACCATTTGAGGGTAGATATGTTCCTGATATATATCTTACTTGGGAGTTAGAAACTGAACAACGATTTACATGTTTACAATATCCTGAGGAGAGACGAGTTGCTGCTGCTGTTTGTGCTTTCACTAGTTTTGCATGTGTATGGTGGTCTGAACATTGTAGATTATATCCTATTCCAACTACTTGGGCTGCTTTGAAAACTGCTATGCGTACGCGTTGGGTGCCACCATATTATCAACGTGAATTGCTTCAAAAATTGCAGCGTTTAAGACAAGGGAAAAATTCTGTAGAAGAATATTATCAGGAATTACAAACTGGCATGATTAGATGTGGTATTGTTGAGGAGAATGAAGCTATGCTTGCACGTTTTCTGGGTGGATTAAATAGAGAGATTCAGACCATTCTAGACTATAAGGAGTATACTAATATCACTCATTTATTCCATCTTGCTTGTAAAGCTGAACGTGAAGTGCAGGATCGACAAGCATTGGGGCGAACTAACTTTTCTGCAGGCCGACCTTCATCATGGACACCACATGCATCTTCTACTTCAACTGCACCAGCACCTCCATCCGGTGCCACCTCCAGCCGTGATACAAGAAAACAGGCACAACCACCATTATCTTCCAAGAGCGCACCTGCGGGTCCTGCACAGCGTTCTTCTTCTTCCATGGCATCAACAGGGCACACAAGTGATATTATTTGTCGTCATTGTAAGGGAGGAGGTCATTATGCGAGGGAATGCAAATCTCCGCGTGTGATGATTGCTACCGCGGATGGTGGATATGAGTCTGCTAGTGACTATGATGAGGAGACATTGGCTCTTATTACACGTGAAGAACATGGTGGAGATGATTCTGATCATGAGACGCAATACATGGCTCCTGAAGACGCTGACAGGTATGAATGTTTAGTTGCTCAACGTGTTTTGAGTGTGCAGGTCACACAAGCTGAGCAAAATCAGAGGCACAATTTGTTCCATACCAAGGGAGTTGTGAAGGAACGTTCTGTGCGCGTCATAATAGACGGAGGGAGCTGCAACAACTTGGCTAGCATGGAGATGGTGGAGAAGCTTTCTCTCACCACAGGACCACATCCACATCCTTACTACATCCAATGGTTCAACAACAGCGGCAAGGTTAAGGTAACACGTACTGTTCGTGTGCATTTTAGTATCTCTACATATGCTGATTATGTTGATTGTGATGTGGTACCTATGCAAGCATGTTCCTTATTACTTGGTAGACCATGGCAATTTGATAAAAACTCTGTACACCATGGTAGAAACAATCACTATACTCTTGTTCATAAGGATAAAAATATTACTTTGCTTCCTATGACTCCTGATTCCATTTTGAAAGATGATATTAATAGAGCTAATAAAGCACAACAGGAGAAGAATAAGAGTGAAAATCAGATTGTGGCAAAAGAATTTGAGCAACAAATGAAGCCTAATAATAAACCATCTGGTGTTGCTTCTGAAATTAAATTGAAAAGTGCATGTTTATTTGCCACCAAATCTGATATTGATGAGCTAGATTTCAGCAAATCTATTTGCTATGCTTTTGTGTGCAAAGAGGCATTATTTTCATTCGAGGACGTGCCTTCCTCTTTGCCTCCTGCTGTCACTAACATTTTGCAGGAGTTCGCTGATGTTTTTCCACAAGACGTGCCATCGGGATTACCGCCTATTCGAGGGATTGAGCATCAGATTGACTTAATTCCCGGTGCTTCACTGCCAAACCGTGCACCAAACCGTACCAATCCAGAGGAGACGAAGGAGATTATGCGTCAAGTACAAGAGCTTCTCGACAAAGGTTATATACGCGAATCCCTTAGTCCTTGTGCTGTTCCTATTATTCTAGTGCCGAAAAAGGATGGTACATCACGTATGTGTGTTGATTGTAGAGGCATTAATAATATTACTATTCGTTATCGTCATCCTATTCCTAGGCTAGATGATATGCTTGATGAATTGAGTGGCTCTACAATATTCTCCAAAGTTGATTTGCGTAGTGGCTACCATCAAATTCGTATGAAATTGGGAGATGAATGGAAAACAGCATTTAAAACTAAGTTTGGATTATATGAGTGGTTAGTCATGCCTTTTGGGTTAACTAATGCACCTAGTACTTTCATGAGATTAATGAACGAAGTTTTACGTGCTTTCATTGGACGATTTGTGGTAGTTTACTGATGACATATTGATTTATAGCAGATCTTTGGAGGAACATTTGGAACATTTACGTGCTGTTTTTATTGCTCTACGTGATGCACGTTTGTTTGGTAATCTTGGGAAGTGCACCTTTTGCACCGACCGAGTATCTTTTCTTGGCTATGTTGTTACTCCACAGGGAATTGAAGTTGATAAAGCCAAGATTGAAGCTATTGAGAGTTGGCCGCAGCCCAAAACGGTCACACAAGTGAGGAGTTTTCTTGGCCTCGCTGGATTCTATAGGCGTTTTGTGAGAGATTTCAGCACCATTGCTGCACCTCTCAATGAGCTTACAAAGAAAGATGTGCCTTTTCTTTGGGGTACCGCACAGGAAGAAGCCTTCACGGTATTGAAAGATAAGTTGACACATGCTCCTTCACTCCAACTTCCTGATTTTAATAAGACTTTTGAGCTTGAATGTGATGCTAGTGGAATTGGATTAGGAGGTGTGTTATTACAAGATGGCAAACCTGTTGCATACTTTTCTGAAAAATTGAGTGGGCCTAGTCTGAATTATTCTACTTATGATAAAGAATTATATGCTCTTGTTCGGACTTTAGAAACATGGCAACATTATTTATGGCCCAAAGAATTTGTTATACATTCTGATCATGAATCATTGAAACATATTAAAAGTCAAGCTAAACTGAATCGTAGACATGCTAAATGGGTTGAATTCATTGAGACTTTCCCTTATGTCATTAAACACAAGAAGGGAAAAGAAAATGTTATTGCTGATGCTTTGTCTCGTCGCTATACTGTGCTTTCACAACTTGACTTCAAAATATTTGGTTTGGAGACCATCAAAGATCAATATGTGCATGATGCTAATTTTAAAGATGTAATGCATAATTGTAAAGAAGGAAGAATGTGGAACAAGTTTGTTGTTAACGATGGATTTGTGTTTCGTGCTAACAAGTTATGCATTCCAGCTAGCTCCGTTCGTCTTTTGTTGTTGCAGGAGGCGCATGGAGGAGGATTAATGGGACACTTTGGCGTGAAGAAGACGGAGGACATACTTGCTACACATTTCTTTTGGCCAAAGATGAGACGGGATGTTGAGCATTTTATTGCTCGCTGCACTACATGTCAAAAAGCTAAGTCACGCCTCAATCCTCATGGTTTATATATGCCTTTGCCTGTACCTAGTGTTCCTTGGGAGGATATATCTATGGACTTTGTTTTAGGTTTACCTCGAACAAAGAAGGGGAGGGATAGCATATTTGTTGTCGTGGATAGATTCTCGAAAATGGCACACTTTATACCATGTCATAAAAGCGATGATGCTGTTAATGTTGCTGATTTGTTCTTTCGTGAAATTATTCGCTTGCATGGTGTGCCAAATACTATTGTTTCAGATCGTGATACTAAATTTCTTAGCCACTTTTGGAGATGTTTATGGGCTAAGTTGGGGACTAAACTGCTTTTTAGTACTACTTGTCACCCCCAAACTGATGGACAAACTGAAGTAGTCAATAGAACGTTGTCTACTATGCTTAGGGCTGTTTTGAAGAATAATAAGAAAATGTGGGAGGAATGCTTGCCTCATATTGAATTTGCTTATAATTGTTCATTGCATTCTACTACTACGATGTGCCCTTTTGAAGCTGTGTATGGTTTCCTACCTCATGCACCTATTGATTTGTTGCCTCTTCCATCTTCGGAGAAGGTTAATTTTGATGCTAAACAACGTTCTGAATTGATTTTAAAAATGCATGAGTTAACTAAGGAAAACATTGAGCGCATGAATGCTAAATATAAACTTGCTGGAGATAAGGGTAGAAAATATGTTGTGTTTGCACCTAGAGATCTTGTTTGGTTACATTTGCGTAAGGATAGATTTCCTGATTTGCGCAAATCAAAGTTAATGCCACGTGCTGATGGTCCCTTTAAGGTGTTAGAGAAAATAAATGATAATGCATATAAACTTGAGCTGCCTGCAGATTTTGGGGTTAGTCCCACTTTTAACATTGCAGATTTGAAGCCTTATTTGGGTGAGGAAGATGAACTTCCGTCGAGGACGACTTCATTTCAAGAAGGGGAGGATGATGAGGACATCAATACAATTGTTACACCCACAGCCCCTGCTGCTATACATACTGGACCAATTACTAGAGCTCGTGCACGCCAACTAAATTACCAGGTACTTTCGTTTCTTGGTAATGATTTTAATGTTCATGAGAATATGATGCTGCCTAAATTGGATACATTTGTTTTGCTTACAAATGAAGGGCTACCACATGCTTTACCCACCGCTGAAGCCTCGACCGACCGGTGCGCTTGCTCCGGCGGGTCACGGGGAGGGGGAAAGCTGCTGGGGTCGACTAGTACTGGGTCGACGGTTGCTGCAGGAGGACCTCGCGGACGCACGCACGAAAGTGCGTCGCCCCACGGGCGGGGAGTGCGTCGGCGTCGAGTGGTGCCTCCTAAAGCCAAGCGGAGTCGTCGGCGACAAACACGAGCGCGCCGAGAAGGATCTCACGGCCCTCAGCCAAACCTCCGCCTGGAACCATGATGAAGGGGATTGGAAAAATTGCAACTTCTCCAACAAGTCGCTAAGACACCTGCCCCACGGTGGGCGCCAACTGTCGTGGTTCTAAGACTGACAGTAGAATAGGGGGGTAGGTATGTAGAGGCAAGATCCTAGCTATGGAGGAGTTGTACACACGAGTTTACGAGTTCAGGCCCTTCTCGGAGGAAGTAACAACCCTACGTCTCGGAGCCCGGAGGCGGTCGATTGAATATATGTGTGTGGATTACAGAAAGTGCGAACCCTTGTCCCAGAAGAGGGGGTGGCTTATATAGAGTGCGCCAGGACCCCAGCTCCCCTCCGTTACACAAGGTTCAATGCTCATAAAGGAAAGGCGTTACTGGTAATGTCTACAGTAAAGTGTTATAAATGCCCATAAAGCTATGGTTTAAGTCCTAACCATTGCAGAGTGGAGAGTTTCTCATCTTCCGGTGGTCGAGTGTCTTCATGGTGGTCGAGTGAGCACGTCTTCATAGTTGAGTGGATGATGATTTCTCTTCGACTGCTTCTGATTGTTTGTAGAGGTGTCCTTGGGGAGGGTATGTTGGACAGATCCATGACCCTACCCTAAGTACATAGCTTCATCAGGCCCCTCCTCCTTAAATAGCGCCGCCCGCACCCCCTGGCCCCCAAGTCACCGCCGCCACCGCCCCTCGCCGCTGCCCCCAAGTCACGCCGCCGCCGCCGCAAACCACGCCGCCTTGCGCCGCCGCCCGCCGATGCTGCTGCCGAGTCGCGCTGCCGCGAACCTCGCGCCTCGTCGTGTCGCCCGCGCCACCCCGCCGGAGCTGCCGCCGTTCGTCGGATCTCGCCGAAAACCGACGCCCGGTTTTTTTTTCGGTTTAGGTAAAACTGATCGGTTTTTCTTTAAAAACCCTAGATGCATTTTTTTATTTTGTTCGGTTCGGTTTTTCTCGGTTCAGTTATTTAGCAGACGTTCGTCCGTTCCTTCGTTTGAACGAATGCTGATTGTCAGTTGACCGCAGACAGCGAACGTTCGTTCGTTAGCCTGTTCGTCTCGTTTTATTTTTCCAGGGTTTTTCCGTGATCTTCGTTTTAGTTTATCTTTTCGCTCATTTATCCAAATCAGGTGAAATAAGAGCCTAGACCTTCGTCTCAAAGCCCTCTTTCTGTTTAATCAACTTGAAGAAGATTTTGGTACTGAAAAATTTGACTTTAGTCCAGATTAGTAAATGGATCTTGTTTCTTTCATGGTTTGAGTTTCGTTGCTCCGTTTGATTTGATTCTTTTTGCAAACCGGAGTTCTTCAGTTGAACTTTCTGGTTAGATCTTCTTATTCGAGTTTTATCCATGCTTCTAGTTGAGTGCTTATGTATGCTATTGTTTGTTGCGATAGAATTCCCGGAGTGCAAAGCGTGCTACTACGAGTCTCTAGGATTTGCAGATCGTCGGCAAGGAAAGTAACACATTGATCATACCCCTTTATTACCCAGTTTTTATGCATTAGTTACAATCCTCATGCATTGCATGAGTAGGATCTCTTAACATGTGGGTTTTGGGAAGTAGATGATGAGGTAGAACCTATTACCTGTTTTATTATCAAACCCTTGGGAGTTACTTCTACGTTATGCTTATATTGCCATGCTATGCTCGTAGACGTGGTTTGGGTTTGAGTGTATCCATGACAGATGTGAGTTGTAAATTAATGGTTCAACTTAAGGTGGCAACTTTAATACACATCTGGGTGGATTGCTTGTGGGCACCTGGAGAATCCAGTGTTGTCCTAGGATATCCCGGAGTACCCGTGTGATCATCCTACGGTCCACCACCTAGGCTCAAAGGGATCATAAGTTTATTCATGCTAGAAACTTCCGTGTGCAGCCACAAGCCATTATGGGCTCTGGCATAGTTGAGTATGTTGTGTGACCTCTTTCAGTGGTAGGCTAGCAGATGTAGAGGGAAAGTAGGTGTAACTGTCTACCCAGAGTAAAGAGTTAATTCTTCGGAAAGACTGTGTCTCGATCATCCGTTTCTCCAACACCATGTAGTGCGAGAAAATCCAACGAAGGAGATCGAGTCTTGTGGGGAAAAGTGCGCAAACCTCTGCAGAGTGTATAAACTAATCATGGTTAGCCGTGTCCCCGGTTATGGACATCTTGAGTATCTGGTACTTGAATTATTGATTTGATCTCATCACTCTAAATTAACTTGTTGGGTTAATGACTACTTTAATTGGGATTGAGTTGGAGGAACCTTCTCAATAATTTTTCAACTACCATGATAGTTAAATAAAATATATTCATTTGTTGTAGGGAAAAATTGGCTTTTCGCAAAAACATTATAACCTTAGACCCTCCACCAGCCATATATGCATGTAGTGATAGCATTTATCTATTTATTTCTCCACTGTGTTATATTGCCAGCATATTCCATGTGCTGACCCGTTTCGGGCTGCAACATATCATGTTGCAGACTTTTCAGACGAAGAGTAAGGTGCGCTAGGTCGTTTTTCATGCACTCAGCTATGCCGTTGGAGTTGATGGACTCACTTTATCTTCCAAACATTCCGTTGTTATCTTATTTAGATGGCCTTAAGCCATATTTATTGTAATAAGTTCTCTTTTGGAGACATTCAATGTAATAAGTGTCTGATTGCTACTCTGTTATAAATCCTTCAAGTACTGTGTGTGTCAGCATTACCGATCCAGGGATGACACTGAAGCACAGAGACTTGACCGTCTGAGGTCGGGTCGCTACAGTGAACAACATGCCACTCATCTGTTTGCTCAATGCCCTTTCTCTGCTAGCATTTGGGACTTCCCTCTCACCAAATTCAAGTTCCCGTGTCTATGTGCCAAATATGCAAATTGAAAGCTTGAAGAAATGGTGGGCAATGGCAACTGAGAAGCTCTCTGGTGCAAGGAAGAAATCCTTCTCATCCTTGTTATACTTGCATGTGGCACATTTAGAAAGAGAGGAATAACATAATTTTCAACGGCCAAGCTGTCTATTTCTTCGCATTTGTGACACTATATGTAGAGCTGAGAACATGGATGACCACTAGTTTGAAGGGAGTTTTAATGGATTAGCAAGATGTAGGCCTTTTCCCATTTTTCTTTTAGTCTTTCTTTCCTAGTTCGATGTCCTTGTAAATATTACATCTTGTAAACATGCCTTTATGTCTTTCTCGTAATGAATGAAAAGTAGCGTCGTTGCATTTTTTCATTTTTTTTTGAAAAATCAAAGTTACAACATGACTTTTTTCTACGTGCGTACATCAAGATACATAATCATGCTAGATTTTACTTTTGGACTATATGCTTCCATTGTCAATTGCACAGGGTAAAATTAGACCAGATATTGGTCTTATACCACACCTGAACACATCGAGATACATTCTATCAAACCGTTTTAGTTTTTCTATGTTGAATTTCTATAGTAATATTTTGATGGTACGGAGGGTTGTCTTTGTTTTGCTGAGGGGCAATGGTAGGAAATTGCTACCTCTTGAGCATGTGTTGGTTTTCCCTTGAAGAGGAAAGGGTGATGCAGCAAAGTAGCGCAAGTATTTCCCTCAGTTTTTGAGAACCAAGGTATCAATCCAGTAGGAGACCACACGCAAGTCGCCTAGTACCTGCACAAACAATCAAGAACCTTGCAACCAACGCGATAAAGGGGTTGTTAATCCCTTCACGGCCACTTGCAAAAGTGAGATCTGATAAAGATAATAAGATAAATATTTTTGGTATTTTTGTTGTATAGATTGGAAAGTAAAGATTGCAAAGTAAATGGCGACACAAATAGCTAGTTGATGGGAGACTATTATGATGTAAAATAGACCTGAGGGCCATAGGTTTCACTAGTGGCTTCTCTCAAGATAGCAAATATTACGGTGGGTGAACAAATTCTTGTCGAGCAATTGATAGAAAAGTGCATAGTTATGAGAATATCTAGGCATGATCATAAACATAGGCATCACGTCCGTGACAAGTAGACCGAAATGATTCTGCATCTACTACTATTACTCCACACATCGACCTCTATCCAGCATGCATCTAGAGTATTAAGTTCATAAGAACAGACTAACACATTAGGCAAGATGACATGATGTAGAGGGATAAACTGAAGCAATATGATATAAACCCCATCTTTTTGACCCTCGATGGAAATAATACAATACGTGGCTTGCTGCCCCTGCTGTCACTTGGAAAGGACACCGCAAGATTGAACCCAAAGCTAAGCATTTCTCCCATTGCAAGAAAGATCAATCTACTAGGCCAAAACAAACTAATAATTCGAAGAGACTTGCAAAGATATTAAATCATGCATATAAGAATTCAGAGAAGAATCGAATATTGTTCATAGATAATCTTGATCATAAATCCACAATTCATTGGATCTCGACAAACACACTGCAAAAAGAATTACATCGAATAGATCTCCAAGAAGATCGAGGAGAACTTTGTATTGAGATCCAAAGAGAGAGAAGAAGCCATCTAGCTAATAACTATGGACCTAAAGGTTTGTGGTAAACTACTCACACATCATCGGAGAGGCTATGGTGTTGATGTAGAAGCCCTCTGTGATCGAATCCCCCTCCGGCGGAGCGCCGGAAAAGGCCCCAAGATGGGATCTCACGGGTATAGAAGGTTGCGGCGGTGGAAAAGGTGTTTCGTGGCTCTCCCCGATGGTTTTAGGGTATAAGAATATATATATATATATAAGCAAAATAAGTAGGTCGGTGGAGCTGCGAGGGGCCCACGAGGGTGGGGGGCGCACCCTGCTGCCTCGTGGTTTCCTTGCTGCTTCCTAGACGTCCACACCAAGTCTCCTGGATTGCATCTGTTCCAAAGAAGTTCCTTGCGAAGGTTTCGTTCCGTTTGGATTCCGTTTGATATTCCTTTTCTACAGAACACTAAAATAGGCAAAAAACAGCAATTTGCACTGGGCCTTCGGTTAATAGGTTAGTCCCAAAATAATATAAAAGTGCATAGTAAAGCCCATTAAACATCCAAAACAGATAATATAATAGCATGGAACAATAAAAAATTATAGATACGTTGGAGACGTATCAAGCATCCCCAAACTTAATTCCTGCTCGTCCTCGAGTAGGTAAATGATAAAAACAGAATTCTTGATGTGGAATTCTACCTAACATAATTTTGTTTATTGTGGCATGAATGTTCAGATCCGAAAGATTCAAGACAAAAGTTTAATATTGACATAAAAATAATAATACTTCAAGCATACTAACTAAGCAATTATGTCTTCTCAAAATAACATGGCCAAAGAAAGCTTATCCCTACAAAATCATATAGTTTAGCTATGCTTCATTTTCGTCACACAAAAATGCTCACATCATGCACAACCCCGATGACAAGCCAAGCAATTGTTTCATACTTTAGTAATCTCAAACTTTTTTCAACTTTCACGCAATACATGAGGGTGAGCCATGGACATAGCACTATGGGTGGAATAGAATATAATGGGGGTTGTGTGGAGAAGACAAAAAAAGAGGGAAAGTCTCACATTGACGCGGCTAATCAACGGGCTATGGAGATGCCCATCAATTGATGTCAATGTGAGGAGTAGGGATTGCCATGCAACGGATGCACTAGAGCTATAAATGTATGAAAGCTCAACAAAAGAAACTAAGTGGGTGTGCATCCAACTTGCTTGCTCACGAAGACCTTGATGAGGACATCAATACCATTGTTACACCCACAGCCCCTACTGCTACATATACGGGACCAATTACTAGAGCTCGCGCATGCCAATTAAATTATCAGGTACTTCCGTTTCTTGGTAATGATTCTAATGTTCATGAGAATATGATGCTGCCTAAATTGGATACGTTTGTTTTGCTTACAAATGAAGGGCCTAGCTTGGAGAAGGATGAACATTGGAGCAAGAACAAGCATGGAGATGATGCCATGCGCAAGGGGAACAAGAACGGAGTTACAAGTGATGATTTCAGGACTTTGAAGCCACCATAATGGGTGCATGAAGCCTTGGACGAAATATACAAGATGCCACTTCATAAATTTCGTCCCGAGGCTAGTATAGGTGCTGCTTCACCTTTTTATTGGGCCAGGCCCATGTAATTTCGAAATACATAGGTATAGGCTATTTTTAGAGTCCGTATGTGTGGGGAAACAAGAGATAGGGTTGATTTCGGACCCCTCCACCAAGGGCCACGAAATTCCCCCTCTCTTCCTCCATATATACAGCCCTTAGGGCACCGTTTAGACTTTGGGTTTTGTTTAGATTAAAAGTTCGCCATAGCTGCAACTTCGCGTACTTCGTTTGTGTTCAACGACCAGACAAAGGCGTCACAAAACCCCACCTTGATCAATAAAGCTTTCATCTTATATTCGCAATAGCCAGATTGCAATCTTAGTTTCTTGCTTGTTCTTCGTTTGCTCACAGGAAACAGACCCTCGTGGTCAGGTTGATCGTGCTCCGGCGTGGTCAATAACCTCTCGGAATTGGTTTAGCGATTGCTAAGGCGCGACGTCCTCGCACGTTCGTAGTCGGATCGTCAAAGTCGACTTCCACCAAAGCGATATCCATCATCTCATCGAAAGACGGGACACCTTTGCCTCTATCAAGTGGTATCAGAGCTCTAGGTTGCTCGGTGAGATTTTACAGTTTTTCGTAGTTTAGATCGAGTCTGTTCTTCATACCTATAGTCCACGAAAAAGCCAAAAAAAATTAGGGTTAGTTCATCCCATCCGAACCAATCTGAGCCTTGCATAATCTTTTATGTATTTGCTTTGTTGAATTTGCGGTTGCATCATCGTGTCCAGTTGCTGGTCTTAGCATCTAGTCTTTTAGAGTTTCGAGTTCTGTTCACAGGTTGTCACGTCGCCGCTGCCATATATCACCACCGCATCATCATCGTCGCTGTTGCCATATACCACCACCACATATTCACCGCCAATCCGAATCCATATACGCCACCACATATCTGCCGCCATCACGCCAATCCGAGTTGACCTGCAACATATATCCGCCACCTGTCCGTGTTCCACCAGATTCATCTTCGCCACCAGTCCGAGTTCCACCAGATTCATCTCCGCCACCGGTCCTAGTCCGAGTCCAGTAATTGTTGCATTGTTCTCGATTTCCAGATCACGCGATACTCCGAGTCGTGACAGAGAAGGACTCCCCAATTTCCGAGCCATCCGCAGAAGAAAAATAGTTCCAATTTCAAAAAAAAAACTAAGTCTGGAAAATTCTGGCTAGGCAGTTTTTAGACCATTTGTAGACTTTTTCGAAAAAAATTTGTTGCGGAGCAAAAAAAAAAGAGGAAAAAAAAAGTGCAAAAAAAAGAGAAAAAAATACAGAGTGTGCTCCTCCCTTGTTTACGTGCCGCGCCGTGCTTTTGTTGGTGTTCTAGGCTCGCGTCTCTAGCACAGTCTAGCCTAGGACCAGCACAGTACCGTCGTTGAGCGTTTATTCAACTTTGCATCTCTGAATTGATTATTGCTGACCCTTTTTGCTACCATATTATAAGCCTTCCCAGCTCCACATACATCTACGTCGTGCGTTTGACTCTCCTTGGTAATCGCTCTATCCAAGCTTTGAGAGTTTTGACTACAACGGTTGCCGATCACCGCCTGCTGCTGGGTAAGAACTGGTAAGAATTTGAGTTTTGCTTGACGGGTTTGTGATACCCACCACCACCACTTGTTCGTAGTCTATAGGATCATATTCTTGTGTGTTTCTATTGCTGCTAACCATGCCAGTATCACAAGCCGACGAGATTGACTGGGAGAATTTATCGAACAAGGAGCTTCATGATAAGTTTCAGCAAATGATGACAGAACAGGTGCAAGATGTGCTGAACAATTTTGAAGAGGCCATGGAGAAGATCACTGGCCTTGAGAAGACGTTCGAAACAAAGCTTGATAACAAGTTTAATGAATTGCTCGCGCGTCTTCCACCACCACCACCCGCTGCACCTAACGCACCTCTCCAACAACAACAACAACAACTACCTCCGCGTCGCGAAACAGACCTCCGCTGAGCAAGCCATGTTCCTCTTGCGTTTGGCCAAACTGTTGGTGCTGCTGTTGATACTTCTGTGGCTCCTGCTGCTGATGCGGAGGAGGATGATTATGTGGGAGATTATGAGGATGAGGTTGATCAAAATCAGCACTACGTGCAGCCACCTGTACCACCACCAGCAGGTCGACCTCAGGTATATATTCGTAATGGTAGGCCTGCACCACCACCTCAGGTACGAGATGATGTCCATATTCCTAAACTAAAATTGAATATTCCACCATTTGAGGGTAGATATGTTCCTGATATATATCTTACTTGGGAGTTAGAAACTGAACAACGATTTACATGTTTACAATATCCTGAGGAGAGACGAGTTGCTGCTGCTGTTTGTGCTTTCACTAGTTTTGCATGTGTATGGTGGTCTGAACATTGTAGATTATATCCTATTCCAACTACTTGGGCTGCTTTGAAAACTGCTATGCGTACGCGTTGGGTTCCACCATATTATCAACGTGAATTGCTTCAAAAATTGCAGCGTTTAAGACAAGGGAAAAATTCTGTAGAAGAATATTATCAGGAATTACAAACTGGCATGATTAGATGTGGTGTTGAGGAGAATGAAGCTATGCTTGCACGTTTTCTGGGTGGATTAAATAGAGAGATTCAGACCATTCTAGACTATAAGGAGTATACTAATATCACTCGTTTATTCCATCTTGCTTGTAAAGCTGAACGTGAAGTGCAGGATCGACAAGCATTGGGGCGAACTAACTTTTCTGCAGGCCGACCTTCATCATGGACACCACGTGCATCTTCTACTTCAACTGCACCAGCACCTCCATCCGGTGCCACCTCCAGCCGTGATACAAGAAAACAGGCACAACCACCATTATCTGCCAAGAGCGCACCTGCGGGGCCTGCACAGCATTCTTCTTCTTCCATGGCATCAACAGGGCACACAAGTGATATTATTTGTCGTCGTTGTAAGGGAGGAGGTCATTATGCGAGAGAATGCAAATCTCCGTGTGTGATGATTGCTACCGCGGATGGTGGATATGAGTCTGCTAGTGACTATGATGAGGAGACTTTGGCTCTTATTACACGTGAGGAACATGGTGGAGATGATTCTGATCATGAGACGCAATACATGGCTCCTGAAGACGCTGACAGGTATGAATGTTTAGTTGCTCAACGTGTTTTGAGTGTGCAGATCACACAAGCTGAGCAAAATCAGAGGCACAATTTGTTCCATACCAAGGGAGTTGTGAAGGAACATGCTGTGTGCGTCATCATAGACGGAGGGAGCTGCAACAACTTGGCTAGCATGGAGATGGTGGAGAAGCTTTCTCTCACCACAAGACCACATCCACATCCTTACTACATCCAATGGTTCAACAACAGCGGCAAGGTTAAGGTAACACGTACTGTTCGTGTGCATTTTAGTATCTCTACATATGCTGATTATGTTGATTGTGATGTGGTACCTATGCAAGCATGTTCCTTATTACTTGGTAGACCATGGCAATTTGATAAAAATTATGTACACCATGGTAGAAACAATCACTATACTCTTGTTCATAAGGATAAAAATATTACTTTGCTTCCTATGACTCCTGATTCCATTTTGAAAGATGATATTAATAGAGCTAATAAAGCAAAACAGGAGACGAATAAGAGTGAAAATCAGATTGTGGCAAAAGAATTTGAGCAACAAATGAAGCCTAATAATAAACCATCTTGTGTTGCTTCTGAAATTAAATTGAAAAGTGCATGTTTATTTGCCACCAAATCTGATATTGATGAGCTAGATTTCAGCAAATCTGTTTGCTATGCTTTTGTGTGCAAAGAGGCATTATTTTCATTCGAGGATGTGCCTTCCTCTTTGCCTCCTGCTGTCACTAACATTTTGCAGAAGTTCGCTGACGTCTTTCCACAAGACGTGCCACCGGGATTACCGCCTATTCGAGGGATTGAGCATCAGATTGACTTAATTCCCGGTGCTTCACTGCCAAACCGTGCACCATACCGTACCAATCCAGAGGAGACGAAGGAGATTATGCGTCAAGTACAAGAGCTTCTCGACAAAGGTTATATACGCGAATCCCTTAGTCCTTGTGCTGTTCCTATTATTCTAGTGCCGAAAAAGGATGGTACACCACGTATGTGTGTTGATTGTAGAGGCATTAATAATATTACTATTCGTTATCGTCATCCTATTCCTAGGCTAGATGATATGCTTGATGAATTGAGTGGCTCTACAATATTCTCCAAAGTTGATTTGCGTAGTGGATACCATCAAATTCGTATGAAATTGGGAGATGAATGGAAAACAGCATTCAAAACTAAGTTTGGATTATATGAGTGGTTAGTCATGCCTTTTGGGTTAACTAATGCACCTAGTACTTTCATGAGATTAATGAACGAAGTTTTACGTGCTTTCATTGGACGATTTGTGGTAGTTTACATTGATGACATATTGATTTATAGCAGATCTTTGGAAGAACATTTGGAACATTTACGTGCTGTTTTTATTGCTCTACGTGATGCACGTTTGTTTGGTAACCTTGGGAAGTGCACCTTTTGCACCGACCGAGTATCTTTTCTTGGCTATGTTGTTACTCCACAGGGAATTGAAGTTGATAAAGCCAAGATTGAAGCTATTGAGAGTTGGCCGCAGCCTAAAACGGTCACACAAGTGAGGAGTTTTCTTGGCCTCGCTGGATTCTATAGGCGTTTTGTGATGAGGACATCAATACAATTGTTACACCCACAGCCCCTGCTGCTATACATACTGGACCAATTACTAGAGCTCGTGCACGCCAACTAAATTATCAGGTACTTTCGTTTCTTGGTAATGATTCTAATGTTCATGAGAATATGATGCTGCCTAAATTGGATACATTTGTTTTGCTTACAAATGAAGGGCCTAGCTTGGAGAAGGATGAACATTGGAGCAAGAACAAGCATGGAGATGATGGCATGCGCAAGGGGAACAAGAACGGAGTTACAAGTGATGATTTCAGGACTTTGAAGCCACCATAATGTGTGCATGAAGCCTTGGACGAAATATACAAGATGCCACTTCATAAATTTCGTCCCGAGGCATTTTAGGTGCTGCGTCACCTTATTATTGGGCCAGGCCCATGTAATTTCGAAATACATAAGTATAGGCTATTTTTAGAGTCCGTATGTGTGGGGAAACAAGAGATAGGGTTGATTTCGGACCCCTCCACCAAGGGCCACGAAATCCACCCCCTCTTCCTCCATATATATAGCCCTTAGGGCATCGTTTAGACCTTGGGTTTTGTTTAGATTAAAAGTTCGCCATAGCTGCAACTTCGCGTACTTCGTTTGTGTTCAACGACCAGACAAAGGCGTCACAGAACCCCACCTTGATCAATAAAGCTTTCATCTTATATTCGCAATATCCAGATTGCAATCTTAGTTTCTTGCTTGTTCTTCGTTTGCTCGCAGGAAACAGACCCTCGTGGTCAGGTTGATCGTGCTCCGGCGTGGTCAATAACCTCTCGGAGTTGGTTTAGCGATTGCTAAGGCGCGACGTCCTCACACGTTCGTAGTCGGATCGTCAAAGTCGACTTCCACCAAAGCGAAATCCACCATCTCATCGAAAGACGGGACACCTTTGCCTCTATCAAACAGTGCGTAGCACGTGGTGGAAATTAGTGGATTGGATGGTGGACAGCGGATGGGATAATGATGCAGCGGCTGCGTGACTAATGTGAATAGAACTCGAAACTCTAAAGGAACTAGACACTAAGACCAGCAACTCGACACGACGATGCAACCGATAATTCAACTATGCAAGCAATGAAAAGAAAATTGCAAAGGCTCAGACTGGCTTGGACCAAGGATGAATAGATCTAACTCTTTTTTGTGGCTTTTTCTTGGACAATAGGTAAGAAAATAAATCTAATCTAGGAAAACTGGAAATTCTCACCGAGCAACCTGAAAACTGATACCACTTGATAGAGGCGAGGGTCCCGATCTTTCGATGAGATGATAACTATCGATTTGGTGGAGGAGACTTTGACGATCCGACTACAAACGTGCACGACGTTGCGCCTTAGCAATCGCTAAACCAATCTCCTGAGGTTACTGACGATGCTGGAAGCACGGTCAGCCTGACCATGAAGGTCTATTCCTGCAAGCAATCGAAGAACGAGCAAGAATATGATAAAGCAATCTGAATATTGCAAATATATATGAAGTATTGATAATGGTGGGGATCCGGAAGCGGTCTTGGTCTGGTCGTTGGACACAAACGAAGTACACGAAGTTGCAATGGCTAACTTTTAACTAAACAAATCCCAAGGAAAAGCTACTAGATGGATCTACTTATATAGGAGCAAGGGGTGGCGGCCAAGGAGGTGGGAGGACGTCCCAAGGCAGCCTAAAACTAAATCTAGGTCGTACAAGGCCAATGGGCCCAAGTGGAGGTGATGTAACACCTTTGGACTTGTAGTTTGACTCGGATTCTGCTGCAGCATCAGATTGTTTCGTACACAACTCAACGCTCCGGACGAATTTGAAGGTGATTCCAATTGGGTTGGAAAGTGCACGAAATCTAGTTTCCAACAAAAAAAGAATCACCCAATTCGGAGTCCGTATGAAAAACTTGTGTGCGTTTTGAGTCAGGTGTGTCTGTGCATTCCGAATCTGAATCCAGAACGTGAGAGACTTGGACTCTATCTTCTCTTGGGCCAAAAGTGACGTGAGAGAACTTTTTGGACAGCAAATAAACATCTCTTTCTTCCTTATCTTCATATGTGGATTGTACAAATGTCCCATACACCTGCAATTAGACAAAACACAAAAGTGTGTGAAGTATTTTTGTTCTGGATAACATAAATAGATTATTGAATAGTTTGCACTAGAAATCACCTGACAAATATGCATATATGCAATATTTTTGGTCATATCCAAGGTAGTCATGTCCTCATCAATGGACTCAACATTAGTCATAAAGAACTCACATACTTATTGAAAAAATCTATAATTCATCAAAAATCCAAGCATTACATGCATGCTCCTAGGGGGATAGACTGGTAGGAAAAGACCATCACTCATTCCCGACCGCCACTCATAAGGAGGACAATCAAAGAAACACCTCATGCTTCAAATTTGTCACAACGTTTACCATACATGCATGCTACGGGACTTGCAAACTCTAACACAAGTATTTCTCAAATTCACGACTACTCAACTGGCATGACTCTAATATTACCATCTTCATATCTCAAAACAATCATCAAGTATCAAACTTCTCATAGTATTAAATGCACTCTATGAAAGTTTTTATTATACCCATCTTGGATGCCTATCATATTAAGACTAATTTTATAGCCAAAGCAAATTACCATGCTATTCTAAAGGAATCTCAAAATAATATAAGTGAAGCATGAGAGATCAATAATTTCTATAAAATAAAACCACCACCGTGCTATAAAAGATATAAGTGAAGCACTAGAGCAAAATTATCTAGCTCAAAAGATATAAGTGAAGCACAAAGAGTATTCTAATAAATTCTGATTCATGTGTGTCTCTCCAAAAGGTGTGTACAGCAAGGATGGTTGTGCTAAACTAAAAAGCAAAGACTCAAATCATACAAGACGCCCCAAGCAAAATACATATCATGTGGTGAATAAAAATATAGCCTCAAGTAAAGTTACCGATGGACGAAGACGAAAGAGGGGATGCCTTCCGAGGCATCCCCAAGCTTAGGCTTTTGGTTGTCCTTGAGTTTTACCTTGGGGTGCCTTGGGCATCCCCAAGCTTAGGCTCTTGCCACTCCTTATTCCAAAATCCATCAAATCTTTACCCAAAACTTGAAAACTTCACAACACAAAACTTAACAGAAAATCTCATGAGCTCCATTAGTATAAGAAAACAAATAACCACTTTAAAGTACTATAGTGAACTCATTCTTTAGTTATATTGGTGTTAAACCTAATGTATTACAACTTCTCTATGGTTCATACCCCCTGATACTAGCCATAGATTCATCAAAATAAGCAAACAACACACAAAAAACAGAATCTGTCAAAAACAGAACAATATGTAGTAATCTGTAGGTTTCGAATACTTCTGTAACTCCAAAAATCCTGAGAAATTAGGAAGTCCTAAATAGTTTGTATATTGATCTACTTCAGTTGGAATTGGTATTTTATCGCTCTCTGGTAAAAAAATTAAAATTATTTTCGTGAGCGCATAATTTCTGTTTTTTTCCAGCAACATGAAATAACAATCACCCAAGAAGATCCTAAAGCCTTTACTTTCCACAAACACTAATTAAAACATAAAAACACAATCATAACAGGGGATATATGAATTATTTATTTCTAAACAGGAACAAAAAGTAATGAACAAAATAAAATTGGGTTGCCTCCCAACAAGCGCTATCATTTAACGCCCCTAGCTAGGAATTGAGATTTCAATGATGCTCACATGAAAGAAAAGAATTGAAGCACAAAGAGAGCATCATAAAACACGTGACAAACACATATAAGTCTAACATACTTCCTATGCATAGGCATCTTATAGGCCAACAAATTATCATAGCAAGCAAAAAATAGCATATGCAAGGAAGCGGAAAGAAACAATAGCAATCTCAACATAACGAGAGGTAATTTAGTAACATGAACATTTCTACAATCATATTTTCCTCTCTCATAATAATTACATGTAGGATCATAAGCAAATTCAACAATATAGCTATCACAAAACATATTCTTAACACGATCCACATATAGGCAGAGTTGACTTCTTCCAAAATAGTGGGATTAACATTAACTAAAGTCATGACCTCTCCAAACCCACTTTTATCAAAAAACTTCATAAGATTGAACATTCTCAAAATATGTGGGATCTAAAGTTGACACTCTTCCAAACCCACTTTGCATATTATTGCAAACAATATTATCAATCTTATATTCATCATGGGGCTTAAATAAATTTTCAAGATCATAAGAAGAATCACCCCAATCATGATCATTGCAACAAATAGTAGTCATAGCAAAACTAGCATCCCCAAGCTTAGGGTTTTGCATATTATTAGCACAATTTACATCAATAGAATTTATAATAAAATCATTGCAATCATGCTTTTTATTCAAACATCTATCATGAATCGCTTCATAAAGTAATTCATCAGACTTTTCAGATTCACGAATTTCAAGCAAAACTCCATAAAGATAATCTAGTGCACTCAACTCACTAGCAATTGGTTCATCATAATTGGATCTTTTAAAAAGATCAGCAAGAGGATGAGGATCCATAACAATAGATATTTAGCAAGCGGAGATGCAAGCTAATAGAAGGCACATTGTAACACGAGCAAGCAGAAGGACAAACGGAAAAGGGGCGAATAAAAGGCAAAGGTGAAGTGGGGGAGAGGAAAACGAGATGCAAATGGCAAATAATGTAATGCGAGGGATAAGAGTTTGTGATGGGTACTTGGTATGTCTTGACTTGTGCATAGATCTCCCCGGCAACGGCGCCAGAAATCCTTCTTGCTACCTCTTGGGCATGCGTTGGTTTTCCCTTGAAAAGGAAAGGGTGATGCAACAAAGCAGTGTAAGTATTTCCCTCCGTTTTTGAGAACCAAGGTATCAATCCAGTAGGAGACTACACGCAAGTCGCCTAGTACCTGCACAAACAATCAAGAACCTTGCAACCAACGCGATAAAGGGGTTGTCAATCCCTTCGAGGCCACTTGCAAAAGTGAGATCTGATAAAGATAATAAGATAAATATTTTTTGTATTTTTGTTGTATAGATTGGAAAGTAAAGATCGCAAAGTAAATGGCGACAGAAATAGCTAGTTGCTGGGAGACTAATATGATGTAAAATATACCCCGGGAGCATAGGTTTCACTAGTGGCTTCTCTCAAGATAGCAAATGTTACGGTGGGTGAACAAATTATTGTCGAGCAATTGATAGAAAAGCGCATAGTTATGAGAATATCTAGGCATGATCATAAACATAGGCATCACATCCGTGACAAGTAGACCGAAACGATTCTGCATCTACTACTATTACTCCACACATCAACCGCTATCCAGCATGCATCTAGAGTATTAAGTTCATAAGAACAGAGTAACGCATTAGGCAAGATGACATGATGTAGAGGGATATAATGAAGCAATATGATATAAACCCCATCTTTTTACCCTCGATGGCAACAAAACAATACGTGCCTTGCTGCCCTTATTGTCATTGGGAAAGGACACCGCAAGATTGAACCCAAAGCTAATCACTTCTCCCATTGCAAGAAAGATCAATCTAGTAGGCCAAACCAAACTCATAATTCGAAGAGACTTTCAAAGATATTAACTCATGCATATAAGAATTCAGAGAAGAATCAAATATTGTTCATAGATAATGTTGATCATAAATCCACAATTCATCGAATCTTGACAAACACATCGCAAAAAGAAATACATCCAATAGATCTCCAAGAAGATCGAGGAGAACTTTGTATTGAGATCCAAAGAGAGAGAAGAAGCCATATAGCTAATAACTATGGACCCGAAGGTCTATGGTAAACTACTCACACATCATCGAAGAGGCTATGGTGTTGATGTAGAAGCCCTCTGTGATCGAATACCCACCAAGTGGAGCGCCGGAAAAGGCCCCAAGATGGGATCTCACGGGTACAGAAGGTTGCAGTGGTGGAAAAGGTGTTTGGTGGCTCTCCCCGATGGTTTCAGGGTATAAGAGTATATATAAGCGAAAGAAGTAGGTCGGTGGAGCTGCGAGGGGCCCATGAGGGTGGGGGCGCACCTGGCTCCCCTGGGCGTGCCCTCCTGCCTCGTGGCCTCCTCGTCGCTTCCTTGACGTCCACTCCAAGTCTCCTGGATTGCATCTGTTCTAAAAAATATCCCCATGAAGGTTTTGTTCCGTTTGGATTCCGTTTGATATTCCTTTTCTGCGAAACACTGAAATAGGCAAAAAAACAGCAATTTGCATTGGGCCTTCGGTTAATACGTAGTCCCAAAAATAGTATAAAAGTGCATAGTAAAGCCCATTAAAGATCCAAAACAGATAATATAATAGCATGGAACAATAAAAAATTATAGATACGTTGGAGACGTATCAGAAATGCAAGTGGTGCTGAGAAAAATTGATGTGATCAAGGACAAACTGAAAGAGAATTCATCCATATCCGCCTGATATGCAACTCTGCAGTTATGAATCAGTAGTGAGTCTGTGTTCAACATACAGACTGAATCATGTATTAAGTGATAGAGGCGGGGTGTCCCGATCTTTCGATGAGATGATAACTATCAATTTGGTGGAGACGACTTTGACGATCTGACTACAAACGTGCAACGACGTTGTGCCTTAGCAATCGCTAAACCAACTCCGAGAGGTTATTGACCACGCCGGAGCACGATCAACCTGACCACGAAGGTCTATTCCTGCAAGCAATCGAAGAACGAGCAAGAATATGATAAAAGCAATCTGAATATTGCAAATATGTATGAAGTATTGATAAAGGTGGGGATCCGAAAGCGGTCTTGGTCTGGTCGTTGGACACAAACGAAGTACACGAAGTTGCGTTGGCTAACTTTTAACTAAACAAATCCCAAGGAAAAGCTACTAGATGGATCTACTTATATAGGAGCAAGGGGTGGCGGCCAAGGAGGTGGGAGGACGTCCCAAGGCAGCCTAAAACTAAATCTAGGTCGTACAAGGCCAATGGGCCCAAGTGGAGGTGATGTAACACCTTTGGACTTGTAGTTTGACTCGGATTCTGCTGCAGCATCAGATTGTTTCATCCACAACTCAACGCTCCGGACGAATTTGAAGGTGATTCCAATTGGGTTGGAAAGTGCACGAAATCTAGTTTCCAACAAAAAAAGAATCACCCAATTCGGAGTCCGTATGAAAAACTTGTGTGTGTTTTGAGTCAGGTATATCTGTGCAGTCCGAATCTGAATCCAGAACGTGAGAGACTTGGACTCTATCTTCTCTTGGGCCAAAAGTGACGTGAGAGAACTTTTTGGACAGCAAATAAACATCTCTTTCTTCCTTATCTTCATATATGGATTGTACAAATGTCCCATACACCTGCAATTAGACAAAACATAAAAGTGTGTGAAGTATTTTTGTTCTGGATAACATAAATAGATTATTGAATAGTTTGCACTAGAAATCACCTGACAAATATGCATATATGCAATATTTTTGGTCATATCCAAGGTAGTCATGTCCTCATCAGATAGTATGCCTAGTAGTTGAAGGAACAATCATATCAACTCTTGGAATGTGCACTGTGCGCTTGTTCTCCTCGTGGCCAACACGTTGTTTTATTTCCTGTTCAGCTTTGCAAAGTATGCCTAGTAGTTGAAGGAACAATCATATCAACTCTTGGAATGTGCACTGTGCGCTTGTTCTCCTCGTGGCCAACACGTTGTTTTATTTCCTGTTCAGCTTTGCAAGCAAGATGAAACAAATGGTCCATAGGATAACACTCTTCATGAATTAGTATCTCTTGAATATCACGGTTTAATCCTCCCCAAAATCTATCCATAAAATCATCTTCACTTTCTTCTAAAGAGGAATGCAACAAGGTAGTTTGTAAATCATCATAATATTTTGTTACAGTTTCACTACCTTGTTTTAACTGTTGCAACTTCTTAATCATGTCACGAGTATAATAAGCAGGGACGAAAGTATGTCGCATGGCAAGTTTCAAATCATCCCAAGTAGTAGGTATATAATCAGGGTGTAACCGACAATATTCACTCCACCAAACCAAAGCATAACCAGTGAAAGAACCAACCGCAACCTTAACCTTTTTATGTTCATCGAAATTATGGGAAGCAAATATTTTTTTTTATGTCGAACTCCCATTCAATATATAAAGCAGGTTTAAAATTGCCATTAAATGGTGGTATAGATACATTAACCTGATCATGTGCATTTGGATGTTTGTGCACCTCTCGTGACGGTTGTGGTATTTGCAAAGGTGGTGGCACGTCTCCCGCGATCGATAAAGCCCATGAATTGACTCTGGATCCTGTCATGATTAGTAGAACAAGAAACAAAACCCAAAAATAATGTTCCTATAACTACTAGGATGTGGTGGTAAAACGCTCACAGTAAAGCAAATATCAATGTCTTACAAGTTCTTACCATGCAGCAGGCGGTGATCGGCAACCAGCGGTGTCAAGTAACTCCGAATATTGAGTAAAGCGATTGCCAGGGGAGCGTACGTATACACGGTGTAGAAATATGTGGAGCTGGGTTGGCTATATATGGTAGCAAAAGATTAGCAATAATCAATTCAAAGATGCAATGTTGAATAAACGCTCAACGACGGTACTGTGCTGGTCCTAGGCTAGACCGGACTAGAGACGCGAGCCTAGAACACTAATGAGGTCACGGCGTAGCACAACTAGCATCAATGAAGGATACTAAGTAGCTCTTGACAGCAAGATATAAGTGAAGATCACAACAGCAGTGAAGATAATGAGGTGAAACAACAGCCAAGCGGGATATATCAACAACTTTGTCTCCAACTTTCCTCTGAAAAAGTTTGTGCCGATTTTTTGTTTTTTTTTTCTTCTCTTTTTTTTTCCTTACACTTTTTTTTCTTTCTCTCCTTTTTTTTCTCTGACTTTTTTTTCCTTTTTTTTCTCTCGTTTTTTTTCTCTCTTTTTTTCTCCCTCTTTCCAAAACAAACTAGATAAGATGCAGATTGGATCAAGTGAAGATGTGAACGATCTCAACTATTATTATGACAATGAATGGTGGGTAGCACGTGGTGGAAATTAATAGATGGGATGGTGGACAGCGGAACGAATAATGATGCAGCGGCGGCGTGACTAATGTGAACAGAACTCGAAACTCTAAAGGAACTAGACACTAAGACCAGCAACTGACACGATGATGCAACCGATAATTCAACTATGCAAGCAATGAATAGAAAATTGCAAAGGCTCAGACTGGCTTGGATAAAGGATGAACAGATCTAACTTTTTTTGTGGCTTTTTCTTGGACAATAGGTAAGAAAATAAATCTAATCTAAGAAAAACTGGAAATTCTCACCGAGCAACCTGAAAACTGATACCACTTGATAGAGGCGGGGTGTCCCGATCTTTCGATGAGATGATAACTATCGATTTGGTGGAGACGACTTTGACGATCTGACTACAAACGTGCACGACGTTGCGCCTTAGCAATCGCTAAACCAATCTCCTGAGGTTACTGACGATGCCGGAAGCACGGTAAGCCTGACCACGAAGGTCTATTCCTGCAAGCAATCGAAGAACGAGCAAGAATATGATAAAGCAATCTGAATATTGCAAATATATATGAGGTATTGATAATGGTGGGGATCCGTAAGCGGTCTTGGTCTGGTCGTTGGACACAAACGAAGTACACGAAGTTGCAATGGCTAACTTTTAACTAAACAAATCCCAAGGAAAAGCTACTAGATGGATCTACTTATATAGGAGCAAGGGGTGGCGGCCAAGGAGGTGGGAGGACGTCCCAAGGCAGCCTAAAACTAAATCTAGGTCGTACAAGGCCAATGGGCCCAAGTGGAGGTGATGTAACACCTTTGGACTTGTAGTTTGACTCGGATTCTGCTGCAACATCAGATTGTTTCGTCCACAACTCAACGCTCCGGACGAATTTGAAGGTGATTCCAATTGGGTTGGAAATTGCACGCAATCTAGTTTCCAACAAAAAAAGAATCACCCAATTCGGAGTCCGTATGAAAAACTTGTGTGCGTTTTGAGTCAGGTGTGTCTGTGCAGTCCGAATCTGAATCCAGAACGTGAGAGACTTGGACTCTATCTTCTCTTGGGCCAAAAGTGACGTGAGAGAACTTTTTGGACAGCAAATAAACATCTCTTTCTTCCTTATCTTCATATGTGGATTGTACAAATATCCCATACACCTGCAATTAGACAAAACACAAAAGTGTGTGAAGTATTTTTGTTCTGGATAACATAAATAGATTATTGAATAGTTTGCACTAGAAATCACCTGACAAATATGCATATATGCAATATTTTTGGTCATATCCAAGGTAGTCATGTCCTCATCAACGGCGTTGCGCCTTAGCAGTCGCTAAACCAATCTCCTGAGGTTACTGACGATGCTGGAAGCACGGTCAGCCTGACCACGAAGGTCTATTCCTGCAAGCAATCGAAGAACGAGTAAGAATATGATAAAGCAATCTGAATATTGCAAATCTATATGAAGTATTGATAATGGTGGGGATCCGGAAGCGGTCTTGGTCTGGTCGTTGGACACAAACGAAGTACACGAAGTTGCAATGGCTAACTTTTAACTAAACAAATCCCAAGGAAAAGCTACTAGATGGATCTACTTATATAGGAGCAAGGGGTGGCGGCCAAGGAGGTGGGAGGACGTCCCAAGGCAGCCTAAAACTAAATCTAGGTCGTACAAGGCCAATGGGCCCAAGTGGAGGTGATGTAACACCTTTGGACTTGTAGTTTGACTCGGATTCTGCTGCAGCATCAGATTGTTTCGTACACAACTCAACGCTCCGGACGAATTTGAAGGTGATTCCAATTGGGTTGGAAAGTGCACGAAATCTAGTTTCCAACAAAAAAGAATCACCCAATTCGGAGTCCGTATGAAAAACTTGTGTGCGTTTTGAGTCAGGTGTGTCTGTGCATTCCGAATCTGAATCCAGAACGTGAGAGACTTGGACTCTATCTTCTCTTGGGCCAAAAGTGACGTGAGAGAACTTTTTGGACAGCAAATAAACATCTCTTTCTTCCTTATCTTCATATGTGGATTGTACAAATGTCCCATACACCTGCAATTAGACAAAACACAAAAGTGTGTGAAGTATTTTTGTTCTGGATAACATAAATAGATTATTGAATAGTTTGCACTAGAAATCACCTGACAAATATGCATATATGCAATATTTTTGGTCATATCCAAGGTAGTCATGTCCTCATCATTAAGCTTGCTCAATGATGCACTATTCATTAGTTAAATGGGGTTTTGGTTCTTCAATAACCTATGGTGTTGTTTTTAGCCTAGGTTGTTAGTGTGTGATTGTGTGTTATGAAGTAATTGATGTGTAGGAAAGACGACTTGATTAAGAGAGATATTTTTTCGTCGTCACGAAATACAGATATATATAGCTTAATGTGGAGAAGTCCCTCAACGTTTCCATAAGAAGGGTGACAAACCCAAGAATATGTTGGATAATTAGGAAATTTCATGATTAATTTCAGCATATAAATCATAACTAAAACTATTATTAGCATGCAACGATTTAGTATACTAGTATACTAGATGAAAAGAACATGTACAACAACATCGCACTATAACAACAACCATAATCAGAGACATGAACAAATCACGATGCACGTAACATTCATTTGTACGTAGCTGTTGCAGGAGCAATGTTGTTACGACGGCGTTGGTGAAGGCTGGTCGAAGCAGACGGCTTTGGTGCCTCCCAAAAACCTAATTTGTCCTCTCCCGTGCAGGATCACAAGTATGAGAGGGGCCTTCTCTTCCTCTCGTCGGTGCGTGCTGGCATTCAGGATGGAGTAGACTATGGTGAGAGCGCAAGTTGCGAGATAAGGCAAAACTTAGCTTGTTTTCGGTGTGTCTATGGTTGTGACGGGTAAGTCGTATATATAGGAGAACCCACACGATATTGTGTCGCGATCACGATCTCAAACCGTCTTGCTTTTCAAGTCATGAACTTATTGGATAAGACAATCAACATGTCTACCAAGAAACCAAAAAATAAAAAGGCAAAAGGAAGTTGTGCTCCTGCAAAGCAACATACTGGATTTTGCTGGATCATTCACGCGCATATCGGCCCATGCCCGGTGAGGCAACCCGGCATGTGGTGTTCACTTTCTCTCCTTAACTCATCACTTAGTCATTTTTTAGTGAACCCATCACTTAGTCGACTAGGGAGAATTCACTATTTAAGTTAGTCTCACACCTCCTCCACTTTGTGAGTGGGACTAAATATTGCACCTCCACTTGCCATTTATCCATGTGATAGAGGCGAGGGTCCCGATCTTTCGATGAGATGATAACTATCGATTTGGTGGAGACGACTTTGACGATCCGACTACAAACGTGCACGACATTGCGCCTTAGAAATCGCTAAACCAATCTCCTGAGGTTACTGACGATGCTGGAAGCATGATCAGCCTGACCACGAAGGTCTATTCCTGCAAGCAATCGAAGAACAAGCAAGAATACGATAAAGCAATCTAAATATTGCGAATATATATGAAGTATTGATAATGGTGGGGAACCGTAAGCGGTCTTGGTCTGGTCGTTGGACACAAACGAAGTACACGAAGTTGCAATGGCTAACTTTTAACTAAACAAATCCCAAGGAAAAACTACTAGATGGATCTACTTATATAGGAGCAAGGGGTGGCGGCCAAGGAGGTGGGAGGGCGTCCCAAGGCAGCCTAAAACTAAATCTAGGTCGTACAAGGCCAATGGGCCCAAGTGGAGGTGATGTAACACCTTTGGACGGGTCCCGATCTTTCGATGAGATGATAACTATCGATTTGGTGGAGACGACTTTGACGATCCGACTACAAACGTGCACGACATTGCGCCTTAGAAATCGCTAAACCAATCTCCTGAGGTTACTGACGATGCTGGAAGCATGATCAGCCTGACCACGAAGGTCTATTCCTGCAAGCAATCGAAGAACGAGCAAGAATATGATAAAGCAATCTAAATATTGCGAATATATATGAAGTATTGATAATGGTGGGGATCCGTAAGCGGTCTTGGTCTGGTCGTTGGACACAAACGAAGTACACGAAGTTGCAATGGCTAACTTTTAACTAAACAAATCCCAAGGAAAAACTACTAGATGGATCTACTTATATAGGAGCAAGGGGTGGCGGACAAGGAGGTGGGAGGACGTCCCAAGGCAGCCTAAAACTAAATCTAGGTCGTACAAGGCCAATGGGCCCAAGTGGAGGTGATGTAACACCTTTGGACTTGTAGTTTGACTCGGATTCTGCTGCAGCATCAGATTGTTTCGTCCACAACTCAACGCTCCGGACGAATTTGAAGGTAATTCCAATTGGGTTGGAAAGTGCACGAAATCTAGTTTCCAACAAAAAAAAATCACCCAATTCGGAGTCCGTATGAAAAACTTGTGTGCGTTTTGAGTCAGGTATGTCTGTGCAGTCCGAATCTGAATCCAGAACGTGAGAGACTTGGACTCTATCTTCTCTTGGGCCAAAAGTGACGTGAGAGAACTTTTTGGACAGCAAATAAACATCTCTTTCTTCCTTATCTTCATATGTGGATTGTACAAATGTCCCATACACCTGCAATTAGACAAAACACAAAAGTGTGTGAAGTATTTTTGTTCTAGATAACATAAATAGATTATTGAATAGTTTGCACTAGAAATCACCTGACAAATATGCATATATGCAATATTTTTGGTCATATCCAAGGTAGTCATGTCCTCATCATCCTCCCCTTCTTCAAAATAAAGCCGTCCTCGGCGTTGCTTAATCTGAAATGTGGCTAACAAAAGAGACAAGGTGTACATGTTGTATATGTATATGTCATCCATTTTTACTTCCCTTGATTTTTGCATATATGACACATGAATAGATGAGTAACTTGCATAGTTCATAAAATCTAAAGCCAAAAAATTAGCACAAGAAGTAGAAGGCATGAAAATATTGCAACTCAGTTTGCACATATAAGTGAAGCTCTTATTCATTTCAAAAGATTGACAATGTTCATCATTAAACCATCCCAACATTGGTGAATAAACCTTACTTGCATCAAATTTACATGCTACAACATGCTTAAATAAGCAAACATGCAATAAGTCATTCAACACAGAATCATCACCAAGATTAGAGGTCATATCAAAATGATTAAACATTGGTTCTTTTGCATCAATAGTTAATTCAATAGGTGCACTCAAAATTGTTGGTATTTCAGTTGTTTGATCACATGGCAAAGTCAAATTATCAACGTAGTCCTCTAAAATAGGTGGTGTGATCAAAGTTGATAGAGGCAAAGGTGTCCCGTCTTTCGATGAGATGGTGGATTTCGCTTTGGTGGAAGTCGACTTTGACGATCCGACTACGAACGTGCGAGGACGTCGCGCCTTAGCAATCGCTAAACCAACTCCGAGAGGTTATTGACCACGCCGAAGCACGATCAACCTGACCACGAGGGTCTGTTTCCTGCGAGCAAACGAAGAACAAGCAAGAAACTGAGATTGCAATCTGGATATTGCGAATATAAGATGAAAGCTTTATTGATCAAGGTGGGGTTCTGTGACGCCTTTGTCTAGTCGTTGAACACAAACGAAGTACGCGAAGTTGCAGCTATGGCGAACTTTTAATCTAAACAAAACCCAAAGTCTAAACGATGCCCTAAGGGCTGTATATATGGAGGAAGAGGGGGGGAATTTCGTGGCCCTTGGTGGAGGGGTCCGAAATCAACCCTATCTCTTGTTTCCCCACACATACGGACTCTAAAAATAGCCTATACTTATGTATTTCGAAATTACATGGGCCTGGCCCAATAATAAGGTGACGCAGCACCTAAAATAGCCTCGGGACGAAATTTATGAAGTGGCATCTTGTATATTTCGTCCAAGGCTTCATGCACCCATTATGGTGGCTTCAAAGTCCTGAAATCATCACTTGTAACTCCGTTCTTGTTTCCCTTGCGCATGCCATCATCTCCATGCTTGTTCTTGCTCCAATGTCCATCCTTCTCCAAGCTAGGCCCTTCATTTGTAAGCAAAACAAATGTATCCAATTTAGGCAGCATCATATTCTCATGAACATTAGAATCATTACCAAGAAACGAAAGTACCTGGTAATTTAGTTGGCGTGCACGAGCTCTAGTAATTGGTCCAGTATGTATAGCAGCAGGGGCTGTGGGTGTAACAATTGTATTGATGTCCTTATCATCCTCCCCTTCTTGAAATGAAGTCGTCCTCGACGGAAGTTCATCTTCCTCACCCAAATAAGGCTTCAAATCTGCAATGTTAAAAGTGGGACTAACCCCAAAATCTGCAGGCAGCTCAAGTTTATATGCATTATCATTTATTTTCTCTAACACCTTAAAGGGACCATCAGCACGTGGCATTAGCTTTGATTTGCGCAAATCAGGAAATCTATCCTTACGCAAATGTAACCAAACAAGATCTCCAGGTGCAAACACAACATGTTTTCTACCCTTATCTCCAGCAAGTTTATATTTAGCATTCATACGCTCAATGTTTTCCTTAGTTAACTCATGCATTTTTAAAATCAATTCAGCACGTTGTTTAGCATCAAAATTAACCTTCTCCGAAGATGGAAGAGGCAACAAATCAATAGGTGCACGAGGTAGGAAACCATACACAACTTTAAAAGGGCACATCTTAGTAGTAGAATGCAATGAACGATTATAAGCAAATTCAATATGAGGCAAGCATTCCTCCCACATTTTCTTATTATTCTTCAAAACAGCCCTAAGCATAGTAGACAACGTTCTATTGACTACTTCAGTTTGTCCATCAGTTTGGGGGTGACAAGTTGATGAGGACATCAATACAATTGTTACACCCACAGCCCCTGCTGCTATACATACTGGACCAATTACTAGAGCTCGTGCACGCCAATTAAATTACCAGGTACTTTCGTTTCTTGGTAATGATTCTAATGTTCATGAGAATATGATGCTGCCTAAATTGGATACATTTGTTTTGCTTACAAATGAAGGGCCTAGCTTGGAGAAGGATGAACATTGGAGCAAGAACAAGCATGGAGATGATGGCATGCGCAAGGGAAACAAGAACGGAGTGACAAGTGATGATTTCAGGACTATGAAGCCACCATAATGGGTGCATGAAGCCTTGGACGAAATATACAAGATGCCACTTCATAAATTTCGTCCCGAGGCTATTTTAGGTGCTGCGTCACCTTATTATTGGGCCAGGCCCATGTAATTTCGAAATACATAAGTATAGGCTATTTTTAGAGTCCGTATGTGTGGGGAAATAAGAGATAGGGTTGATTTCGGACCCCTCCACCAAGGGCCACGAAATTCCCCCTCTTCCTCCATATATACAGCCCTTAGGGCATCGTTTAGACTTTGGGTTTTGTTTAGATTAAAAGTTCGCCATAGCTGCAACTTCGCGTACTTCGTTTGTGTTCAACGACCAGACAAAGGCGTCACAGAACCCCACCTTGATCAATAAAGCTTTCATCTTATATTCGCAATATCCAGATTGCAATCTTAGTTTCTTGCTTGTTCTTCGTTTGCTCGCAGGAAACAGACCCTCGTGGTCAGGTTGATCGTGCTCCGGCGTGGTCAATAACCTCTCGGAGTTGGGTTAGCGATTGCTAAGGCGCGACGTCCTCGCACGTTCGTAGTCGGATCGTCAAAGTCGACTTCCACCAAAGCGAAATCCACCATCTCATCGAAAGACGGGACACCTTTGCCTCTATCATCACGAGTATAATAAGCAGGGACGAAAGTATGTCGCATGGCAAGTTTCAAATCATCCCAAGTAGTAGGTATATAATCAGGGTGTAACCGACAATATTCACTCCACCAAACCAAAGCATAACCAGTGAAAGAACCAACCGCAACCTTAACCTTTTTATGTTCATTGAAATTATGGGAAGCAAATATATTTTTTATGTCGAACTCCCATTCAATATATAAAGCAGGTTTAAAACGGCCATTAAATGGTGGTATAGATACATTAACCTGATCATGTGCATTTGGATGTTTGTGCACCTCTCGTGACGGTTGTGGTATTTGCAAAGGTGGTGGCACGTCTCCCGCGATCGACAAAGCCCATGAATTGACTCTGGATCCTGTCATGATTAGTAGAACAAGAAACAAAACCCAAAAATAATGTTCCTATAACTACTAGGATGTGGTGGTAAAACGCTCACAGTAAAGCAAATATCAATGTCTTACAAGTTCTTACCATGCAGCAGGCGGTGATCGGCAACCAGCGGTGTCAAGTAATTCCAAATATTGAGTAAAGCGATTGCCAGGGGAGCGTACGTATACACGGTGTAGAAATATGTGGAGCTGGGTTGGCTATATATGGTAGCAAAAGATTAGCAATAATCAATTCAAAGATGCAATGTTGAATAAACGCTCAACGACGGTACTGTGCTGGTCCTAGGCTAGACCGGACTAGAGACGCGAGCCTAGAACACTAATGAGGTCACGGTGTAGCACAACTAGCATCAATGAAGGATACTAAGTAGCTCTTGACAGCAAGATATAAGTGAAGATCACAACGGCAGTGAAGATAATGATGAAAAACAACTGCCAAGCAGGATATACAACAACTCTCTCTCCAACTTTCCTCTTGAAAAGTTTGAGACAATTTTCTGATAAATTCTTTCAAAGAATGCTACTAACTCAAGCTTTCCAATGCAAAAAGAATCACTCAATTTCGAGTTGATATGAGGAGTCAAAGAATTCTAAAACTGGCCTGAAAAATTGGAACAAGTTGTGTTCACGAACTTCGGAGGGCAAAAAGACCTATTTAGAAGCCGATTTTGAGGTGTCAAATATTGAATAAGCTTCTGCAACTATTTAGATGCGGCTCGTCGCTATCTTCAATTTGAGTACTCACGGAGCCAAAACTGACTTCGTATGAGGAAGATACACCTGTTTTACTGAACAGTGCGCAAAACAGATTCCAATCCGAATTCTGGTACGAGATTGATTCTAGATAGATCCAATTTTTTTTTCTATATTTTTTTTCTCACGCTTTTTTTTCTTTTTCTTCTCTCTCTTTTTCTTTTTTTTCTTTCATTTTTTCTCTTTTTTTTTCTCTATCTTTTTTTTTCTTTCCAAGACAAACTAGATAAGATGCAGATTGGATCAGGCGAAGATGTGAATGAGCTCAACTATGATTATGACAATGAACAGTGCGTAGCACGTGGTGGAAATTAATAGATGGGATGGTGGACAGCGGAAGGGATAATGATGTAGCGGCGGCGTGACTAATGTGAACAGAACTCGAAACTCTAAAGGAACTAGACGCTAAGACCAGCAACTGACACGACGATGCAACCGATAATTCAACTATGCAAGCAATGAATAGAAAATTGCAAAGGCTCAGACTGGCTTGGATAAAGGATGAACAGATCTAACTTTTTTTTGTGTGGCTTTTTCTTGGACAATAGGTAAGAAAATAAATCTAATCTAGGAAAACTGGAAATTCTCACCGAGCAACCTGAAAACTGATACCACTTGATAGAGGCGAGGGTCCCGATCTTTCGATGAGATGATAACTATCGATTTGGTGGAGACGACTTTGACGATCCGACTACAAACGTGCACGACATTGCGCCTTAGAAATCGCTAAACCAATCTCCTGAGGTTACTGACGATACTGGAAGCATGATCAGCCTGACCACGAAGGTCTATTCCTGCAAGCAATCGAAGAACGAGCAAGAATATGATAAAGCAATCTAAATATTGCGAATATATATGAAGTATTGATAATGGTGGGGATCCGTAAGCGGTCTTGGTCTGGTCGTTGGACACAAACGAAGTACACGAAGTTGCAATGGCTAACTTTTAACTAAACAAATCCCAAGGAAAAACTACTAGATGGATCTACTTATATAGGAGCAAGGGGTGGCGGCCAAGGAGGTGGGAGGACGTCCCAAGGCAGCCTAAAACTAAATCTAGGTCGTACAAGGCCAATGGGCCCAAGTGGAGGTGATGTAACACCTTTGGACTTGTAGTTTGACTCGGATTCTGCTGCAGCATCAGATTGTTTCGTCCACAACTCAACGCTCCGGACGAATTTGAAGGTGATTCCAATTGGGTTGGAGAGTGCACGAAATCTAGTTTCCAACAAAAAAAGAATCACCCAATTCGGAGTCCGTATGAAAAACTTGTGTGCGTTTTGAGTCAGGTATGTCTGTGCAGTCCGAATCTGAATCCAGAACGTGAGAGACTTGGACTCTATCTTCTCTTGGGCCAAAAGTGACGTGAGAGAACTTTTTGGACAGCAAATAAACATCTCTTTCTTCCTTATCTTCATATGTGGATTGTACAAATGTCCCATACACCTGCAATTAGACAAAACTCAAAAGTGTGTGAAGTATTTTTGTTCTAGATAACATAAATAGATTATTGAATAGTTTGCACTAGAAATCACCTGACAAATATGCATATATGCAATATTTTTGGTCATATCCAAGGTAGTCATGTCCTCATCACCATGGGACTTTGAGATTTGCATTAGGAATTTCAGGGAAAAAACATGGGCCAAACCCATTATTCGAACATAATATTATGAGCACATAGGGTGCATCCTTAGGAGTGCTCCTATTTGTCGCCTTATGTGCCGCTCAGCCACCCACACTCACGCGCGTGGTTGACTGGGCTGACCCATCAAGTGTGAGTATCACGCTATGCAGCTCGCTCGATCACTCGTTTGACAAGGACGTAGCCTCCCCCACTCTCGACCAGTTGGCCGGACATGTAAACCGTTGACCGAACATATGAGCCGTTGATCGGCTGACTTTTTAAAAAATTCGAACATGAAAAAAATCTTAACTAATTCAAAAGAATTTCATGAATTTTAAAAACAATCATGAATTTAAAAGAAGTTTGTAGATTTGAAGAAAGATCATGAACAAAAGTTCATGGATTCAAAAAAGTTCACGAATTTAAAATAAGTTTGTAAAATTTGAAACAGATCATGAAATTGAAATTTGTTTGTGATTTTGAAAAAAAGTTCCCACATTTGAAAAAGTGTTTGAATTTGCAAAGAAGTTCCCGAGTTTGAGAAACGTTCACATATGAAAAAATGTGAAAACAGAAAAATAGAAAAAATAAAAATAATAAGAAAAGCACACAGAAAACCTAAAAAACCCCACTCCTAAAGCTTCTAGAAGTTTCACAGAACTAGCTGATGCTTCTAGAAGCTTCATAAAAATGAACAAGACCAAGAACACGATTGCATGGACTGGCCCATTACCATTGATGGGAATATGGACGTGAGAACTCGATGTCAAGATACACTAAAAGTAGCGCTAGAAGCGCCAAATAAGAATTGGCAATCCTTAGCAGGTACACTTGGCATAGCGACCATCGAAGCATCCGACCGATCTGCTCTTTTCCCGTCTGTGGGTCACCAAATTTGTGGTGTCTCCCATGTCATTTTTAGCCAGAAATATTCCAGCCCCAACAAAGTCAGGAAGAATATTTTTTTTTGCATAGCACAAATTTTAATTTCTAAACACACAGATTTATATTGCCAAAATGCAACACCACTTAATGTGCATTTTGATCTGGACCTCATTTTGAGCGCAATGCCTTTTGAATTTTTCATGCTTGGATAGAAGAACAACCCCGTCGGTATTGTGATGGTTGGGTTCATGAGCCCAACTACGCATTAGCCACGGTTACCCCCTGACCAAGTCCAAGAAGAAGGAGGAATTCCTTATCATCAAGGCTTCATCCACTACACCATGCATGGTGGTATGCAGATCTTCATCAAAAACTACATCAACAACATCTTCAAGAAGGAGCCCAGGCTTTGTAGTGGCATGGAGATCTTTGCCAAGATTCGCCTCATGCACTTCCCAACGAGCCAAGGGCTGAGAGGAACAAGTCCAAGCTACCCGACAACGAGCCCGGATGACCAATACCCAGGAATGGCTACGTCCAACAACGGCCGCTCTAGTTGGCCCGCACTCAGCCAGCATCGACGGCAAGCTATCGCTCCCACCCGTGGTGCATTTACTCTGTGTATGCAGGGCTTTTGCGCCACATGGCAGGGGACAGTCACGCTAGTGGAGGGACAAGACACAAGGGATGAATCACCCCTTTGCTTTCTCGCATGGTGCACACATGTACAGAGGCGTGTCACACCCAGCTCAAGTGGCACCATGTCCGGTGGTGACAAGACAGACGTTCGTTCCCGGGAGCAAGAAGACAACGACACTTCACCATGCATTTAATGCGCGTACCTACCTACTCAGACCCAAATAGCTTCCTTAGTGGCGAAGAAATTGTGCTACCCCTTGAGCTATAAAAGAGGAACATGTGTCGGTGTCAAAACTGGCACATCTTGGGTAGGGGGTCCCGAACTGTGCGTCTAAGGATCAAAGGTAACAAGAGGCAGGGGACATGATGTTCAGGCTCTCTCAATGAAGGTAATACCCTACTTCCTTCTTGATTGACTTTGGTGAATATAGGGGTTACAAGAGTTGATATACCTCGAGATCGTAATGACTAAACCCTAAATGTCTAGCTTGCCTGATGAGGACATCAATACAATTGTTACACCCACAGCCCCTGCTGCTATACATACTGGACCAATTACTAGAGCTCGTGCACGCCAACTAAATTACCAGGTACTTTCGTTTCTTGGTAATGATTCTAATGTTTATGAGAATATGATGCTGCCTAAATTGGATACATTTGTTTTGCTTACAAATGAAGGGCCTAGCTTGGAGAAGGATGAACATTGGAGCAAGAACAAGCATGGAGATGATGGCATGCGCAAGGGAAACAAGAACGGAGTTACAAGTGATGATTTCAGGACTTTGAAGCCACCATGATGGGTGCATGAAGCCTTGGACGAAATATACAAGATGCCACTTCATAAATTTCGTCCCGAGGCTATTTTAGGTGCTGCGTCACCTTATTATTGGGCCAGGCCCATGTAATTTCGAAATACATAAGTATAGGCTATTTTTAGAGTCCGTATGTGTGGGGAAACAAGAGATAGGGTTGATTTCGGACCCCTCCACCAAGGGCCACGAAATTCCCCCCTCTTCCTACATATATACAGCCCTTAGGGCATCGTTTAGACTTTGGGTTTTGTTTAGATTAAAAGTTCGCCATAGCTGCAACTTCGCGTACTTCGTTTGTGTTCAACGACCAGACAAAGGCGTCACAGAACCCCACCTTGATCAATAAAGCTTTCATCTTATATTCGCAATATCCAGATTGCAATCTTAGTTTCTTGCTTGTTCTTTATTTGCTCGCAGGAAACAGACCCTCGTGGTTAGGTTGATCGTGCTCCGGCGTGGTCAATAACCTCTCGGAGTTGGTTTAGCGATTGCTAAGGCGCGACGTCCTCGCACGTTCGTAGTCGGATCGTCAAAGTCGACTTCCACCAAAGCGATATCCATCATCTCATCAAAAGACGGGACACCTTTGCCTCTATCAAGTGGTATCAGATTTCCAGGTTGCTCGGTGAGATTTTACAGTTTTTCGTAGTTTAGATCGAGTCTGTTCTTCATACCTACAGTCCACGAAAAAGCCACAAAAAAAATTAGGGTTAGTTCATCATATCCGAACCAATCTGAGCCTTTGCATAATCTTTTTAGGGTTTTGCTTTGTTGAATTTGCGGTTGCATCGTCGTGTCTAGTTGCTGGTCTTAGAGTCTAGTCTTTTAGAGTTTCGAGTTCTGGTCATAAGTTGTCACGCCGCCGCCGCACCATCATCATCACCCCTGCCATCTACCACCACCACTTATCCGCCACCGCTTCGAATCCATATCCATATACCACCACAGCTGTCATATACCACCACCGCTGCCATCTACCTCCATATATCCACCACCAATCCGAGTTCTTGTCATATTAGGTTTGTTTTCGAGATCCATCTAGATTCTGATTCGTGTTTCCTTGCCGGAGTAGGTTTCGGAAAAAAAAAAGCAGCGCAAATTTTTTTTTTCTGGCTATCCTATTTTTAGGTGTTTCTGAGTGTTTTGAGACAGGTGCCATTATAGGAAGTTTTTTTTGACCCGTTTCCAGTTTTTGGGTCCGGGCAGTCAAAAAAAAAAATTGGTCAAAAAAATTTCGTGCCCATCCTGTCAGTTTGAGTTAAGAAGAGTTTTGAGACACTCACCATTATAGTGATTTTTCGCAAAAAAAAAAAGCAGCGCAAAAAAAAAGAGCGCAAAAAAAAAGAGCGAAAAAAAATTCCAGAGTGTGCTTTTCCCTTGTTTACGTGCCGCGCCGTGATTTTGTTAGTGTTCTAGGCTCGCGTCTCTAGCACAGTCTAGCCTAGGACCAGCACAGTACCGTCGTTGAGCGTTTATTCAACTTTGCGTCTCTGAGTTGATTATTGCTGACCCTTTTTGCTACCATATTATAAGCCTTCCCAGCTCCACATACATCTACGTCGTGCGTTTGACTCTCCCTGGTAATCGCTCTATCCAAGCTTTGAGAGTTTTTGACTACAACGGTTGCCGATCACCGCCTGCTGCTGGGTAAGTGATAGAGGCGAGGGTCCCGATCTTTTGATGAGATGATAACTATCGATTTGGTGGAGACGACTTTGACGATCCGACTACAAACGTGCACGACGTTGCGCCTTAGCAATCGCTAAACCAATCTCCTGAGGTTACTGACGATGCCGGAAGCACGGTCAGCCTGACCACGAAGGTCTATTCCTGCAAGCAATCGAAGAACGAGCAAGAATATGATAAAGCAATCTGAATATTGCAAATATATATGAGGTATTGATAATGGTGGGGATCCGGAAGCGGTCTTGGTCTGGTCGTTGGACACAAACGAAGTACACGAAGTTGCAATGGCTAACTTTTAACTAAACAAATCCCAAGGAAAAGCTACTAGATGGATCTACTTATATAGGAGCAAGGGGTGGCGGCCAAGGAGGTGCGAGGATGTCCCAAGGTAGCCTAAAACTAAATCTAGGTCGTACAAGGCCAATGGGCCCAAGTGGAGGTGATGTAACACCTTTGGACTTGTAGTTTGACTCGGATTCTGCTGCAGCATCAGATTGTTTCGTCCAGAACTCAACGCTCCGGACGAATTTGAAGGTGATTCCAATTGGGTTGGAAAGTGCACGAAATCTAGTTTCCAACAAAAAAATAATCACCCAATTCAGAGTCCGTATGAAAAACTTGTGTGCGTTTTGAGTCAGGTATGTCTGTGCAGTCCGAATCTGAATCCAGAACGTGAGAGACTTGGACTCTATCTTCTCTTGGGCCAAAAGTGACGCGAGAGAACTTTTTGGACAGCAAATAAACATCTCTTTCTTCCTTATCTTCATATGTGGATTGTACAAATGTCCCATACACCTGCAATTAGACAAAACACAAAAGTGTGTGAAGTATTTTTGTTCTGGATAACATAAATAGATTATTGAATAGTTTGCACTAGAAATCACCTGACAAATATGCATATATGCAATATTTTTGGTCATATCCAAGGTAGTCATGTCCTCATCATCCTCCCCTTCTTGAAAATAAAGCCGTCCTCGGCGTTGCTTAATCTGAAATGTGGCTAACAAAAGAGACAAGGTGTACTTGTTGTATATGTATATGTCATCCATTTTTACTTCCCTTGATTTTTGCATATATGACACATGAATAGATGAGTAACTTGCATAGTTCATAAAATCTAAAGCCAAAAAATTAGCACAAGAAGTAGAAGGCATGAAAATATTGCAACTCAGTTTGCACATATAAGTGAAGCTCTTATTCATTTCAAAAGATTGACAATGTTCATCATTAAACCATCCCAACATTGGTGAATAAACCTTACTTGCATCAAATTTACATGCTGCAACATGCTTAAATAAGCAAACATGCAATAAGTCATTCAACACAGAATCATCACCAAGATTAGAGGTCATATCAAAATGATTAAACATTGGTTCTTTTGCATCAATAGTTAATTCAATGGGTGCACTCAAAATTGTTGGTATTTCAGTTGTTTGATCACATGGCAAAGTCAAATTATCAACGTAGTCCTCTAAAATAGGTGGTGTGATAAAAGTAGTGGGTAGCTCATCAGATGGTGCATTCAAATTGACAAGGCATTCATCATTCTCATGTAGAGATGGAAGATCAGTACCTTTGTCATTACCTCTTATGATCAACTCAGATGATGTAGCCACTCTCGGGGGCGATGTGTCACATGGGGGAGGTGATGTAGTCCTGACAACAAAGGATGTGGTCGTCCTAGTATGCCTAGTAGTTGAAGGAACAATCATATCAACTCTTGGAATGTGCACCGTGCGCTTGTTCTCCTCGTGGCCAACACGTCGTTTTATTTCCTGTTCAGCTTTGCAAGCAAGATGAAACAAATGGTCCATAGGATAACACTCTTCATGAATTAGTATCTCTTGAATATCACGGTTTAATCCTCCCCAAAATCTATCCATAAAATCATCTTCACTTTCTTCTAAAGAGGAATGCAACAAGGTAGTTTGTAAATCATCATAATATTTTGTTACAGTTTCACTACCTTGTTTTAAGTGTTGCAACTTCTTAATCATGTCACGAGTATAATAAGCAGGGACGAAAGTATGTCGCATGGCAAGTTTCAAATCATCCCAAGTAGTAGGTATATAATCAGGGTGTAACCGACAATATTCACTCCACCAAACCAAAGCATAACCAGTGAAAGAACCAACCGCAACCTTAACCTTTTTATGTTCATCGAAATTATGGGAAGCAAATATATTTTTTATGTCGAACTCCCATTCAATATATAAAGCAGGTTTAAAACGGCCATTAAATGGTGGTATAGATACATTAACCTGATCATGTGATGAGGACATCAATACAATTGTTACACCCACAGCCCCTGCTGCTATACATACTGGACCAATTACTAGAGCTCGTGCACGCCAACTAAATTACCAGGTACTTTCGTTTCTTGGTAATGATTCTAATGTTCATGAGAATATGATGCTGCCTAAATTGGATACATTTGTTTTGCTTACAAATGAAGGGCCTAGCTTGGAGAAGGATGAACATTGGAGCAAGAACAAGCATGGAGATGATGGCATGCTGATGAGGACATGACTACCTTGGATATGACCAAAAATATTGCATATATGCATATTTGTCAGGTGATTTCTAGTGCAAACTATTCAATAATCTATTTATGTTATCCAGAACAAAAATACTTCACACACTTTTGTGTTTTGTCTAATTGCAGGTGTATGGGACATTTGTACAATCCACATATGAAGATAAGGAAGAAAGAGATGTTTATTTGCTGTCCAAAAAGTTCTCTCGCGTCACTTTTGGCCCAAGAGAAGATAGAGTCCAAGTCTCTCACGTTCTGGATTCAGATTCGGACTGCACAGACATACCTGACTCAAAACGCACACAAGTTTTTCATACGGACTCCGAATTGGGTGATTATTTTTTTGTTGGAAACTAGATTTCGTGCACTTTCCAACCCAATTGGAATCACCTTCAAATTCGTCCGGAGCGTTGAGTTGTGGACGAAACAATTTGATGCTGCAGCAGAATCCGAGTCAAACTACAAGTCCAAAGGTGTTACATCACCTCCACTTGGGCCCATTGGCCTTGTACGACCTAGATTTAGTTTTAGGCTGCCTTGGGACGTCCTCCCACCTCCTTGGCCGCCACCCCTTGCTCCTATATAAGTAGATCCATCTAGTAGATTTTCCTTGGGATTTGTTTAGTTAAAAGTTAGCCATTGCAACTTCGTGTACTTCGTTTGTGTCCAACGACCAGACCAAGACCGCTTCCGGATCCCCACCATTATCAATACCTCATATATATTTGCAATATTCAGATTGCTTTATCATATTCTTGCTCGTTCTTCGATTGCTTGCAGGAATAGACCTTCGTGGTCAGGCTGACCGTGCTTCCGGCATCGTCAGTAACCTCAGGAGATTGGTTTAGCGATTGCTAAGGCGCAACGTCGTGCACGTTTGTAGTCGGATCGTCAAAGTCGTCTCCACCAAATCGATAGTTATCATCTCATCGAAAGATCGGGACCCTCGCCTCTATCAAGTGGTATCAGTTTTCAGGTTGCTCGGTGAGAATTTCCAGTTTTCCTAGATTAGATTTATTTTCTTACCTATTGTCCAAGAAAAAGCCACAAAAAAAGAGTTAGATCTATTCATCCTTGGTCCAAGCCAGTCTGAGCCTTTGCAATTTTCTTTTCATTGCTTGCATAGTTGAATTATCGGTTGCATCGTCGTGTCGAGTTGCTGGTCTTAGTGTCTAGTTCGTTTAGAGTTTCGAGTTCTGTTCACATTAGTCACGCCACCGCTGCATCATTATCTCTTCCGCTGTCCACCACCCATCCATCAATTTCCACCACGTGCTACCCACCATTCATTGTCATAATAATAGTTGAGATCGTTCACATCTTCACTTGATCCAATCTGCATCTTATCTAGTTTGTTTTGGAAAGAGGGAGAAAAAAAGAGAGAGAAAAAAAACGAGAGAAAAAAAAGAGAAAAAAAAGTCAGAGAAAAAAAGGAGAGAAAGAAAAAAAAAGTGCGAGAAAAAAAAGAGAAAAAAAACAATATTCGGATCTTTTTAGACTCAATCTCGTAGTTGAATTCGGATTGGAATCTGTTTTGTGCACTGTTCAGTAAAACAGCTTGGCTGTTGTTTCACATCATTATCTTTACTGCCGTTGTGATCTTCACTTATATCTTGCTATCCAGAGCTACTTAGTATCCTTCATTGATGCTGGTTGTGCTACGACGTGACCTCATTAGTGTTCTAGGCTCGCGTCTCTAGTTCGGTCTAGCCTAGGACCAGCACAGTACCGTCGTTGAGCGTTTATTCAACATTGCATCTTTGAATTGATTATTGCTAATCTTTTGCTACCATATATAGCCAACCCAGCTCCACATATTTCTACACCGTGTATACGTACGCTCCCCTGGCAATCGCTTTACTCAATATTCGGAGTTACTTGACACCGCTGGTTGCCGATCACCGCCTGCTGCATGGTAAGAACTTGTAAGACATTGATATTTGCTTTACTGTGAGCGTTTTACCACCACATCCTAGTAGTTATAGGAACATTATTTTTGGGTTTTGTTTCTTGTTCTACTAATCATGACAGGATCCAGAGTCAATTCATGGGCTTTGTCGATCACGGGAGACGTGCCACCACCTTTGCAAATACCACAACCGTCACAAGAGGTGCACAAACATCCAAATGCACATGATCAGGTTAATGTATCTATACCACCATTTAATGGCCGTTTTAAACCTGCTTTATATATTGAATGGGAGTTCGACATAAAAAATATATTTGCTTCCCATAATTTCAATGAACATAAAAAGGTTAAGGTTGCGGTTGGTTCTTTCACTGGTTATGCTTTGGTTTGGTGGAGTGAATATTGTCGGTTACACCCTGATTATATACCTACTACTTGGGATGATTTGAAACTTGCCATGCGACATACTTTCGTCCCTGCTTATTATACTCGTGACATGATTAAGAAGTTGCAACACTTAAAACAAGGTAGTGAAACTGTAACAAAATATTATGATGATTTACAAACTACCTTGTTGCATTCCTCTTTAGAAGAAAGTGAAGATGATTTTATGGATAGATTTTGGGGAGGATTAAACCGTGATATTCAAGAGATACTAATTCATGAAGAGTGTTATCCTATGGACCATTTGTTTCATCTTGCTTGCAAAGCTGAACAGGAAATAAAACGACGTGTTGGCCACGAGGAGAACAAGCGCACGGTACACATTCCAAGAGTTGATATGATTGTTCCTTCAACTACTAGGCATACTATGACAACCACATCCGTTGTTGTCAGGACTACATCACCTCCACCATGTGACACATCGCCCCCGAGAGTGGCTACATCATCTGAGTTGATCATAAGAGGTAATGACAAAGGTACTGATCTTCCATCTCTACATGAGAATGATGAATGCCTTGTCAATTTGAATGCACCATCTGATGAGCTACCCACTACTTTGATCACACCACCTATTTTAGAGGACTACGTTAATAATTTGACTTTGCCATGTGATCAAACAACTGAAATACCAACAATTTTGAGTGCACCCATTGAATTAACTATTGATGCAAAAGAACCAATGTTTAATCATTTTGATATGACCTCTAATCTTGGTGATGATTCTGTGTTGAATGACTTATTGCATGTTTGCTTATTTAAGCATGTTGTAGCATGTAAATTTGATGCAAGTAAGGTTTATTCACCAATGTTGGGATGGTTTAATGATGAACATTGTCAATCTTTTGAAATGAATAAGAGCTTCACTTATATGTGCAAACTGAGTTGCAATATTTTCATGTCTTCTACTTCTTGTGCTAATTTTTTGGCTTTAGATTTTATGAACTATGCAAGTTACTCATCTATTCATGTGTCATATATGCAAAAATCAAGGGAAGTAAAAATGGATGACATATACATATACAACATGTACACCTTGTCTCTTTTGTTAGCCACATTTCGGATTAAGCAACGCCGAGGACGGCTTTATTTTCAAGAAGGGGAGGATGATGAGGACATGACTACCTTGGATATGACCAAAAATATTGCATATATGCATAGTTGTCAGGTGATTTCTAGTGCAAACTATTCAATAATCTATTTGTGTTATCCAGAACAAAAATACTTCACACACTTTTGTGTTTTGTCTAATTGCAGGTGTATGGGACATTTGTACAATCCACATATGAAGATAAGGAAGAAAGAGATGTTTATTTGCTGTCCAAAAAGTTCTCTCACGTCACTTTTGGCCCAAGAGAAGATAGAGTCCAAGTCTCTCACGTTGTGGATTCAGATTCGGACTACACAGACATACCTGACTCAAAACGCGCACAAGTTTTTCATACGGACTCCGAATTGGGTGATTCTTTTTTTGTTGGAAACTAGATTTCGTGCACTTTCCAACCCAAGTGGAATCACCTTCAAATTCGTCCGGAGCGTTGAGTTGTGGACGAAACAATCTGATGCTGCAGCAGAATCCGAGTCAAACTACAAGTCCAAAGGTGTTACATCACCTCCACTTGGGCCCATTGGCCTTGTACGACCTAGATTTAGTTTTAGGCTGCCTTGGGACGTCCTCCCATCTCCTTGGCCGCCACCCCTTGCTCCTATATAAGTAGATCCATCTAGTAGCTTTTCCTTGGGATTTGTTTAGTTAAAAGTTAGCCATTGCAACTTCGTGTACTTCGTTTGTGTCCAACGACCAGACCAAGACCGCTTACGGATCCCCACCTTTATCAATACTTCATATATACTCGCAATATTCAGATTGCTTTTATCATATTCTTGCTTGTTCTTCGATTGCTTGCAGGAATAGACCTTCGTGGTCAGGTTGATTGTGCTCCAGCGTGGTCAATAACCTCTCGGAGTTGGTTTAGCGATTGCTAAGGCGCAACGTCGTGCACGTTTGTAGTCGGATCGTCAAAGTCATCCTCACCAAATCGATAGTTATCATCTCATCGAAAGATCGGGACCCCCGCCTCTATCAGAGGTTATTGACCACGCCGGAGCACGATCAACCTGACCACGAGGGTCTGTTTCCTGCGAGCAAACGAAGAACAAGCAAGAAACTGAGATTGCAATCTGGATATTGCGAATATAAGATGAAAGCTTTATTGATCAAGGTGGGGTTCTGTGACGCCTTTGTCTGGTCGTTGAACACAAACGAAGTACGCGAAGTTGCAGCTATGGCGAACTTTTAATCTAAACAAAACCCAAGGAAAAGCTACTAGATGGATCTACTTATATAGGAGCAAGGGGTGGCGGCCAAGGAGGTGGGAGGACGTCCCAAGGCAGCCTAAAACTAAATCTAGGTCGTACAAGGCCAATGGGCCCAAGTGAAGGTGATGTAACACCTTTGGACTTGTAGTTTGACTCGGATTCTGCTGCAGCATCAGATTGTTTCGTCCACAACTCAACGCTCCGGACGAATTTGAAGGTGATTCCAATTGGGTTGGAAAGTGCACGAAATCTAGTTTCCAATAAAAAAAGAATCACCCAATTCGGAGTCCGTATGAAAAACTTGTGTGCGTTTTGAGTCAGGTATGTCTGTGCAGTCCGAATCTGAATCCAGAACGTGAGAGACTTGGACTCTATCTTCTCTTGGGCCAAAAGTGACGCGAGAGAACTTTTTGGACAGCAAATAAACATCTCTTTCTTCCTTATCTTCATATGTGGATTGTACAAATGTCCCATACACCTGCAATTAGACAAAACACAAAAGTGTGTGAAGTATTTTTGTTCTGGATAACATAAATAGATTATTGAATAGTTTGCACTAGAAATCACCTGACAAATATGCATATATGCAATATTTTTGGTCATATCCAAGGTAGTCATGTCCTCATCAGTAAGAACTGGTAAGAATTTGAGATTTGCTTGACGGATTTGTGACACCCACCACCACCACTTGTTCGTAGTCTGTAGGATCATATTCTTGTGTGTTTCTATTGCTGCTAACCATGCCAGGATCACAAGCCGACGAGATTGACTGGGAGAATTTATCGAACAAGGAGCTTCATGATAAGTTTCAGCAAATGATGACTGAACAGGTGCAAGATGTGCTGAACAATTTTGAAGAGGCCATGGAGAAGATCACTGGCTTTGAGAAGACTTTCGAAACAAAGCTCGATAACAAGTTTAATGAATTGCTCGCGCGTCTTCCACCACCACCACCCGCTGCAGCTATCGCACCTCTCCAACAGCAACAACAACGACTACCTCCACGTCGCGAAGCAGACCTCCGCCGAGCAAGCCGTGTTCCTCTTGCGTTTGGCCAAACTGTTGGTGCTGCTGTTGATACTTCTGTGGCTCCTGCTGCTGATGCGGAGGAGGATGATTATGTGGGAGATTATGAGGATGAGGTTGATCAAAATCAACACTACGTGCAGCCACCTGTACCACCACCAGCAGGTCGACCTCAGGTATATATTCGTAATGGTAGGCCTGCACCACCACCTCAGGTACGAGATGATGTCCATATTCCTAAACTGAAATTGAATATTCCACCATTTGAGGGTAGATATGTTCCTGATATATATCTTACTTGGGAGTTAGAAACTGAACAACGATTTACATGTTTACAATATCCTGAGGAGAGACGAGTTGCTGCTGCTGTTTGTGCTTTCACTAGTTTTGCATGTGTATGGTGGTCTGAACATTGTAGATTATATCCTATTCCAACTACTTGGGCTGCTTTGAAAACTGCTATGCGTACACGTTGGTTTCCACCATATTATCAACGTGAATTGCTTCAAAAATTGCAGCGTTTAAGACAAGGGAAAAATTCTGTAGAAGAATATTATCAGGAATTACAAACTGGCATGATTAGATGTGGTATTGTTGAGGAGAATGAAGCTATGCTTGCACGTTTTCTGGGTGGATTAAATAGAGAGATTCAGACCATTCTAGACTATAAGGAGTATACTAATATCACTCGTTTATTCCATCTTGCTTGTAAAGCTGAACGTGAAGTGCAGGATCGACAAGCATTGGGGCGAACTAACTTTTCTGCAGGCCGACCTTCATCATGGACACCACGTGCATCTTCTACTTCAACTGCACCAGCACCTCCATCCGGTGCCACCTCCAGCCGTGATACAAGAAAACAGGCACAACCACCATTATCTGCCAAGAGCGCACCTGCGGGGCCTGCACAGCGTTCTTCTTCCATGGCATCAACAGGGCACACAAGTGATATTATTTGTCGTCGTTGTAAGGGAGGAGGTCATTATGCGAGAGATGCAAATCTCCGCGTGTGATGATTGCTACCGCGGATGGTGGATATGAGTCCGCTAGTGACTATGATGAGGAGACTTTGGCTCTTATTACACGTGAAGAACATGGTGGAGATGATTCTGATCATGAGACGCAATACATGGCTCCTGAAGACGCTGACAGGTATGAATGTTTAGTTGCTCAACGTGTTTTGAGTGTGCAGGTCACACAAGCTGAGCAAAATCAGAGGCACAATTTGTTCCATACCAAGGGAGTTGTGAAGGAACGTTCTGTGCGCGTCATCATAGACGGAGGGAGCTGCAACAACTTGGCTAGCATGGAGATGGTGGAGAAGCTTTCTCTCACCACAAGACCACATCCACATCCTTACTACATCCAATGGTTCAACAACAGCGGCAAGGTTAAGGTAACACGTACTGTTCGTGTGCATTTTAGTATCTCTACATATGCTGATTATGTTGATTGTGATGTGGTACCTATGCAAGTATGTTCCTTATTACTTGGTAGACCATGGCAATTTGATAAAAATTCTGTACACCATGGTAGAAACAATCACTATACTCTTGTTCATAAGGATAAAAATATTACTTTGCTTCCTATGACTCCTGATTCCATTTTGAAAGATGATATTAATAGAGCTAATAAAGCACAACAGTAGAAGAATAAGAGTGAAACTCAGATTGTGGCAAAAGAATTTGAGCAACAAATGAAGCCTAATAATAAACCATCTGGTGTTGCTTCTGAAATTAAATTGAAAAGTGCATGTTTATTTGCCACCAAATCTGATATTGATGAGCTAGATTTCAGCAAATCTGTTTGCTATGCTTTTGTGTGCAAAGAGGCATTATTTTCATTCGAGGACGTGCCTTCCTCTTTGCCTCCTGTTGTCACTAACATTTTGCAGGAGTTCGCTGACGTTTTTCCACAAGACGTGCCACCGGGATTACCGCCTATTCGAGGGATTGAGCATCAGATTGACTTAATTCCCGGTGCTTCACTGCCAAACCGTGCACCATACCGTACCAATCCAGAGGAGACGAAGGAGATTATGCGTCAAGTACAAGAGCTTCTCGACAAAGGTTATATACGCGAATCCCTTAGTCCTTGTGCTGTTCCTATTATTCTAGTGCCGAAAAAGGATGGTACATCACGTATGTGTGTTGATTGTAGAGGCATTAATAATGTTACTATTCGTTATCGTCATCCTATTCCTAGGCTAGATGATATGCTTGATGAATTGAGTGGCTCTACAATATTCTCCAAAGTTGATTTGCGTAGTGGCTACCATCAAATTCGTATGAAATTGGGACATGAATGGAAAACAGCATTTAAAACTAAGTTTGGATTATATGAGTGGTTAGTCATGCCTTTTGGGTTAACTAATGCACCTAGTACTTTCATGAGATTAATGAACGAAGTTTTACGTGCTTTCATTGGACGATTTGTGGTAGTTTACTTTGATGACATATTGATTTATAGCAGATCTTTGGAGGAACATTTGGAACATTTACGTGCTGTTTTTATTGCTCTACGTGATGCACGTTTGTTTGGTAACCTTGGGAAGTGCACCTTTTGCACCGACCGAGTATCTTTTCTTGGCTATGTTGTTACTCCACAGGGAATTGAAGTTGATAAAGCCAAGATTGAAGCTATTGAGAGTTGGCCGCAGCCCAAAACGGTCACACAAGTGAGGAGTTTTCTTGGCCTCGCTGGATTCTATAGGCGTTTTGTGAGTGATTTCAGCACCATTGCTGCACCTCTCAATGAGCTTACAAAGAAAGATGTGCCTTTTCTTTGGGGTACCGCACAGGAAGAAGCCTTCACGGTATTGAAAGATAAGTTGACACATGCTCCTTTACTCCAACTTCCTGATTTTAATAAGACTTTTGAGCTTGAATGTGATGCTAGTGGAATTGGATTAGGAGGTGTGTTATTACAAGATGGCAAACCTGTTGCATACTTTTCTGAAAAATTGAGTGGGCCTAGTCTGAATTATTCTACTTATGATAAAGAATTATATGCTCTTGTTCGGACTTTAGAAACATGGCAACATTATTTATGGCCCAAAGAATTTGTTATACATTCTGATCATGAATCATTGAAACATATTAAAAGTCAAGCTAAACTGAATCGTAGACATGCTAAATGGGTTGAATTCATTGAGACTTTCCCTTATGTCATTAAACACAAGAAGGGAAAGGAAAATGTTATTGCTGATGCTTTGTCTCGTCGCTATACTATGCTTTCACAACTTGACTTCAAAATATTTGGTTTGGAGACCATCAAAGATCAATATGTGCATGATGCTGATTTTAAAGATGTAATGCCTAATTGTAAAGAAGGAAGAATGTGGAACAAGTTTGTTGTTAACGATGGATTTGTGTTTCGTGCTAACAAGCTATGCATTCCAGCTAGCTCCCTTCGTCTTTTGTTGTTGCAGGAGGCGCATGGAGGAGGATTAATGGGACACTTTGGCGTGAAGAAGACGGAGGACGTACTTGCTACACATTTCTTTTGGCCAAAGATGAGACGGGATGTTGAGCGTTTTATTGCTCGCTGCACTACATGTCAAAAAGCTAAGTCACGCCTCAATCCTCATGGTTTATATATGCCTTTGCCTGTACCTAGTGTTCCTTGGGAGGATATATCTATGGACTTTGTTTTAGGTTTACCTCGAACAAATAAGGGGAGGGATAGCATATTTGTTGTCGTGGATAGATTCTCGAAAATGGCACACTTTATACCATGTCATAAAAGCGATGATGCTGTTAATGTTGCTGATTTGTTCTTTCGTGAAATTATTCGCTTGCATGGTGTGCCAAATACTATTGTTTCAGATCGTGATACTAAATTTCTTAGCCACTTTTGGAGATGTTTATGGGCTAAGTTGGGGACTAAACTGCTTTTTAGTACTACTTGTCGCCCCCAAACTGATGGACAAACTGAAGTAGTCTATAGAACGTTGTCTACTATGCTTAGGGCTGTTTTGAAGAATAATAAGAAAATGTGGGAGGAATGCTTGCCTCATATTGAATTTGCTTATAATCGTTCATTGCATTCTACTACTAAGATGTGCCCTTTTGAAGTTGTGTATGGTTTCCTACCTCGTGCACCTATTGATTTGTTGCCTCTTCCATCTTCGGAGAAGGTTAATTTTGATGCTAAACAACGTGCTGAATTGATTTTAAAAATGCATGAGTTAACTAAGGAAAACATTGAGCGCATGAATGCTAAATATAAACTTGCTGGAGATAAGGGTAGAAAACATGTTGTGTTTGCACCTGGAGATCTTGTTTGGTTACATTTGCGTAAGGATAGATTTCCTGATTTGCGCAAATCAAAGTTAATGCCACGTACTGATGGTCCCTTTAAGGTGTTAGAGAAAATAAATGATAATGCATATAAACTTGAGCTGCCTGCAGATTTTGGGGTTAGTCCCACTTTTAACATTGCAGATTTGAAGCCTTATTTGGGTGAGGAAGATGAACTTTCGTCGAGGACGACTTCATTTCAAGAAGGGGAGGATGATGAGGACATCAATACAATTGTTACACCCACAGCCCCTGCTGCTATACATACTGGACCAATTACTAGAGCTCGTGCACGCCAACTAAATTACCAGGTACTTTCGTTTCTTGGTAATGATTCTAATGTTCATGAGAATATGATGCTGCCTAAATTGGATACATTTGTTTTGCTTACAAATGAAGGGCCTAGCTTGGAGAAGGATGAACATTGGAGCAAGAACAAGCATGGAGATGATGGCATGCGCAAGGGAAACAAGAACGGAGTTACAAGTGATGATTTCAGGACTTTGAAGCCACCATAATGGGTGCATGAAGCCTTGGACGAAATATACAAGACGCCACTTCATAAATTTCGTCCCGAGGCTATTTTAGGTGCTGCGTCACCTAATTATTGGGCCAGGCCCATGTAATTTCGAAATACATCAGTATAGGCTATTTTTAGAGTCCGTATGTGTGGGGAAACAAGAGATAGGGTTGATTTCGGACCCCTCCACCAAGGGCCACGAAATTCCCCCCTCTTCCTCCATATATACAGCCCTTAGGGAATCGTTTAGACTTTGGGTTTTGTTTAGATTAAAAGTTCGCCATAGCTGCAACTTCGCGTACTTCGTTTGTGTTCAACGACCAGACAAAGGCGTCACAGAACCCCACCTTGATCAATAAAGCTTTCATCTTATATTCGCAATATCCAGATTGCAATCTCAGTTTCTTGCTTGTTCTTCGTTTGCTCGCAGGAAACAGACCCTCGTGGTCAGGTTGATCGTGCTCCGGCGTGGTCAATAACCTCTCGGAGTTGGTTTAGCGATTGCTAAGGCGCGACGTCCTCGCACGTTCGTAGTCGGATCGTCAAAGTCGACTTCCACCAAAGCGAAATCCACCATCTCATCGAAAGACGGGACACCTTTGCCTCTATCACTATTTTGATGATATACTGATTTATAGCAGATCTTTGGAAGAACACTTGGAACATTTACGTGCTGTTTTTATTGCTCTACGTGATGCACGTTTGTTTGGTAACCTTGGGAAGTGCACCTTTTGCACCGACCGAGTATCTTTTCTTGGCTATGTTGTTACTCCACAGGGAATTGAAGTTGACAAAGCCAAGATTGAAGCTATTGAGAGTTGGCCGCAGCCCAAAACGGTCACACAAGTGAGGAGTTTTCTTGGCCTCGCTGGATTCTATAGGCGTTTTGTGAGAGATTTCAGCACCATTGCTGCACCTCTCAACGAGCTTACAAAGAAGGATGTGCCTTTTGTTTGGGGTACCGCACAGGAAGAAGCCTTCACGGTATTGAAAGATAAGTTGACACATGCTCCTTTACTCCAACTTCCTGATTTTAATAAGACTTTTGAGCTTGAATGTGATGCTAGTGGAATTGGATTAGGAGGTGTGTTATTACAAGATGGCAAACCTGTTGCATTCTTTTCTGAAAAATTGAGTGGGCCTAGTCTGAATTATTCTACTTATGATAAAGAATTATATGCTCTTGTTCGGACTTTAGAAACATGGCAACATTATTTATGGCCCAAAGAATTTGTTATACATTCTGATCATGAATCTTTGAAACATATTAAAAGTCAAGCTAAACTGAATCGTAGACATGCTAAATGGGTTGAATTCATTGAGACTTTCCCTTATGTCATTAAACACAAGAAGGGAAAAGAAAATGTTATTGCTGATGCATTGTCTCGTCGCTATACTATGCTTTCACAACTTGACTTCAAAATATTTGGTTTGGAGACCATCAAAGATCAATATGTGCATGATGCTGATTTTAAAGATGTAATGCAGAATTGTAAAGAAGGAAGAATGTGGAACAAGTTTGTTGTTAACGATGGATTTGTGTTTCGTGCTAACAAGCTATGCATTCCAGCTAGCTCCGTTCGTCTTTTGTTGTTGCAGGAGGCGCATGGAGGAGGATTAATGGGACACTTTGGCGTGAAGAAGACGGAGGACGTACTTGCTACACATTTCTCGAAAATGGCACACTTTATACCATGTCATAAAAGCGATGATGCTGTTAATGTTGCTGATTTGTTCTTTCGTGAAATTATTCGCTTGCATGGTGTGCCATATACTATTGTTTCAGATCGTGATACTAAATTTCTTAGCCACTTTTGGAGATGTTTATGGGCTAAGTTGGGGACTAAACTGCTTTTTAGTACTACTTGTCACCCCCAAACTGATGGACAAACTGAAGTAGTCAATAGAACGTTGTCTACTATGCTTAGGGCTGTTTTGAAGAATAATAAGAAAATGTGGGAGGAATGCTTGCCTCATATTGAATTTGCTTATAATCGTTCATTGCATTCTACTACTAAGATGTGCCCTTTTGAAGTTGTGTATGGTTTCCTACCTCATGCACCTATTGATTTGTTGCCTCTTCCATCTTCGGAGAAGGTTAATTTTGATGCGAAACAACGTGCTGAATTGATTTTAAAAATGCATGAGTTAACTAAGGAAAACATTGAGCGCATGAATGCTAAATATAAACTTGCTGGAGATAAGGGTAGAAAACATGTTGTGTTTGCACCTGGAGATCTTGTTTGGTTACATTTGCGTAAGGATAGATTTCCTGATTTGCGCAAATCAAAGTTAATGCCACGTGCTGATGGTCCCTTTAAGGTGTTAGAGAAAATAAATGATAATGCATATAAACTTGAGCTGCCTGCAGATTTTGGGGTTAGTCCCACTTTTAACATTGCAGATTTGAAGCCTTATTTGGGTGCGGAAGATGAACTTCCGTCGAGGACGACTTCATTTCAAGAAGGGGAGGATGATGAGGACATCAATACAATTGTTACACCCACAGCCCCTGCTGCTATACATACTGGACCAATTACTAGAGCTCGTGCACGCCAACTAAATTACCAGGTACTTTCGTTTCTTGGTAATGATTCTAATGTTTATGAGAATATGATGCTGCCTAAATTGGATACATTTGTTTTGCTTACAAATGAAGGGCCTAGCTTGGAGAAGGATGAACATTGGAGCAAGAACAAGCATGGAGATGATGGCATGCGCAAGGGAAACAAGAACGGAGTTACAAGTGATGATTTCAGGACTTTGAAGCCACCATGATGGGTGCATGAAGCCTTGGACGAAATATACAAGATGCCACTTCATAAATTTCGTCCCGAGGCTATTTTAGGTGCTGCGTCACCTTATTATTGGGCCAGGCCCATGTAATTTCGAAATACATAAGTATAGGCTATTTTTAGAGTCCGTATGTGTGGGGAAACAAGAGATAGGGTTGATTTTGGACCCCTCCACCAAGGGCCACGAAATTCCCCCCTCTTCCTACATATATACAGCCCTTAGGGCATCGTTTAGACTTTGGGTTTTGTTTAGATTAAAAGTTCGCCATAGCTGCAACTTCGCATACTTCGTTTGTGTTCAACGACCAGACAAAGGCGTCACAGAACCCCACCTTGATCAATAAAGCTTTCATCTTATATTCGCAATATCCAGATTGCAATCTTAGTTTCTTGCTTGTTCTTCGTTTGCTCGCAGGAAACAGACCCTCGTGGTTAGGTTGATCGTGCTCCGGCGTGGTCAATAACCTCTCGGAGTTGGTTTAGCGATTGCTAAGGCGCGACGTCCTCGCACGTTCGTAGTCGGATCGTCAAAGTCGACTTCCACCAAAGCGATATCCATCATCTCATTGAAAGACGGGACACCTTTGCCTCTATCATTGCCCTTCACGCCAAGGAGAGTCCCATCCGGACACGGGGGAAGGTCCTCGATCTTGTATCTTCAAGGCTCATCAGTCCGGCCCACATCACATAGCATGGATGTCCGACGACCCCCTAGTCTAGGACTCCCTCAGTAGCGCAGGAAACAGGCCTCAATTCCAGCGCACAGATTGTCTTCGGCATTGCAATGCGTGTTGCTCCTCAGAATATTCCAAAGCAAAAAGAATTGTATTAGACTCCTCAACGATGACGCAATATCCAGCTTTTATATCTTAGGTTCCGTTAGGTGGGCCCTCCATGATACTCCAGACAGCTCCGACTATACTTTAAACACTATGTTCTTTGGCTTCCGCGCCACCGTCGCCTCGGCTTCCACGTGTCAGATGAATATGAAGGGTCCAAGTACTTTTATAGATAACACCCTAACGGTGTATGGAAGGCGTCTATTTAAGGAGATTGAATCTTAGATGCCATTCCAAACCAGGCGAAAAATCCTTAGAGCTGGCCACAGAAATCTGCGCAAACATGGCTGGCGCTCCCAGTTCTTCCTCATGCCCTCACGGCCCTCAAAAAGGCAATTGGGAGAGCTGCTCGGTCTCCCACGCCCAGCTGACCAAGCTCCAAGTGCAGGGATATCTTCCTCCCACAGACCTAGATCCCGTTCGGGCGGGATTAACTTCCATAAATGGCGAAGCCCTGGCGAAAAATTTCCCCAATCCTACAGAAGGGGAGCGAGTGTGCTTCGTCTCCTTCCTTTTAAGAGGCGTTGGATTTCCAATCCACCCTTTCTCTGAGGTCTCCTGGAGTACTACGGCCTCCAGCTGCAGAATCTCACGCCGGGCTGCATTCTGCACATCGAGGGCTTCGTGGCTCTTTGCGAGTTGTTCTTAGGCTGCAGGCCCATTTTGAGTTATGGAGGAAACCTTTCTGCCTCGTCCCCGGCTCCCAAAAGGGATCTATATTCGAGGTGGGCGGTGCCGAAGTATGGCATATAGCTGGGACAGGATACCTGTCCGACACTCCAAAGAAGGCATCCAAAGAGTGGCCCTCAGAGTGGTTTTATATTGAATACGTTGTTCTCCCAGACCCAATCCGGCAGGGCCTACCTAAATTCTACAATGCTCCGTTAAAGAAACGCCACAGCTGGCGTCCCTGGAGCTTCGAAGAGGAGGACAGTGCAGAGATTAAGAAGTTAATGAGAAAGATAAAGATACTCGCCCAATCCGGACTATCCATAATTGAGGTAATGGAGATTTCGATAACGTGAGGCGTTCATCCACTCCAAGCCAGAGGACTCCCCATGTGAAACTACAATGGTGAGGATGACGCATCACGCTGCGGGCGCAAAGGTCCGGACAACTTTGCCGCCTTGGCCGCCATGTTGGCTGATCTTTATAAAGGGGAGAAAGAAGATTTTACTCACCTTAAGTGCCGAGAGGGCCTTTCCATGTACAACCCTCCTAGCTGGGTGAGATTTCGCTTCGTAACCTTACTCAATCCTCTTCCTGAGTCGCGCCTAGTTGAACTTAACCCGACTATGTTTAACAGGAATGGATGAAGGTTGTCGCGGGGATCTATACCCCTACCCCGCAACTGGAGGACCATGTTCGAGACCTGGATCCCGGATTTGTAGAGGATCCGGATATATTCATAGAGCTCAAGGAGGAGGGTCTTTTATCAGGCGAGCTACAACGGCACAGAAGTGGCCATCATAGCCGATTATCCCGACCTTCTTCCCTCCTCCCATGTAAGTACCCAGGAGACGTCTCCTCCAAAAGATTTTTCTCATCACGCCTCACCCATCGCACTGTCTCGTGCTCCAAAGGTGTGGCACTCGTCTCGCCACGCAGTATCAGAAATGTTCCTTAAGACGGCGATGCCTGCGCAGGGCGGATCTTTGAAAAGAAAGACGGACGATGATACCGCCGAGCCCCTACCTTCATCAAAAAGGTATGGTTCTTAATATGCCCTTGGCAAATATATCGAATTGTGACGTTTGCTGCTGTGCCACATTTATAGGAAGAGCATACGCCAGACTGTGTCTGGAGGCCTCGCTGGTCATGCATCACCCAATCCAACCCCGGACCCCGTCCCAAGGACTAGGGTAGATACAGGTGCAATGCCAGATTGTCCTCTCCCTGAGGATTCAGATGATGCATTCATTAGCAACTCTGAAATGGAGAGTGCGATGAACTATTGGCGCCGGAGGGCGGCTATGCGCGACCCAACTTTCACCGAAGAGGCATTTAATGCCTTCAGCTCAGCGGATGCATATATCCGAGCTGCACGGGATGGGCTCGCTGGAGCCACTCACCAGCTTTCAAAGGATATGCGGGTAAGACCTATTGTATGGGTTTAATAATCATGTATGAGTAGCCCCTGAGACTTGAAGCAGTTGGCGCAACTGATTTAAGGATCATTGCATATTCAGGTACTCACGAAGAAGAACAACATGCTGTCTTAGGAGCTGGAAAAATATCGAACACAGCTAACTGCTGTCACCGCCGAACTGGCGAAGTCCAAGGAGGCACTGACTGGTAATGTCCATTACTGTCCGGGAAATATAATCATGTGCCAGCTATGTTTTTTGAAATAAACACTGATGTATTTACGATGGCAGGCTCGCCGGATCAGCTGGAAGAGAGACTGAAGGCCGCGCGGGTGGATAAACAACATGCCAAAGGCAAGAGGCCCCTGGTCAGCGTATACTAACATGGACCAGGGATGAGAAGTGCATGAGCGAGCCCGGAAGGCAACAAGGAACATTGCTAAGGCTTTAGGGCCGACCGATTCTCCTCCAGGAAGTATGGAGGAACTCGTGAATTTATTCAAGGGAGCTCGTTGCCGCTTTGGACTATGGAAGATATCAGCATGCCGAGAAGGCGCATGAGTGCCCTGGGCCATGGTAAAAACATGGTACACCGGACTTGATCCGAATCATATGGCCCGGGTCGGGCCCCGAGGACCAGATGGAAAGGAAATTCCTGTTAGCTTAGTATATGACCAAGTAAAGATAGCTGCCAAGTTTTCGCAACAGGATTATAAGCTAGACAACTTATTAGATTGTCTAGAGGAGGAGGAAGTTTTCGAGTCCAAGTAGTAATGTACTTTTTATCGAAAAACGTATCTCCATCTGAATTGTAAAACGATTGTCTTGGCAAAGCTTCCGCTTTAACCTCCGAAATCCAAAGTTTTGGAGTGTTTCCGAATATTGTACCGGTGGTAAACACCGAAGTATGTTTGGAAACCAGGCAGTCCGGTCATAGTTTCTTGAACAGACAAGTTGTATTCGGGGAGTTATGTTATATTACATTTGATCGTAAGAAACATCTTCTAGAGAGAATAGTTCCGTTAAGGGTTCCTTTCCTTGGGCCAGCATGCGTTGTTATGCATGCCTGAGCTGTGATGCTAAAAATCACAGTACACGTTATATTTTGGGGGCTTGTATTGCAACAAGGGCGGTTCATCTTTTGTCCGCCAACCTATTATTCCCTTAAGAATGCTAGCTTTCGGCTTCACCCGTCTGAGGTACACGTCCGGATAACCCAGCTGTAACAATCGCAGAGGTGCTCCCTTTATGCCCTAGTCGAACAAGCGGGAACGTAGGGCATAAGCACAGGAACCAGGCAACCCAGCTTGGCAAAAACTTAAGTCATAAAGGTGCATATAATGGCAAAGAAAAGACGTATATGAGCAGACGACCCATATATACGGTGAGCCTGATGCTCGAATAATAATAAGCTTCTGTGACAAGAAGCCCCCAGGTATTAGGGGGGTATGTACATTTAAGGATGTATACCCCTTAAGTGTGTGGTTTATCCGAATACGGGCTAGAAGTCGTATAAAAATGAAAAGAAGAAAGAGAAAAAAGAGGAAAAGGGTAACGAACAATGAGTCCAGACTTAGGCATAGAATCTTCGGAGTCTAGCAGCGTTCCATGGGTTCGGCTCTAAGCGATTGTCCGATGCATTACGAAGGTGATAGGCTCCTCCAGTGAGAACTTCATCTATAATGAAGGAACCCTCCCATTTGGGCTTGAGCTTGTCCTTTTTCTTCTCTGGTAGGCGTAGAACAAGTTCACCGAAATTATAAGTCTTGGCCCGCACTTCTCTGCTTTGGTATCTTCGAGCTTGTTGCTGGTAGAATGCTGGGCAAGCTTTTGCGACATCGCGCTCCTCCTCCAGGCCATCTAAGTCATCTTGCCGATCGAGCTCGGCCTCTCTCTCTTCGTACATGCATACTCGGGGTGAGTCGTGAATAATATCGCAGGGCAAGACGGCCTCTGCACCATACACCATGAAGAACGGTGTGTATCTGGTCGTGCAGTTGGACGTGGTCCGCAGCCCCCAGAGCACGGAGTCGAGCTCCTCAACCCAGTGTTTATCTGACTCCTTTAAGGATCGCACTAGTCTGGGTTTAATGCCACTCATTATCAGGCCATTAGCCCATTTGACTTGACGTTTGTTTGAGGGTGATAGATGGAGGCATAACTTAGCTTGATGCCCAGATTAGCACACCAAGTTTTTAGTTCGTCAGCTATGAAGTTAGAGCCATTATCGGTGATGATGCTGTGTGGGACACCATAACGGTGTACGACACTAGATATGAAATCTATCACAGGTCCGGCTTCGGCTCCTCCTGAGCATCACCCAGTTGGAATATGTGCCATACTCTTTAGGAAGTTCGGCCTCTTTCCATTCGACGACGAAGTCAGCCAACACTTGAGATCTAATGGCTCGGCGTGGCTCATATGTTATTTCAAACGGTAAGAGCTCAATGGCCCATTTGGCAATCCAGCCAGTGGCGTCCCAGTTGTTTATGCTATCATTAAGTGGTATTTCGGAAGCCACCGTGATCGAACACTCCTGAAAGTAGTGCCGCAGCTTCCGAGATGCCATGAAGACCGCATACGCTATCTTTTGATAATGTGGGTATAGGGATTTGCATGGTGTGAGGACCGTCGATACATAGTATACTGGTTTTTGAAGTGGGAATTTATGTCCCTCTTCCTCTCATTTGACGACGAGCACCACACTCACCACCTGGTGTTTTGCAGATATGTATAGCAACATGGGTTCATTGATGTTTGGTGTGGCCAGGATTGGGTTGCTTGCTAACAAAGCTTTTATCTCTTCTAGTCCGGTTGTTGTAGCATCTGTCCACGCAAAGTGGTCGGTGCGTCAGAGTAGGCGATACATTGGCAGTGCCTTTTCTTCTAATCTAGAGATAAAGCGGCTCAAAGCTGCCACGCACCCGGCTAGTTTTTGGACCTGCTTGAGGTCTGTTGGTGTAGCCAACTGTGACAGGGCTTGGATTTTGGCTGGGTTTGCTTCGATTCCTGATGAGGACATCAATACAATTGTTACACCCACAACCCCTGCTGCTATACATACTGGACCAATTACTAGAGCTCGTGCACGCCAACTAAATTACCAGGTACTTTCGTTTCTTGGTAATGATTCTAATGTTCATGAGAATATGATGCTGCCTAAATTGGATACATTTGTTTTGTTTACAAATGAAGGGCCTAGCTTGGAGAAGGATGAACATTGGAGCAAGAACAAGCATGGAGATGATGGCATGCGCAAGGGAAACAAGAACGGAGTTACAAGTGATGATTTCAGGACTTTGAAGCCACCATAATGGGTGCATGAAGCCTTGGACGAAATATACAAGATGCCACTTCATAAATTTCGTCCCGAGGCTATTTTAGGTGCTGCGTCACTTTATTATTGGGCCAGGCCCATGTAATTTCGAAATACATAAGTATAGGCTATTTTTAGAGTCCGTATGTGTGGGGAAACAAGAGATAGGGTTGATTTCGGACCCCTCCACCAAGGGCCACGAAATTCCCCCCTCTTCCTCCATATATACAGCCCTTAGGGCATCGTTTAGACTTTGGGTTTTGTTTAGATTAAAAGTTCGCCATAGCTGCAACTTCGCGTACTTCGTTTGTGTTCAACGACCAGACAAAGGCGTCACAGAACCCCACCTTGATCAATAAAGCTTTCATCTTATATTCGCAATATCTAGATTGCAATCTCAGTTTCTTGCTTGTTCTTCGTTTGCTCGCAGGAAACAGACCCTCGTGGTCAGGTTGATCATGCTCCGGCGTGGTCAATAACCTCTCGGAGTTGGTTTAGCGATTGCTAAGGCGCGACGTCCTCGCACGTTCGTAGTCGGATCGTCAAAGTCGACTTCCACCAAAGCGATATCCATCATCTCATCGAAAGACGGGACACCTTTGCCTCTATCATTCTTCCTTCTTTACAATTCTGCATTACATCTTTAAAATCAGCATCATGCACATATTGATCTTTGATGGTCTCTAAACCAAATATTTTGAAGTCAAGTTGTGAAAGCATAGTATAGCGACGAGACAATGCATCAGCAATAACATTTTCTTTTTCCTTCTTGTGTTTAATGACATAAGGGAAAGTCTCAATGAATTCAACCCATTTAGCATGTCTACGATTCAGTTTAGCTTGACTTTTAATATGTTTCAAAGATTCATGATCAGAATGTATAACAAATTCTTTGGGCCATAAATAATGTTGCCATGTTTCTAAAGTCCGAACAAGAGCATATAATTCTTTATCATAAGTAGAATAATTCAGACTAGGCCCACTCAATTTTTCAGAAAAGTATGCAACAGGTTTGCCATCTTGTAATAACACACCTCCTAATCCAATTCCACTAGCATCACATTCAAGCTCAAAAGTCTTATTAAAATCAGGAAGTTGGAGTAAAGGAGCATGTGTCAACTTATCTTTCACTACCGTGAAGGCTTCTTCCTGTGCGGTACCCCAAACAAAAGGCACATCCTTCTTTGTAAGCTCGTTGAGAGGTGCAGCAATGGTGCTGAAATCTCTCACAAAACGCCTATAGAATCCAGCGAGGCCAAGAAAACTCCTCACTTGTGTGACCGTTTTGGGCTGCGGCCAACTCTCAATAGCTTCAATCTTGGCTTTGTCAACTTCAATTCCCTGTGGAGTAACAACATAGCCAAGAAAAGATACTCGGTCGGTGCAAAAGGTGCACTTCCCAAGGTTACCAAACAAACGTGCATCACGTAGAGCAATAAAAACAGCACATAAATGTTCCAAATGTTCTTCCAAAGATCTGCTATAAATCAGTATGTCATCAAAGTAAACTACCACAAATCGTCCAATGAAAGCACGTAAAACTTTGTTCATTAATCTCATGAAAGTACTAGGTGCATTAGTTAACCCAAAAGGCATGACTAACCACTCATATAATCCAAACTTAGTTTTAAATGCTGTTTTCCATTCATCTCCCAATTTCATACGAATTTGATGGTAGCCACTACGCAAATCAACTTTGGAGAATATTGTAGAGCCACTCAATTCATCAAGCATATCATCTAGCCTAGGAATAGGATGACGATAACGAATAGTAATATTATTAATGCCTCTACAATCAACACACATACGTGATGTACCATCCTTTTTCGGCACTAGAATAATAGGAACAGCACAAGGACTAAGGGATTCGCGTATATAACCTTTGTCGAGAAGCTCTTGTACTTGACGCATAATCTCCTTCGTCTCCTCTGGATTGGTACGGTATGGTGCACGGTTTGGCAGTGAAGCACCGGGAACTAAGTCAATCTGATGCTCAATCCCTCGAATAGGCGGTAATCCCGGTGGCACGTCTTGTGGAAAAACGTCAGCGAACTCCGTAACCTTGCCGCTGTTGTTGAACCATTGGATGTAGTAAGGATGTGGATGTGGTCTTGTGGTGAGAGAAAGCTTCTCCACCATCTCCATGCTAGCCAAGTTGTTGCAGCTCCCTCCGTCTATGATGACGCGCACAGAACGTTCCTTCACAACTCCCTTGGTATGGAACAAATTGTGCCTCTGATTTTGCTCAGCTTGTGTGACCTGCACACTCAAAACACGTTGAGCAACTAAACATTCATACCTGTCAGCGTCTTCAGGAGCCATGTATTGCGTCTCATGATCAGAATCATCTCCACCATGTTCTTCACGTGTAATAAGAGCCAAAGTCTCCTCATCATAGTCACTAGCGGACTCATATCCACCATCCGCGGTAGCAATCATCACACGCGGAGATTTGCATTCTCTCGCATAATGACCTCCTCCCTTACAACGACGACAAATAATATCACTTGTGTGCCCTGTTGATGCCATGGAAGAAGAAGAACGCTGTGCAGGCCCCGCAGGTGCGCTCGTGGCAGATAATGGTGGTTGTGCCTGTTTTCTTGTATCACGGCTGGAGGTGGCACCGGATGGAGGTGCTGGTGCAGTTGAAGTAGAAGATGCACGTGGTGTCCATGATGAAGGTCGGCCTGCAGAAAAGTTAGTTCGCCCCAATGCTTGTCGATCCTGCACTTCACGTTCAGCTTTACAAGCAAGATGGAATAAACGAGTGATATTAGTATACTCCTTATAGTCTAGAATGGTCTGAATCTCTCTATTTAATCCACCCAGAAAACGTGCAAGCATAGCTTCATTCTCCTCAACAATACCACATCTAATCATGCCAGTTTGTAATTCCTGATAATATTCTTCTACAGAATTTTTCCCTTGTCTTAAACGCTGCAATTTTTGAAGCAATTCACGTTGATAATATGGTTGAACCCAACGCGTACGCATAGCAGTTTTCAAAGCAGCCCAAGTAGTTGGAATAGGATATAATCTACAATGTTCAGACCACCATACACATGCAAAACTAGTGAAAGCACAAACAGCAGCAGCAACTCGTCTCTCCTCAGGATATTGTAAACATGTAAATCGTTGTTCAGTTTCTAACTCCCAAGTAAGATATATATCAGGAACATATCTACCCTCAAATGGTGGAATATTCAATTTCAGTTTAGGAATATGGACATCATCTCGTACCTGAGGTGGTGGTGCAGGCCTACCATTACGAATATATACCTGAGGTCGACCTGCTGGTGGTGGTGCTGGTGGCTGCTCGTAGATCTGATTTTGATCAACCTCATCCTCATAATCGCCCGCATACTCATCATCCTCCTGCGTACCAGCAACAGCAGTAGCAGGAGCCACAGAAGTATCAACAGCAGCACCAACAGTTTGGCCAAACGCAAGAGGAACACGGCTCGCTCGGCGAAGGTCTATTTCGCGACGTGGAGGTAGTCGTTGTTGTTGTTGTTGGAGAGGTGCGTTAGGTGCAGCGGGTGGTGGTGGTGGAAGACGCGCGAGCAATTCATTAAATCTGTTATCGAGCTTTGTTTCGAACGTCTTCTCAAGGCCAGTGATCTTCTCCATGGCCTCTTCAAAATTGTTCAGCACATCTTGCACCTGTTCAGTCATCATTTGCTGAAACTTATCATGAAGCTCCTTGTTCGATAAATTCTCCCAGTCAATCTCGTCGGCTTGTGATCCTGGCATGGTTAGCAGCAATAGAAATACACAAGAATATGATCCTACAGACTACGAACAAGTGGTGGTGGTGGGTGTCACAAATCCGTCAAGCAAAACTCAAATTCTTACCAGTTCTTACCCAGCAACAGGCGGTGATCGGCAACCGTTGTAGTCAAAACTCTCAAAGCTTGACTCTCCCTGGTAATCGCTCTATCCAAGCTTTGAGAGTTTTTGACTACAACGGTTGCCGATCACCGCCTGCTGCTGGGTAAGAACTGGTAAGAATTTGAGATTTGCTTGACGGATTTGTGATACACCACCACCACTTCTTAGTAGTCTGTAGGATCATATTCTTGTGTGTTTCTATTGCTGCTAACCATGCCAGGATCACAAGCCGACGAGATTGACTGGGAGAACTTATCGAACAAGGAGCTTCATGATAAGTTTCAGCAAATGATGACTGAACAGGTACAAGATGTGCTGAACAATTTTGAAGAGGCCATGGAGAAGATCACTGGCCTTGAGAAGACGTTCGAAACAAAGCTCGATAACAGATTTAATGAATTGCTCGCGCGTCTTCCACCACCACCACCCGCTGCACCTAACGCACCTCTCCAACAACAACAACAACGACTACCTCCACGTCGCGAAATAGACCTTCGCCGAGCGAGCCGTGTTCCTCTTGCATTTGGCCAAACTGTTGGTGCTGCTGTTGATACTTCTGTGGCTCCTGCTACTGCTGTTGCTGGTACCCAGGAGGATGATGAGTATGCGGGCGATTATGAGGATGAGGTTGATCAAAATCAGATCTACGAGCAGCCACCAGCACCACCACCAGCAGGTCGACCTCAGGTATATATTCGTAATGGTAGGCCTGCACCACCACCACCTCAGGTACGAGATGATGTCCATATTCCTAAACTGAAATTGAATATTCCACCATTTGAGGGTAGATATGTTCCTGATATATATCTTACTTGGGAGTTAGAAACTGAACAACGATTTACATGTTTACAATATCCTGAGGAGAGACGAGTTGCTGCTGCTGTTTGTGCTTTCACTAGTTTTGCATGTGTATGGTGGTCTGAACATTGTAGATTATATCCTATTCCAACTACTTGGGCTGCTTTGAAAACTGCTATGCGTACGCGTTGGGTTCAACCATATTATCAACGTGAATTGCTTCAAAAATTGCAGCGTTTAAGACAAGGGAAAAATTCTGTAGAAGAATATTATCAGGAATTACAAACTGGCATGATTAGATGTGGTATTGTTGAGGAGAATGAAGCTATGCTTGCACGTTTTCTGGGTGGATTAAATAGAGAGATTCAGACCATTCTAGACTATAAGGAGTATACTAATATCACTCGTTTATTCCATCTTGCTTGTAAAGCTGAACGTGAAGTGCAGGATCGACAAGCATTGGGGCGAACTAACTTTTCTGCAGGCCGACCTTCATCATGGACACCACGTGCATCTTCTACTTCAACTGCACCAGCACCTCCATCCGGTGCCACCTCCAGCCGTGATACAAGAAAACAGGCACAACCACCATTATCTGCCACGAGCGCACCTGCGGGGCCTGCACAGCGTTCTTCTTCTTCCATGGCATCAACAGGGCACACAAGTGATATTATTTGTCGTCGTTGTAAGGGAGGAGGTCATTATGCGAGAGAATGCAAATCTCCGCGTGTGATGATTGCTACCGCGGATGGTGGATATGAGTCCGCTAGTGACTATGATGAGGAGACTTTGGCTCTTATTACACGTGAAGAACATGGTGGAGATGATTCTGATCATGAGACGCAATACATGGCTCCTGAAGACGCTGACAGGTATGAATGTTTAGTTGCTCAACGTGTTTTGAGTGTGCAGGTCACACAAGCTGAGCAAAATCAGAGGCACAATTTGTTCCATACCAAGGGAGTTGTGAAGGAACGTTCTGTGCGCGTCATCATAGACGGAGGGAGCTGCAACAACTTGGCTAGCATGGAGATGGTGGAGAAGCTTTCTCTCACCACAAGACCACATCCACATCCTTACTACATCCAATGGTTCAACAACAGCGGCAAGGTTACGGAGTTCGCTGACGTTTTTCCACAAGACGTGCCACCGGGATTACCGCCTATTCGAGGGATTGAGCATCAGATTGACTTAGTTCCCGGTGCTTCACTGCCAAACCGTGCACCATACCGTACCAATCCAGAGGAGACGAAGGAGATTATGCGTCAAGTACAAGAGCTTCTCGACAAAGGTTATATACGCGAATCCCTTAGTCCTTGTGCTGTTCCTATTATTCTAGTGCCGAAAAAGGATGGTACATCACGTATGTGTGTTGATTGTAGAGGCATTAATAATATTACTATTCGTTATCGTCATCCTATTCCTAGGCTAGATGATATGCTTGATGAATTGAGTGGCTCTACAATATTCTCCAAAGTTGATTTGCGTAGTGGCTACCATCAAATTCGTATGAAATTGGGAGATGAATGGAAAACAGCATTTAAAACTAAGTTTGGATTATATGAGTGGTTAGTCATGCCTTTTGGGTTAACTAATGCACCTAGTACTTTCATGAGATTAATGAACGAAGTTTTACGTGCTTTCATTGGACGATTTGTGGTAGTTTACTTTGATGACATATTGATTTATAGCAGATCTTTGGAGGAACATTTGGAACATTTACGTGCTGTTTTTATTGCTCTACGTGATGCACGTTTGTTTGGTAACTTTGGGAAGTGCACCTTTTGCACCGACCGAGTATCTTTTCTTGGCTATGTTGTTACTCCACAGGGAATTGAAGTTGATAAAGCCAAGATTGAAGCTATTGAGAGTTGGCCGCAGCCCAAAACGGTCACACAAGTGAGGAGTTTTCTTGGCCTCGCTGGATTCTATAGGCGTTTTGTGAGAGATTTCAGCACCATTGCTGCACCCCTCAACGAGCTTACAAAGAAGGATGTGCCTTTTGTTTGGGGTACCGCACAGGAAGAAGCCTTCACGGTATTGAAAGATAAGTTGACACATGCTCCTTTACTCCAACTTCCTGATTTTAATAAGACTTTTGAGCTTGAATGTGATGCTTGTGGAATTGGATTAGGAGGTGTGTTATTACAAGATGGCAAAGCTGTTGCATACTTTTCTGAAAAATTGAGTGGGCCTAGTCTGAATTATTCTACTTATGATAAAGAATTATATGCTCTTGTTCGGACTTTAGAAACATGGCAACATTATTTATGGCCCAAAGAGTTTGTTATACATTCTGATCATGAATCTTTGAAACATATTAAAAGTCAAGCTAAACTGAATCGTAGACATGCTAAATGGGTTGAATTCATTGAGACTTTCCCTTATGTCATTAAACACAAGAAGGGAAAAGAAAATGTTATTGCTGATGCATTGTCTCGTCGCTATACTATGCTTTCACAACTTGACTTCAAAATATTTGGTTTGGAGACCATCAAAGATCAATATGTGCATGATGCTGATTTTAAAGATGTAATGCAGAATTGTAAAGAAGGAAGAATGTGGAACAAGTTTGTCGTTAACGATGGATTTGTGTTTCGTGCTAACAAGCTATGCATTCCAGCTAGCTCCGTTCGTCTTTTGTTGTTGCAGGAGGCGCATGGAGGACGATTAATGGGACACTTTGGCGTGAAGAAGACGGAGGACGTACTTGCTACACATTTCTTTTGGCCAAAGATGAGACGGGATGTTGAGCGTTTTATTGCTTGATGCACTACATGTCAAAAAGCTAAGTCACGACTCAATCCTCATGGTTTATATATGCCTTTGCCTGTACCTAGTGTTCCTTGGGAGGATATATCTATGGACTTTGTTTTAGGTTTACCTCGAACAAAGAAGGGGAGGGATAGCATATTTGTTGTCGTGGATAGATTCTCGAAAATGGCACACTTTATACCATGTCATAAAAGCGATGATGCTGTTAATGTTGCTGATTTGTTCTTTCGTGAAATTATTCGCTTGCATGGTGTGCCAAATACTATTGTTTCAGATCGTGATACTAAATTTCTTAGCCACTTTTGGAGATGTTTATGGGCTAAGTTGGGGACTAAACTGCTTTTTAGTACTACTTGTCACCCCCAAACTGATGGACAAACTGAAGTAGTCAATAGAACGTTGTCTACTATGCTTCGGGCTGTTTTGAAGAATAATAAGAAAATGTGGGAGGAATGCTTGCCTCATATTGAATTTGCTTATAATCGTTCATTGCATTCTACTACTAAGATGTGCCCTTTCGAAGTTGTGTATGGTTTCCTACCTCGTGCGCCTATTGATTTGTTGCCTCTTCCATCTTCGGAGAAGGTTAATTTTGATGCTAAACAACGTGCTGAATTGATTTTAAAAATGCATGAGTTAACTAAGGAAAACATTGAGCGCATGAATGCTAAATATAAACTTGCTGGAGATAAGGGTAGAAAACATGTTGTGTTTGCACCTGGAGATCTTGTTTGGTTACATTTGCGTAAGGATAGATTTCCTGATTTGCGCAAATCAAAGTTAATGCCACGTGCTGATGGTCCCTTTAAGGTGTTAGAGAAAATAAATGATAATGCATATAAACTTGAGCTGCCTGCAGATTTTGGGGTTAGTCCCACTTTTAACATTGCAGATTTGAAGCCTTATTTGGGTGAGGAAGATGAACTTCTGTCGAGAACGACTTCATTTCAAGAAGGGGAGGATGATGAGGACATCAATACAATTGTTACACCCACAACCCCTGCTGCTATACATACTGGACCAATTACTAGAGCTCGTGCACGCCAACTAAATTACCAGGTACTTTCGTTTCTTGGTAATGATTCTAATGTTCATGAGAATATGATGCTGCCTAAATTGGATACATTTGTTTTGCTTACAAATGAAGGGCCTAGCTTGGAGAAGGATGAACATTGGAGCAAGAACAAGCATGGAGATGATGGCATGCGCAAGGGAAACAAGAACGGAGTTACAAGTGATGATTTCAGGACTTTGAAGCCACCATAATGGGTGCATGAAGCCTTGGACGAAATATACAAGATGCCACTTCATAAATTTCGTCCCGAGGCTATTTTAGGTGCTGCGTCACCTTATTATTGGGCCAGGCCCATATAATTTCGAAATACATAAGTATAGGCTATTTTTAGAGTCCGTATGTGTGGGGAAACAAGAGATAGAGTTGATTTCGGACCCCTCCACCAAGGGCCACGAAATTCCCCCCCTCTTCCTCCATATATACAGCCCTTAGGGCATCGTTTAGACTTTGGGTTTTGTTTAGATTAAAAGTTCGCCATAGCTGCAACTTCGCGTACTTCGTTTGTGTTCAACGACCAGACAAAGGCGTCACAGAACCCCACCTTGATCAATAAAGCTTTCATCTTATATTCGCAATATCCAGATTGCAATCTTAGTTTCTTGCTTGTTCTTCGTTTGCTCGCAGGAAACAGACCCTCGTGGTCAGGTTGATCGTGCTCCGGCGTCGTCAATAACCTCTCGGAGTTGGTTTAGCGATTGCTAAGGCGCGACGTCCTCGCACGTTCGTAGTCGGATCGTCAAAGTCGACTTCCACCAAAGCGATATCCATCATCTCATCGAAAGATCGGGACCCTCGCCTCTATCAATTCCCCTAATGGAAACAATGAACCCAAGCAATTTTCCGGCGGGCACGCCGAAAATACACTTTTCCGGATTGAGCCGTATGTCATATCTTCGGAGGTTGTCGAATGTAAGGCGTAAGTCGTCCACCAATGATTCGCCATGCTTAGTTTTGATGACTACATCATCTACATATGCTTCAACTGTCTTGTTGATTTGCTTTTCCAGGCACGTTTGAATCATGCGTTGATATGTGGCGGCGGCGTTTTTGAGCCCGAAGGGCATGGTGTTGAAGCAGAAGGGCCCGTATGGGGTGATGAATGTCGTTGCGGCTTGGTCAGATTCCTTCATTTTGATTTGATGATATCCGGAGTATGCATTGAGGAAGCACAATGAGTCATGTTCTGCGGTTGCCTCAATGATTTGGTTGATGCGAGGTAGTGGGAAGGGATCCTTAGGACATGCTTTATTAAGGTCCTTGAAGTCGACACACAAGCGCCAGGATTTGTCCTTCTTTGGCACCATGACCAGGTTTGCTAGCCAGTCCGGATGTTTGATCTCCCTGATAAACCCGGCCTCGAGTAGCTTGGCTAGCTCCTCACCCCTAGCCTGTCGTTTGGGTTCAGAAAATCGTCGCATCTTTGCTTGACTGGTTTGTATCCCGTCAGTATATTGAGACTATGTTCGGCCAGCGCGTGGGATTCCTGGCATATCTAAGGGATGCCAGGCGAAGATGTCCCAATTCTCGTGCAAGAACACGCGCAATGCGGCGTCGACCATCAAATCCAGCTGTCCCCAATGGAAGCTGCCTTCTTGGGGTCCGCCGAGTGAACTTGAAATTTGACTATCTCGTTTGCTGGCTTGAAAGAAGTGGATTTAGGTCTTTTATCAAGAATTACGTCATCTCTATCCACTCTGGAACATAGAGCGGTGAGCTCCTCGGCCGCCAGGGCTTTGGACAGTTCCTCGAGGGCCAGGGATGCGGTTTTGTTTTCGGTGCGGAGTGCTATGTCCGGATCACTGGCGATAGTGATAACACCGTTGGGCCCGGGCATTTTGAGCTTCATGTACCGGTAATGAGGTATGGCTTGGAAGCGCGTGAATGCGTCTCGTCCTAACAGGGCATGCTATCCGCTATTGAAAGGGGCCACCTGGAAGATTATCTCTTCGGACCTATAGTTCTCCGGTGTGCAGAATACCACGTCGAGTTTAATTTTCCCCGAGCATCTTGCTTCCTGACTGGGGATAATTCCTCGGAAGGCTGTATTACTTTGTTCAATGCGACTTCTGTCCATTTGCATTTTATTGAGCGTGTCTTCGTAGATGACGTTCAGTCCGCTCCCGCCGTCCATGATCACTTTAGCGTGGCGAAAGCCGTTTATAATTCGGTTTAGAACCAAAGCAGCTGGTGCTTGGACTGATCGGGCCCTTGGCTCATCATTGGCATTGAAGGTTATCGCCATATCGTCCCAAGGATTTATTGCAGCTACATGATTGACTTCGGCAAGGTCACGGAGCGCCCTTTTACGCTGATTGTTTCAAGAGAAGGTCTTGAAGACCGTAAACACATTGAGGTCGTTATCCTCGGGGGGGTGCCTTGTCGGAGTAGTGTTGGTGAGAATATCTCCCCGCTTTTAGCCACCTGCCGGAGTATCCAACATGTCTGAAGGCTATGAGTTGGTTCAGAATTTGGCATCGCGTGTATCTGACATGGCCCATCGAGCCATTCATCAAGGACAGTTCTGTGTCCTAGTAAGGGCTTAATTTTTCTTTTCGTGAAGTAATGATCAGGTGCCCCGTAATGGTGCATCCTTTTTGTCCGGCCGGTGGGTGGCTTAAAGGCTGGTGGTTCCCACCGAGCTGTCTGGGCTCTCCAAGCGCTTTCCATTGCGCAATAAGTTTGTACTATATGTGTCAAATCTGCAAAGTGTAGTATGTGGTGCTGATTGAGGGCATTGAGAATGCCCTCATCCGTACAGTGGCGACAAAAGACTGATACAACATCATCGTCGTAGCAATCTTTAATCTTGTTTTTAACAAGTAGAAATCTAGCCGAAAAGTGATGGACTGTTTCCTGAGGTTGCTCTCGTATATACATTAAATCACATATGTCCGTCGGACCGGAATTGCTTGGAGAGTATTGATTGTGGTGGGTGGGATTAAATCCGAACCCTGACCCATTGTGGAATCCGGATTTTGAAAAATTCCTAAGGTCATTGGCCCAGGATCTGGAGTGTCCTGGGGGTTTTTAGACTCAGCACCTGATTCTATGTTCGGAGGACAGATGATCCTTTCTCGAAGATGACTGTACGGCTCGTAGGGCTCGGGGATCCGAACATAGTTTGTTTTCAGCATAGGAGGAGCGGTATCCTCAACTTGTTCTTCCACGATAGTCACCAGGTGGAGACCTGATTTCCCTCTGATCGGGTTTAAGACCAATCATATCATAATCTGTTGCAACCCCCAGGGCGGTGATGTGATCTAGTAGTTCGTTTAAAGACGAGACATCTGCCGGATCCATCTTATCGACGCTTTTGGGGTTGATGCGGAGATGATTTTTGGCAATCCGGGGGACCGCCTTGGGCTTAATGGCCGGGCGAGTGCCTATGGTGAAATTGCCGATCTGGAGGATCTGCCCAGGAACTAGGGCTCTTCCAATGGTGATTTTATCATTGACTACGAGGTGAGCCATCTATCCTTCTATCGAGAACACGGAGGAACTCTCAATGAAAGCACTAATGTCGGTGCCAAAACTGGCAGATCACGGGTAGGGGGTCCCGAACTGTGGGTCTAAGGATCAAAGGTAATAGGAGGCAGGGGACACGATGTTACCCAGGTTCGGGCCTCTCAATGGAGGTAATACCCTACTTCCTGCTTGATTGACTTTGATGAATATAGGGGTTACAAGAGTTGATCTACCTCGAGATCGTAATGACTAAACCCTAAATGTCTATCTTGTATGATTATGATTGCCTCTATGGACTAAGCCCTCTGGTTTATATAGACACCGGAGGGGGCTAGGGTTTCACAGAGTCGGTTTATAGAGAAGGGTATCTACATATCCGAACGCCAAGCTTGCCCTTCACGCCAAGGAGAGTCCCATACGGACACGGGGGAAGGTCCTCGATCTTGCATCTTCAAGGCCCATCAGTCCGGCCCACATCACATAGCACGGACGTACGAGGACCCCCTAGTACAGGACTCCCTCACCAGGCTGCTAAGAAAAGGGGGACGACTTTTAGAGGAGGAGAGACTTTTAAGAGTAGGCTGGGGAGGAAGACTTTCCATACTCTCACTCGGTCTACTCCAGGAAAGGGTCGGACACTTGGTAAAACACTTGTAGGAGTACACAACCCTTCCCATTCTCGGGGAGGAATTGTAGCTCGCTGTCCACCAAAGAAAACCAGACACAAAGTTGGAGTAGGCTACTACACAACCATGCAGGCCAAACCTGGGTTGGTCGCCGTGTCCTCTCGTGCATTTCTTGTTGCAATGCTTCCGCCGAGTCCAACATGTTGTTCTCTCCCCACCTTGCAGTCCATCTATGGATTGTCAAGGGACATTTCTAGACCTTGGTGTCTCGTGTGTGTTCTGCACACACGCTGCGACAATGGGTGCATGAGGTAGGGGGCGCTCATGCAGGTCTAATCAACAAAGGCACTAGCGTCTCTGACCATGCTAGATTCGTCGTTGTCTTCATGAGCTTACCAAGATGGCGGGAGAACGCCCATAGGGGTGCATGGGTATTACCTCTGCCATGCTCGCCAGCGGCAGAGCCCCACATCACCTTCCCCAGGGAGCCCACCTGGGTTGCTTCTTCGACGGAATCACCAAGATTTGCGCCCACCATCAGGCGACACCACCCGCTCTACCCCTGATGAGGACATGACTACCTTGGATATGACCAAAAATATTGCATATATGCATATTTGTCAGGTGATTTCTAGTGCAAACTATTCAATAATCTATTTATGTTATCCAGAACAAAAATACTTCACACACTTTTGTGTTTTGTCTAATTGCAGGTGTATGGGACATTTGTACAATCCACATATGAAGATAAGGAAGAAAGAGATGTTTATTTGCTGTCCAAAAAGTTCTGTCACGTCACTTTTGGCCCAAGAGAAGATAGAGTCCAAGTCTCTCACGTTCTGGATTCAGATTCGGACTGCACAGACATACCTGACTCAAAACGCACACAAGTTTTTCATACGGACTCCGAATTGGGTGATTCTTTTTCTGTTGGAAACTAGATTTCGTGCACTTTCCAACCCAAGTGGAATCACCTTCAAATTCGTCCGGAGCGTTGAGTTGTGGACGAAACAATCTGATGCTGCAGCAGAATCCGAGTCAAACTACAAGTCCAAAGGTGTTACATCACCTCCACTTGGGCCCATTGGCCTTGTACGACCTAGATTTAGTTTTAGGCTGCCTTGGGACGTCCTCCCACCTCCTTGGCCGCCACCCCTTGCTCCTATATAAGTAGATCCATCTAGTAGCTTTTCCTTGGGATTTGCTCTGATACCACTTGATAGAGGCGGGGGTCCCGATCTTTCGATGTGATGATAACTATCGATTTGGTGGAGACGACTTTGACGATCCGACTACAAACGTGCACGACGTTGCGCCTTAGCAATCGCTAAACCAACTCCGAGAGGTTATTGACCAAGCTGGAGCACGATCAACCTGACCACGAAGGTCTATTCCTGCAAGCAATCGAAGAACAAGGAAGAATATGATAAAGCAATCTGAATATTGCGAATATATATGAAGTATTGATAATGGTGGGGATCCGAAAGTGGTCTTGTTCTACTAATCATGACAGGATCCAGAGTCAATTCATGGGCTTTGTCGATCGCGGGAGACGTGCCACCACCTTTGCAAATACCACAACCGTCACGAGAGGTGCACAAACATCCAAATGCACATGATCAGGTTAATGTATCTATACCACCATTTAATGGCCGTTTTAAACCTGCTTTATATATTGAATGGGAGTTCAACATAAAAAATATATTTGCTTCCCATAATTTCGATGAACATAAAAAGGTTAAGGTTGCGGTTGGTTCTTTCACTGGTTATGCTTTGGTTTGGTGGAGTGAATATTGTCGGTTACACCCTGATTATATACCTACTACTTGGGATGATTTGAAACTTGCCATGCGACATACTTTCGTCCCTGCTTATTATACTCGTGACATGATTAAGAAGTTGCAACACTTAAAACAAGGTAGTGAAACTGTAACAAAATATTATGATGATTTACAAACTACCTTGTTGCATTCCTCTTTAGAAGAAAGTGAAGATGATTTTATGGATAGATTTTGGGGAGGATTAAACCGTGATATTCAAGAGATACTAATTCATGAAGAGTGTTATTGATAGAGGCAAAGGTGTCCCGTCTTTCGATGAGATGGTGGATTTCGCTTTGGTGGAAGTCGACTTTGACGATCCGACTACGAACGTGCGAGGACGTCGCGCCTTAGCAATCGCTAAACCAACTCCGAGAGGTTATTGACCACGCCGGAGCACGATCAACCTGACCACGAGGGTCTGTTTCCTGCGAGCAAACGAAGAACAAGCAAGAAACTAAGATTGCAATCTGGATATTGCGAATATAAGATGAAAGCTTTATTGATCAAGGTGGGGTTCTGTGACGCCTTTGTCTGGTCGTTGAACACAAACGAAGTACGCGAAGTTGCAGCTATGGCGAACTTTTAATCTAAACAAAACCCAAAGTCTAAACGATGCCCTAAGGGCTGTATATATGGAGGAAGAGGGGGGAATTTCGTGGCCCTTGGTGGAGGGGTCCGAAATCAACCCTATCTCTTGTTTCCCCACACATACGGACTCTAGAAATAGCCTATACTTATGTATTTCGAAATTACATGGGCCTGGCCCAATAATAAGGTGACGCAGCACCTAAAATAGCCTCGGGACGAAATTTATGAAGTGGCATCTTGTATATTTCGTCCAAGGCTTCATGCACCCATTATGGTGGCTTCAAAGTCCTGAAATCATCACTTGTAACTCCGTTCTTGTTTCCCTTGCGCATGCCATCATCTCCATGCTTGTTCTTGCTCCAATGTTCATCCTTCTCCAAGCTAGGCCCTTCATTTGTAAGCAAAACAAATGTATCCAATTTAGGCAGCATCATATTCTCATGAACATTAGAATCATTACCAAGAAACGAAAGTACCTGGTAATTTAGTTGGCGTGCACGAGCTCTAGTAATTGGTCCAGTATGTATAGCAGCAGGGGCTGTGGGTGTAACAATTGTATTGATGTCCTCATCACCCTGATTATATACCTACTACTTGGGATGATTTGAAACTTGCCATGCGACATACTTTCGTCCCTGCTTATTATACTCGTGACATGATTAAGAAGTTGCAACACTTAAAACAAGGTAGTGAAACTGTAACAAAATATTATGATGATTTACAAACTACCTTGTTGCATTCCTCTTTAGAAGAAAGTGAAGATGATTTTATGGATAGATTTTGGGGAGGATTAAACCGTGATATTCAAGAGATACTAATTCATGAAGAGTGTTATCCTATGGACCATTTGTTTCATCTTGCTTGCAAAGCTGAACAGGAAATAAAACGACGTGTTGGCCACGAGGAGAACAAGCGCACGATGCACATTCCAAGAGTTGATATGATTGTTCCTTCAACTACTAGGCATACTATGACAACCACATCCGTTGTTGTCAGGACTACATCACCTCCACCATGTGACACATCGCCTCCGAGAGTGGCTACATCATCTGAGTTGATCATAAGAGGTAATGACAAAGGTACTGATCTTCCATCTCTACATGAGAATGATGAATGCCTTGTCAATTTGAATGCACCATCTGATGAGCTACCCACTACTTTGATCACACCACCTATTTTAGAGGACTACGTTGATAATTTGACTTTGCCATGTGATCAAACAACTGAAATACCAACAATTTTGAGTGCACCCATTGAATTAACTATTGATGCAAAAGAACCAATGTTTAATCATTTTGATATGACCTCTAATCTTGGTGATGATTCCGTGTTCAATGACTTATTGCATGTTTGCTTATTTAAGCATGTTGTAGCATGTAAATTTGATGCAAGTAAGGTTTATTCACCAATGTTGGGATGGTTTAATGATGAACATTGTCAATCTTTTGAAATGAATAAGAGCTTCACTTATATGTGCAAACTGAGTTGCAATATTTTCATGCCTTCTACTTCTTGTGCTAATTTTTTGGCTTTAGATTTTATGAACTATGCAAGTTACTCATCTATTCATGTGTCATATATGCAAAAATCAAGGGAAGTAAAAATGGATGACATATACATATACAACATGTACACCTTGTCTCTTTTGTTAGCCACATTTCAGATTAAGCAACGCCGAGGACGGCTTTATTTTCAAGAAGGGGAGGATGATGAGGACATGACTACCTTGGATATGACCAAAAATATTGCATATATGCATATTTGTCAGGTGATTTCTAGTGCAAACTATTCAACAATCTATTTATGTTATCCAGAACAAAAATACTTCACACACTTTTGTGTTTTGTCTAATTGCAGGTGTATGGGACATTTGTACAATCCACATATGAAGATAAGGAAGAAAGAGATGTTTATTTGCTGTCCAAAAAGTTCTCTCACGTCACTTTTGGCCCAAGAGAAGATAGAGTCCAAGTCTCTCACGTTCTGGATTCAGATTCGGACTGCACAGACATACCTGACTCAAAACGCACACAAGTTTTTCATACGGACTCCGAATTGGGTGATTCTTTTTTTCTTGGAAACTAGATTTCGTGCACTTTCCAACCCAATTGGAATCACCTTCAAATTCGTCCGGAGCGTTGAGTTGTGGACGAAACAATCTGATGCTGCAGCAGAATCCGAGTCAAACTACAAGTCCAAAGGTGTTACATCACCTCCACTTGGGCCCATTGGCCTTGTACGACCGAGATTTAGTTTTAGGCTGCCTTGGGACGTCCTCCCACCTCCTTGGCCGCCACCCCTTGCTCCTATATAAGTAGATCCATCTAGTAGCTTTTCCTTGGGATTTGTTTAGTTAAAAGTTAGCCATTGCAACTTCGTGTACTTCGTTTGTGTCCAACGACCAGACCAAGACCGCTTACGGATCCCCACCATTATCAATACCTCATATATATTTGCAATATTCAGATTGCTTTATCATATTCTTGCTCGTTCTTCGATTGCTTGCAGGAATAGACCTTCGTGGTCAGGCTGACCGTGCTTCCGGCATCTTCAGTAACCTCAGGAGATTGGTTTAGCGATTGCTAAGGCGCAACGTCGTGCACGTTTGTAGTCGGATCGTCAAAGTCGTCTCCACCAAATCGATAGTTATCATCTCATCGAAAGATCGGGACACCCTCGCCTCTATCAACCCCCGCGCGGCCGAAGAAGGTATTTCCTTGCTGCAGGTGGACCGTGCAGCGGCTAGGCTCTCGCATTCTGCGGTCCATCGGCTGGAGTAGCGGCCTGGTGAAACCCTTGGAGAGCTCAGCCAATGCTTCTGCCGAGTCCAGCACCAGGTCAAAGACCTATCGGACATTGCCATCATTGGGAAGTTCTATGCGAACGTCCGAAATGCCAGCGTTCGTGACAAGCTCGCCACTCGCCGGGTGCACACTCTTGTAGAGCTATACCGCATTGCGTACAAGTGCTCCTGGGATGACGAGGCCAAGGCCCCTCCGGGGGCTAGGTGGCCCGAGCATAATGAACATGGCACCAGGGTAGTGCTCCCAGTCGGGCGAGTGCACAAGGGAGGCTAGAAGGATGGTTCTATTACCGTCAAGTTCATCGTCCAAGATGGTGCCTCTCGTGAATTTTCCTTTGAAGATGACCTCCATGCTTCATCTACGGACTTGCGTGGAGCAGCGACCGGCTGAGGCTCTACAACCAAAGAGGGCATGATGGGGCAAGCGTTCCTACCACTTCTTATAAAACGCAATGTTGCTTCATTTTGGAAAGATGAGCGTGTTGTTGGGAGCAGTCTTGTTGGTGTACAAAGTGTACTCATGGTCCGCCCAGATATCGCCATAAGTCCTTAAGCTCTGAAACTATGCATGTGATGGGCCCTGATCCTCATGTCGTGAATGTTTTTCGGTTATACGGATAATTGCTTTTATTCAAAAGCTTTAGTAATAACAAACACTTCATCACCAATAAGGTACTCACGATAATATGAGTCATCTGACCACCCTCGGCAAGTCAACATCGTGGGCCATCACGGCCAGGAAGATGTGGTGACATATCACAACTCTAAGAAATACTTAAGCCCGAAATGTTGCGATCCGTCCCGTTCACAGATGAGCTTCGGGGGCTAAAGACATTGTCACCTTCTGGCAATCCAGATAACAGAAAAGCTAAGTTAACAACTTTCACTTCAAGTTTCTATGGCTTTTTTACGCTTATTGTTGTCTCCTTAACACGATACTTTAAGATCTTGTACTTAGTCTGAGCATAAAGGAGCACTGTGGGACGTTTGCGCGCTCTTGGATGTATACCGGTCCGCCAGGCTACACCTTTGAAGCAATGATTCGTTTTAGAGTTGTTAAGCCTTGGGAAGGCAACATTCCTAGTGGACCGCTATAATAGGGTCCGCTCCTAAAAAAGTGCCATGAATGTGCATGCGCACCCGAGGCATTCCACCAATGTAGGACATATACGAGTACAAAATAAGACGAATCAGTTAAGAGGCAACATACCACAGAAAACCCATAGAACAAGCTGCATACCCAGCTTAAAAGTTCAATGCTCATTAATGCATATTACATCAAACGTTATTTTGGCACTTCAGCCATTTCAATAGTGTAGGTAAGGGAAGCACGGGGCTCAAGCGCAGCTGCTGCCCCCAACCGATGAGCTGCCATCCTTCCCGGAACATCCCCTGACGATGCAAGCGACATGGCGGGCTACCACCTCCTTTGCAGCTTTGGCATCAATAGGGGAGGTGATAGGCCTACCAATTACCTGAGTATCGGTGCTAAGAGCATGGTGGTGTATCCAGGAAAGGATATTCTTGGAGATGGCTCCAGCAAGCTCCTTCACCTAGTGCATGACCCTATCGGTGTACCCCTTGTGGTACTCCTCTTGCTGCCAGACAACATGCTGAAAGAAGAAGGCAATGTTGTAGTTGTTGTCTTCATTGGAGCCAAAAGACATGTTTAGGGTTCTCATCTTCATACCAGCCATCTTGAAGTTGATAATCTGGCTCCATGGCTAATGACATTGAGCAACGACCAGTGATAACCCACAAGTATAGGGGATCGCAACAGTTTTCGAGGGTAGAGTATTCAACCCAAATTTATAGATTCGACACAAGGGGAGCCAAAGAATATTTGTAAGTATTAGCAACTGAGTTATCAATTCAGTCACACCTGGAGAGTAATTATGTATAGCAAAGTGATTAGTAGCACAGTAATATGATGGTTTTGATAGTAGTAGCAATAGGGCAATAGCAATGGTAACAGTGACATCAGTAATTTTGTAGCGAGTGCAACAGTAACAATAGCAGTAGTAACTTAGCAAGAACTGTTGGGTAACACAGTAACTTCAAAAAAAATCCTACGCACATGCAAGATCTATCATGGTGATGCATAACAACGAGAGGGGAAGAGTGTTGTCCACGTATGATGAGGACATCAATACCATTGTTACACCCACAGCCCCTACTGCTACATATACGGGACCAATTACTAGAGCTCGCGCACGCCTATTAAATTATCAGGTACTTCCGTTTCTTGGCAATGATTCTAATGTTCATGAGAATATGATGCTGCCTAAATTGGATACATTTGTTTTGCTTACAAATGAAGGGCCTAGCTTGGAGAAGGATGAACATTGGAGCAAGAACAAGCATGGAGATGATGTCATGCCCAAGGGGAACAAGAACGGAGTTACAAGTGATGATTTCAGGACTTTGAAGCCACCATAATGGGTGCATGAAGCCTTGGACGAAATATACAAGATGCCACTTCATAAATTTCGTCCCGAGGCTATTATAGGTGCTGCGTCACCTTTTTATTGGGCCAGGCCCATGTAATTTCGAAATACATAAGTATAGGCTACTTTTAGAGTCCGTATGTGTGGGGAAACAAGAGATAGGGTTGATTTCGGACCCCTCCACCAAGGGCCACGAAATTCCCCCTCTCTTCCTCCATATATACAGCCCTTAGGGCACCGTTTAGACTTTGGGTTTTGTTTAGATTAAAAGTTCGCCATAGCTGCAACTTCGCGTACTTCGTTTGTGTTCAACGACCAGACAAAGGCGTCACAGAACCCCACCTTGATCAATAAAGCTTTCATCTTATATTCGCAATATCCAGATTGCAATATCAGTTTCTTGCTTGTTCTTCGTTTGCTCGCAGGAAACAGACCCTCGTGGTCAGGTTGATCGTGCTCCGGCGTGGTCAATAACCTCTCGGAGTTGGTTTAGCGATTGCTAAGGCGCGACGTCCTCACACGTTCGTAGTCGGATCGTCAAAGTCGACTTCCACCAAAGCGAAATCCATCATCTCATCGAAAGACGGGACACCTCCGCCTCTATCAACGTACCCTCGTAGACCGTAAGCGGAAGCGTTATGACAACGCAGTTGATGTAGTCGTATGTCTTCACGATCCGACTGGTCCTAGTACCGAAAGTACGGCACCTCCGCGATCTGCACACATTCGGCTCGGTGATATCCCACGAACTCTCGATCTAGCTGAGTGTCGAGGGAGAGCTTCTTCAGCATGACGGCATGACGGTGATGATGAAGCTACCGGCGGGCTTCGCCTAAGCACTACGACGATATGGCCGAGGTGGATTATGGTGGAGGGGGGCACCACACACGGATAAGGGATCAATGATCAACTTGTGTGTCCTAGTGATGAGGACATGACTACCTTGGATATGACCAAAAATATTGCATATATGCATATTTGTCAGGTGATTTCTAGTGCAAACTATTCAATAATCTATTTATGTTATCCAGAACAAAAATACTTCACACACTTTTGTGTTTTGTCTAATTGCAGGTGTATGGGACATTTGTACAATCCACATATGAAGATAAGGAAGAAAGAGATGTTTATTTGCTGTCCAAAAAGTTCTCTCACGTCACTTTTGGCCCAAGAGAAGATAGAGTCCAAGACTCTCACTTCTGGATTCAGATTCGGACTGCACAGACATACCTGACTCAAAACGCACACAAGTTTTTCATACGGACTCCAAATTGGGTGATTCTTTTTTTGTTGGAAACTAGATTTCGTGCACTTTCCAACCCACTTGGAATCACCTTCAAATTCGTCCGGGGCGTTGAGTTGTGGACGAAACAATCTGATGCTGCAGCAGAATCCGAGTCAAACTACAAGTCCAAAGGTGTTACATCACCTCCACTTGGGCCCATTGGCCTTGTACGACCTAGATTTAGTTTTAGGCTGCCTTGGGACGTCCTCCCACCTCCTTGGCCGCCACCCCTTGCTCCTATATAAGTAGATCCATCTAGTAGCTTTTCCTTGGGATTTGTTTAGTTAAAAGTTAGCCATTGCAACTTCGTGTGCTTCGTTTGTGTCCAACGACCAGACCAAGACCACTTTTCGGATCCCCACCATTATCAATACTTCATACATATTCGCGATATTCAGATTGCTTTTATCATATTCTTGCTTGTTCTTCGATTGCTTGCAGGAATAGACCTTCGTGGTCAGGTTGATCGTGCTCCGGCGTGGTCAATAACCTCTCGGAGTTGGTTTAGCGATTGCTAAGGCACAACGTCGTTGCACGTTTGTAGTCGGATCGTCAAAGTCGTCTCCACCAAATCGATAGTTATCATCTCATCGAAAGATCGAGTCTGTTCTAGGGTGCCCCCTGCCCCCGTATATAAAGGAGCAAGGGGGGAGGCCGGCCGACCCTTGGAGGCACGCCAAGGAGGGGATGAGTCCTCCTCATAGTAGGAGTAGGACTCCTCCTTTCCTAGTCCAACTAGGAGGAGGAAGGGGGAAGGAAGGAGAGGGAGAGAAGAAAAGGAAAGGGGGGGTGCCCCCCTTCCCTAGTCCAATTCGGACTAGAGTGGGAGGGGCGTGCGGCCCTGCCTTGGCTGGCCCTCTCTCTCTCTCTCCACTAAGGCCCATGTTGGCCCATTATCCCCCCGGGGGTTCCGATAACCCCCCGGCACTCCAATAATTATCCGGTGATCCCCGGAACTCATCCGGTGTCCGAATATAGTCATCCAATATATCAATCATTATGTCTCGATCATTTCGAGACTCCTCATCATGTCCGTGATCACATCCGGGACTCCAAACTATCTTCGGTACATCAAAACACATAAACTCATAATACCGATCACCACCGAACATCAAGCGTGCGGACCCTACGGGTTTAAGAACTATCTAGACATGACTGAGACACGTTTCTGGTCAATAACCAATAGCGGAACCTAGATGTTCATATTGGCTCCCACATATTCTATGAAGATCTTTATCGGTCAAACCGCATAACGCTATACGTTGTTCCCTTTGTCATCGGTATGTTACTTGCCCAAGATTCGATTGTCAGTATCTCAATACCTAGTTCAATCTCGTTACCAGCAAGTCTCTTTACTCGTTCTGTAATAATTCATCCCGCAACTAACTCATTAGTCACATTGCTTGCAAGGCTTATAGTGATGAGCATTACCGAGAGGGCCCGGAGATACCTCTCTGATACACGGAGTGACAAATCCTAATCTCGATCTATGCCAACCCAACAAATAGCATCGGAGACACATGTAGAGCATCTTTATAATCACCCAGTTACATTGTAATGTTTTATAGCACACTAAGTGTTCCTCCGGTATTCGGGAGTTGCATAATCTCATAGTCATAGGAACATGTATAAGTCATGAAGAAAGCAATAGCAATAAACTAAACGATCATTATGCTAAGATAACGGATGGGTCTTTTCCATCACATCATTCTATAATGATGTGATCCCGTTCATCAAATGACAACACATGTCTATGGTCAGGAAACTTAACCATCTTTGATTAATGAGCTAGTCAAGTAGAGGCATACTAGGGACACTCTGTTTTGGCTATGTATTCACACATGTACTAACTTTCCGGTTAATACAATTCTAGCATGAATAATAAACATTTATCATGATATAAGGAAATATAAATAACAACTTTATTATTGCCTCTAGGGCATATTTCCTTCAATCTCCCACTTGCACTAGAGTCAGTAATCTAGTTCACATCACCATGTGATTTAACACCAATAGTTCACATCTTTATGTTATTAGTTCACATCTCCATGTGACTAATACCCAAATGGTTTACTAGAGTCAATAATCTAGTTCACATCGCTATGTGATTAACACCCAAAGAGTGATCATGTTTTGCTTGTGAGAGAAGTTTAGTCAACGGGCCTGCCACATTCAGAGCCGTATGTATTTTGCAAAATTTCTATGTCTACAATGCTCTGCATGGAGCTACTCTAGCTAATAGCTCCCACTTTCAATATGTATCTAGATCGAGACTTAGAGTCATTCAGATTGGTGTAAAAGCTTGCATCGGCGTAACTCTTTACGACAAACTCTTTATCACCTCCATAACCGAGAAATATCTCCTTAGTCTTCTAAGGATAATTTTGACCGCTGTCAAGTGATCCACTCCTGGATCAATATCGTACCCCTGTGCCAAACTCATGACAAGGTACACAATAGGTTTGATACACAGCATAGCATAATTTATAGAACCTATGGCTAAGGCCTAGGGAATGACTTTCATTCTCTTTCTATTTTCTGCCGTGGTCGTGTTTTGAGTCTTACTCAACTTTACACCTTGCAATACATGCAAGAACTCCTTCTTTGACTATTCCATTTTGAACTACTTCAAAAATCTTGTCAAGGTATGTGATCATTGAAAAATCTTTATCAAGCGTCTTGATCTATCTCTATAGATCTTGATGCCCAATATGTAAGCAGCTTCACCGAGGTCTTTCTTTGAAAAACTCCTTTCAAACACTCCTTTATGATGCGGAGCATCCTATGGACATCACCATGTCAAGAGTCCGTTTGGCAAGTGACACGTGCGACCTCTACTTCACATACACAAAGGTGAATCATCTCCTTTACACGTGCTCACTTGACCCCTTTGAGGATGGTATACTACTTGACACTCCACTCGTGTGCATGCATAGGTATTGTCGGAACACTACGGACGACGAGGAGGAGTGCAAGCGCCAAGGAACAACTACACCATCCGCGAGGGAAGCCTGGAAACGAAGACGCAAGAAGAAGAGCTGTCGAAGAAGCTACAGCCACCGGATGATCGGTCGGGTCCGGACGTCCGGCGCCTGAAGATCCTCCGGACGACCGACCACCTCCGGAAATCCGGCACTCCAGCATCCGAGCCAGATCATGCGGACGCCCGACGTCTACTGCACGTCCGGCCGCCTGTGAGTCTCCGGACGTCCGACGCTGATAGAGGCAAAGGTGTCCCGTCTTTCGATGAGATGGTGGATTTCGCTTTGGTGGAAGTCGACTTTGACGATCCGACTACGAACGTGCGAGGACGTCGCGCCTTAGCAATCGCTAAACCAACTCCGAGAGGTTATTGACCACGCCGGAGCACGATCAACCTGACCACGAGGGTCTGTTTCCTGCGAGCAAACGAAGAACAAGCAAGAAATTGAGATTGCAATCTGGATATTGCGAATATAAGATGAAAACTTTATTGATCAAGGTGGGGTTCTGTGACGCCTTTGTCTGGTCGTTGAACACAAACGAAGTACGCGAAGTTGCAGCTATGGCGAACTTTTAATCTAAACAAAACCCAAAGTCTAAACGATGCCCTAAGGGCTGTATATATGGAGGAAGAGGGGGGGAATTTCGTGGCCCTTGGTGGAGGGATCCGAAATCAACCCTATCTCTTGTTTCCCCACACATACGGACTCTAAAAATAGCCTATACTTATGTATTTCGAAATTACATGGGCCTGGCCCAATAATAAGGTGACGCAGCACCTAAAATAGCCTCGGGACGAAATTTATGAAGTGGCATCTTGTATATTTCGTCCAAGGCTTCATGCACCCATTATGGTGGCTTCAAAGTCCTGAAATCATCACTTGTAACTCCGTTCTTGTTCCCCTTGCGCATGCCGTCATCTCCATGCTTGTTCTTGCTCCAATGTTCATCCTTCTCCAAGCTAGGCCCTTCATTTGTAAGCAAAACAAATGTATCCAATTTAGGCAGCATCATATTCTCATGAACATTAGAATCATTACCAAGAAACGAAAGTACCTGGTAATTTAGTTGGCGTGCACGAGCTCTAGTAATTGGTCCAGTATGTATAGCAGCAGGGGCTGTGGGTGTAACAATTGTATTGATGTCCTCATCATCCTCCCCTTCTTGAAATGAAGTCGTCCTCGACGGAAGTTCATCTTCCTCACCCAAATAAGGCTTCAAATCTGCAATGTTAAAAGTGGGACTAACCCCAAAATCTGCAGGCAGCTCAAGTTCATATGCATTATCATTTATTTTCTCTAACACCTTAAAGGGACCATCAGCACGTGGCATTAACTTTGATTTGCGCAAATCAGGAAATCTATCCTTACGCAAATGTAACCAAACAAGATCTCCAGGTACAAACACAACATGTTTTCTACCCTTATCTCCAGCAAGTTTATATTTAGCATTCATGCGCTCAATGTTTTCCTTAGTTAACTCATGCATTTTTAAAATCAATTCAGCACGTTGTTTAGCATCAAAATTAACCTTCTCCGAAGATGGAAGAGGCAACAAATCAATAGGTGCACGAGGTAGGAAACCATACACAACTTCAAAAGGGCACATCTTAGTAGTAGAATGCAATGAACGATTATAAGCAAATTCAATATGAGGCAAGCATTCCTCCCACATTTTCTTATTATTCTTCAAAACAGCCCTAAGCATAGTAGACAACGTTCTATTGACTACTTCAGTTTGTCCATCAGTTTGGGGGTGACAAGTAGTACTAAAAAGCAGTTTAGTCCCCAACTTAGCCCATAAACATCTCCAAAAGTGGCTAAGAAATTTAGTATCACGATCTGAAACAATAGTATTTGGCACACCATGCAAGCGAATAATTTCACGAAAGAACAAATCAGCAACATTAACAGCATCATCGCTTTTATGACATGGTATAAAGTGTGCCATTTTCGAGAATCTATCCATGACAACAAATATACTATCCCTCCTCTTCTTTGTTCGAGGTAAACCTAAAACAAAGTCCATAGATATATCCTCCCAAGGAACACTAGGTACAGGCAAAGGCATATATAAACCATGAGGATTGAGTCGTGACTTAGCTTTTTGACATGTAGTGCAGCGAGCAATAAAACGCTCAACATCCCGTCTCATCTTTGGCCAAAAGAATTGTGTAGCAAGTACGTCCTCCGTCTTCTTCACGCCAAAGTGTCCCATTAATCCTCCTCCATGCGCCTCCTGCAACAACAGAAGACGAACGGAGCTAGCTGGAATGCATAGCTTGTTAGCACGAAACACAAATCCATCGTTAACAACAAACTTGTTCAAACATTCTTCCTTCTTTACAATTATTGATAGAGGCGAGGGTCCCGATCTTTCGATGAGATGATGGATATCGCTTTGGTGGAAGTCGACTTTGACGATCCGACTACGAACGTGCGAGGACGTCGCGCCTTAGCAATCGCTAAACCAACTCCGAGAGGTTATTGACCACGCCGGAGCACGATCAACCTGACCACGAGGGTCTGTTTCCTGCGAGCAAACGAAGAACAAGCAAGAAACTAAGATTGCAATCTGGATATTGCGAATATAAGATGAAAGCTTTATTGATCAAGGTGGGGTTCTGTGACGCCTTTGTCTGGTCGTTGAACACAAACGAAGTACGCGAAGTTGCAGCTATGACGAACTTTTAATCTAAACAAAACCCAAAGTCTAAACGATGCCCTAAGGGCTGTATATATGGAGGAAGAGGCGGGAATTTCGTGGCCCTTGGTGGAGGGGTCCGAAATCAACCCTATCTCTTGTTTCCCCACACATACGGACTCTAAAAATAGCCTATACTTATGTATTTCGAAATTACATGGGCCTGGCCCAATAATAAGGTGACGCAGCACCTAAAATAGCCTCGGGACGAAATTTATGAAGTGGCATCTTGTATATTTCGTCCAAGGCTTCATGCACCCATTATGGTGGCTTCAAAGTCCTGAAATCATCACTTGTAACTCCGTTCTTGTTTCCCTTGCGCATGCCATCATCTCCATGCTTGTTCTTGCTCCAATGTTCATCCTTCTCCAAGCTAGGCCCTTCATTTGTAAGCAAAACAAATGTATCCAATTTAGGCAGCATCATATTCTCATAAACATTAGAATCATTACCAAGAAACGTAAGTACCTGGTAATTTAGTTGGCGTGCACGAGCTCTAGTAATTGGTCCAGTATGTATAGCAGCAGGGGCTGTGGGTGTAACAATTGTATTGATGTCCTCATCATCCTCCCCTTCTTGAAATGAAGTCGTCCTCGACGGAAGTTCATCTTCCTCACCCAAATAAGGCTTCAAATCTGCAATGTTAAAAGTGGGACTAACCCCAAAATCTGCAGGCAGCTCAAGTTTATATGCATTATCATTTATTTTCTCTAACACCTTAAAGGGACCATCAGCACGTGGCATTAACTTTGATTTGCGCAAATCAGGAAATCTATCCTTACGCAAATGTAACCAAACAAGATCTCCAGGTGCAAACACAACATGTTTTCTACCCTTATCTCCAGCAAGTTTATATTTAGCATTCATGCGCTCAATGTTTTCCTTAGTTAACTCATGCATTTTTAAAATCAATTCAGCACGTTGTTTAGCATCAAAATTAACCTTCTCCGAAGATGGAAGAGGCAACAAATCAATAGGTGCATGAGGTAGGAAACCATACACAACTTCAAAAGGGCACATCTTAGTAGTAGAATGCAATATGAGGCAAGCATTCCTCCCACATTTTCTTATTATTCTTCAAAACAGCCCTAAGCATAGTAGACAACGTTCTATTGACTACTTCAGTTTGTCCATCAGTTTGGGGGTGACAAGTAGTACTAAAAAGCAGCTTAGTCCCCAACTTAGCCCATAAACATCTCCAAAAGTGGCTAAGAAATTTAGTATCACGATCTGAAACAATAGTATTTGGCACACCATGCAAGCGAATAATTTCACGAAAGAACAAATCAGCAACATTAACAGCATCATCGCTTTTATGACATGGTATAAAGTGTGCCATTTTCGAGAATCTATCCACGACAACAAATATGCTATCCCTCCCCTTCTTTGTTCGAGGTAAACCTAAAACAAAGTCCATAGATATATCCTCCCAAGGAACACTAGGTACAGGCAAAGGCATATATAAACCATGAGGATTGAGGCGTGACTTAGCTTTTTGACATGTAGTGCAGCGAGCAATAAAACGCTCAACATCCCGTCTCATCTTTGGCCAAAAGAAATGTGTAGCAAGTACGTCCTCCGTCTTCTTCACGCCAAAGTGTCCCATTAATCGTCCTCCATGCGCCTCCTGCAACAACAAAAGACGAACGGAGCTAGCTGGAATGCATAGCTTGTTAGCACGAAACACAAATCCATCGTTAACAACGAACTTGTTCCACATTCTTCCTTCTTTACAATTATGCATTACATCTTTAAAATCAGCATCATGCACATATTGATCTTTGATGGTCTCCAAACCAAATATTTTGAAGTCAAGTTGTGAAAGCATAGTATAGCGACGAGACAAAGCATCAGCAATAACATTTTCTTTTCCCTTCTTGTGTTTAATGACATAAGGGAAAGTCTCAATGAATTCAACCCATTTAGCATGTCTACGATTCAGTTTAGCTTGACTTTTAATATGTTTCAATGATTCATGATCAGAATGTATAACAAATTCTTTGGGCCATAAATAATGTTGCCATGTTTCTAAAGTCCGAACAAGAGCATATAATTCTTTATCATAAGTAGAATAATTCAGACTAGGCCCACTCAATTTTTCAGAAAAGTATGCAACAGGTTTGCCATCTTGTAATAACACACCTCCTAATCCAATTCCACTAGCATCACATTCAAGCTCAAAAGTCTTATTAAAATCAGGAAGTTGGAGTAAAGGAGCATGTGTCAACTTATCTTTCAATACCGTGAAGGCTTCTTCCTGTGCGGTACCCCAAAGAAAATGCACATCTTTCTTTGTAAGCTCATTGAGAGGTGCAGCAATGGTGCTGAAATCTCTCACAAAACGCCTATAGAATCCAGCGAGGCCAAGAAAACTCCTCACTTGTGTGACCATTTTGGGCTGCGGCCAACTCTCAATAGCTTCAATCTTGGCTTTATCAACTTCAATTCCCTGTGGAGTAACAACATAGCCAAGAAAAGATACTCGGTCGGTGCAAAAGGTGCACTTCCCAAGGTTACCAAACAAACGTGCATCACGTAGAGCAATAAAAACATCACGTAAATGTTCCAAATGTTCCTCCAAAGATCTGCTATAAATCAATATGTCATCAAAGTAAACTACCACAAATCGTCCAATGAAAGCACGTAAAACTTCGTTCATTAATCTCATGAAAATACTAGGTGCATTAGTTAACCCAAAAGGCATGACTAACCACTCATATAATCCAAACTTAGTTTTAAATGCTGTTTTCCATTCATCTCCCAATTTCATACGAATTTGATGGTAGCCACTACGCAAATCAACTTTGGAGAATATTGTAGAGCCACTCAATTCATCAAGCATATCATCTAGCCTAGGAATAGGATGACGATAACGAATAGTAATATTATTAATGCCTCTACAATCAACACACATACGTGATGTACCATCCTTTTTCGGCACTAGAATAATAGGAACAGCACAAGGACTAAGGGATTCGCGTATATAACCTTTGTCGAGAAGCTCTTGTACTTGACGCATAATCTCCTTCGTCTCCTCTGGATTGTGATAGAGGCAAAGGTGTCCCGTCTTTCGATGAGATGGTGGATTTCGCTTTGGTGGAAGTCGACTTTGACGATCCGACTACGAACGTGTGAGGACGTCGCGCCTTAGCAATCGCTAAACCAACTCCGAGAGGTTATTGACCACGCCGGAGCACGATCAACCTGACCACGAGGGTCTGTTTCCTGCGAGCAAACGAAGAACAAGCAAGAAACTAAGATTGCAATCTGGATATTGCGAATATAAGATGAAAGCTTTATTGATCAAGGTGGGGTTCTGTGACGCCTTTGTCTGGTCGTTGAACACAAACGAAGTACGCGAAGTTGCAGCTATGGCGAACTTTTAATCTAAACAAAACCCAAAGTCTAAACGATGCCCTAAGGGCTGTATATATGGAGGAAGAGGGGGAATTTCGTGGCCCTTGGTGGAGGGGTCCGAAATCAACCCTATCTCTTGTTTCCCCACACATACGGACTCTAAAAATAGCCTATACTTATGTATTTCGAAATTACATGGGCCTGGCCCAATAATAAGGTGACGCAGCACCTATAATAGCCTCGGGACGAAATTTATGAAGTGACATCTTGTATATTTCGTCCAAGGCTTCATGCACCCATTATGGTGGCTTCAAAGTCCTGAAATCATCACTTGTAACTCCGTTCTTGTTCCCCTTGCGCATGCCATCATCTCCATGCTTGTTCTTGCTCCAATGTTCATCCTTCTCCAAGCTAGGCCCTTCATTTGTAAGCAAAACAAATGTATCCAATTTAGGCAGCATCATATTCTCATGAACATTAGAATCATTACCAAGAAACGAAAGTACCTGGTAATTTAGTTGGCGTGCACGAGCTCTAGTAATTGGTCCAGTATGTATAGCAGCAGGGGCTGTGGGTGTAACAATTGTATTGATGTCCTCATCAGATAGCATATTTGTTGTCGTGGATAGATTCTCGAAAATGGCACACTTTATACCATGTCATAAAAGCGATGATGCTGTTAATGTTGCTGATTTGTTCTTTCGTGAAATTATTCGCTTGCATGGTGTGCCAAATACTATTGTTTCAGATCGTGATACTAAATTTCTTAGCCACTTTTGGAGATGTTTATGGGCTAAGTTGGGGACTAAACTGCTTTTTAGTACTACTTGTCACCCCCAAACTGATGGACAAACTGAAGTAGTCAATAGAACGTTGTCTACTATGCTTAGGGCTGTTTTGAAGAATAATAAGAAAATGTGGGAGGAATGCTTGCCTCATATTGAATTTGCTTATAATCGTTCATTGCATTCTACTACTAAGATGTGCCCTTTTGAAGTTTTGTATGGTTTCCTACCTCGTGCACCTATTGATTTGTTGCCTCTTCCATCTTCGGAGAAGGTTAATTTTGATGCTAAACAACGTGCTGAATTGATTTTAAAAATGCATGAGTTAACTAAGGAAAACATTGAGCGCATGAATGCTAAATATAAATTTGCTGGAGATAAGGGTAGAAAACATGTTGTGTTTGCACCTGGAGATCTTGTTTGGTTACATTTGCGTAAGGATAGATTTCCTGATTTGCGCAAATCAAAGTTAATGCCACGTGCTGATGGTCCCTTTAAGGTGTTAGAGAAAATAAATGATAATGCATATAAACTTGAGCTGCCTGCAGATTTTGGGGTTAGTCCCACTTTTAACATTGCAGATTTGAAGCCTTATTTGGGTGAGGAAGATGAACTTCCGTCGAGGACGACTTCATTTCAAGAAGGGGAGGATGATGAGGACATCAATACAATTGTTACACCCACAGCCCCTGCTGCTATACATACTGGACCAATTACTAGAGCTCGGGCACGCCAACTAAATTACCAGGTACTTTCGTTTCTTGGTAATGATTCTAATGTTCATGAGAATATGATGCTGCCTAAATTGGATACATTTGTTTTGCTTACAAATGAAGGGCCTAGCTTGGAGAAGGATGAACATTGGAGCAAGAACAAGCATGGAGATGATGGCATGCGCAAGGGAAACAAGAACGGAGTTACAAGTGATGATTTCAGGACTTTGAAGCCACCATAATGGGTGCATGAAGCCTTGGACGAAATATACAAGATGCCACTTCATAAATTTCGTCCCGAGGCTATTTTAGGTGCTGCGTCACCTTATTATTGGGCCAGGCCCATGTAATTTCGAAATACATAAGTATAGGCTATTTTTAGAGTCCGTATGTGTGGGGAAACAAGAGATAGGGTTGATTTCGGACCCCTCCACCAAGGGCCACGAAATTCCCCCCCTCTTCCTCCATATATACAGCCCTTAGGGCATCGTTTAGACTTTGGGTTTTGTTTAGATTAAAAGTTCGCCATAGCTGCAACTTCGCATACTTCATTTGTGTTCAACGACCAGACAAAGGCGTCACAGAACCCCACCTTGATCAATAAAGCTTTCATCTTATATTCGCAATATCCAGATTGCAATCTCAGTTTCTTGCTTGTTCTTCGTTTGCTCGCACGAAACAGACCCTCGTGGTCAGCTTGATCGTGCTCCGGCGTGGTCAATAACCTCTCGGAGTTGGTTTAGCGATTGCTAAGGCGCGACGTCCTCGCACGTTCGTAGCCGGATCGTCAAAGTCGACTTCCACCAAAGCGAAATCCATCATCTCATCGAAAGACGGGACACCTTTGCCTCTATCAGATCTGCTATAAATCAATATGTCATCAAAGTAAAGTACCACAAATCATCCAATGAAAGCACGTAAAACTTCGTTCATTAATCTCATGAAAGTACTAGGTGCATTAGTTAACCCAAAAGGCATGACTAACCACTCATATAATCCAAACTTAGTTTTAAATGCTGTTTTCCATTCATCTCCCAATTTCATACGAATTTGATGCTAGCCACTACGCAAATCAACTTTGGAGAATATTGTAGAGCCACTCAATTCATCAAGCATATCATCTAGCCTAGGAATAGGATGACGATAACGAATAGTAATATTATTAATGCCTCTACAATCAACACACATACGTGATGTACCATCCTTTTTCGGCACTAGAATAATAGGAACAGCACAAGGACTAAGGGATTCGCGTATATAACCTTTGTCGAGAAGCTCTTGTACTTGACGCATAATCTCCTTCGTCTCCTCTGGATTGGTACGGTATGGTGCACGGTTTGGCAGTGAAGCACCGGGAATTAAGTCAATCTGATGCTCAATCCCTCGAATAGGCGGTAATCCCGGTGGCACGTCTTGTGGAAAAACGTCAGCGAACTCCTGCAAAATGTTAGTGACAGCAGGAGGCAAAGAGGAAGGCACGTCCTCGAATGAAAGTAATGCCTCTTTGCACACAAAAGCATAGCAAACAGATTTGCTGAAATCTAGCTCATCAATATCAGATTTGGTGGCAAATAAACATGCACTTTTCAATTTAATTTCAGAAGCAACACTAGATGGTTTATTATTAGGCTTCATTTGTTGCTCAAATTCTTTTGCCATAATCTGATTTTCACTCTTATTCTTCTCCTGTTGTGCTTTATTAGCTCTATTAATATCATCTTTCAAAATGGAATCAGGAGTCATAGGAAGCAAAGTAATATTTTTATCCTTATGAACAAGAGTATAGTGATTGTTACTACCATGGTGTACAGAATTTTTATCAAATTGCCATGGTCTACCAAGTAATAAGGAACATGCTTGCATAGGTACCACATCACAATCAACATAATCAGCATATGTAGAGATACTAAAATGCACACGAACAGTACGTGTTACCTTAACCTTGCCGCTGTTGTTGAACCATTGGATGTAGTAAGGATGTGGATGTGGTCTTGTGGTGAGAGAAAGCTTCTCCACCATCTCCATGCTAGCCAAGTTGTTGCAGCTCCCTCCGTCTATGATGACCCGCACAGAACGTTCCTTCACAACTCCCTTGGTATGGAACAAATTGTGCCTCTGATTTTGCTCAGCTTGTGTGACCTGCACACTCAAAACACGTTGAGCAACTAAACATTCATACCTGTCAGCGTCTTCAGGAGCCATGTATTGCGTCTCATGATCAGAATCATCGCCACCATGTTCTTCACGTGTAATAAGAGCCAAAGTCTCCTCATCATAGTCACTAGCGGACTCATATCCACCATCCGCGGTAGCAATCATCACACGCGGAGATTTGCATTCTCTCGCATAATGACCTCCTCCCTTACAACGACGACAAATAATATCACTTGTGTGCCCTGTTGATGCCATGGAAGAAGAAGAACGCTGTGCAGGCCCCGCAGGTGCACTCTTGGCAGATAATGGTGGTTGTGCCTGTTTTCTTGTATCACGGCTGGAGGTGGCACCGTTTGGAGGTGCTGGTGCAGTTGAAGTAGAAGATGCACGTGGTGTCCATGATGAAGGTCGGCCTGCAGAAAAGTTAGTTCGCCCCAATGCTTGTCGATCCTGCACTTCACGTTCAGCTTTACAAGCAAGATGGAATAAACGAGTGATATTAGTATACTCCTTATAGTCTAGAATGGTCTGAATCTCTCTATTTAATCCACCCAGAAAACGTGCAAGCATAGCTTCATTCTCCTCAACAATACCACATCTAATCATGCCAGTTTGTAATTCCTGATAATATTCTTCTACAGAATTTTTCCCTTGTCTTAAACGCTGCAATTTTTGAAGCAATTCACGTTGATAATCTGCTGGAACCCAACGCGTACGCATAGCAGTTTTCAAAGCAGCCCAAGTAGTTGGAATAGGATATAATCTACAATGTTCAGACCACCATACACATGCAAAACTAGTGAAAGCACAAACGGCAGCAGCAACTCGTCTCTCCTCAGGATATTGTAAACATGTAAATCGTTGTTCAGTTTCTAACTCCCAAGTAAGATATATATCAGGAACATATCTACCCTCAAATGGTGGAATATTCAATTTCAGTTTAGGAATATGGACATCATCTCGTACCTGAGGTGGTGGTGCAGGCCTACCATTACGAATATATACCTGAGGTCGACCTGCTGGTGGTGGTACAGGTGGCTGCACGTAGTGTTGATTTTGATCAACCTCATCCTCATAGTCTCCCACATAATCATCCTCCTCCGCATCAGCAGCAGGAGCCACAGAAGTATCAACAGCAACACCAACAGTTTGGCCAAACGCAAGAGGAACACGGCTTGCTCGGCGGAGGTCTGCTTCGCGACGTGGAGGTAGTCGTTGTTGTTGTTGTTGGAGAGGTGCGTTAGGTGCAGCGGGTGGTGGTGGTGGAAGACGCGCGAGCAATTCATTAAACTTGTTATCGAGCTTTGTTTCGAACGTCTTCTCAAGGCCAGTGATCTTCTCCATGGCCTCTTCAAAATTGTTCAGCACATCTTGCACCTGTTCAGTCATCATTTGCTGAAACTTATCATGAAGCTCCTTGTTCGATAAATTCTCCCAGTCAATCTCGTCGGCTTGTGATCCTGGCATGGTTAGCAGCAATAGAAACACACAAGAATATGATCCTACAGACTACGAACAAGTGGTGGTGGTGGGTGTCACAAATCCGTCAAGCAAATCTCAAATTCTTACCAGTTCTTACCCAGCAGCAGGCGGTGATCGGCAACCGTTGTAGTCAAAAACTGATAGAGGCGAGGGTCCCGATCTTTCGATGAGATGATGGATATCGCTTTGGTGGAAGTCGACTTTGACGATCCGACTACGAACGTGCGAGGACGTCGCGCCTTAGCAATCGCTAAACCAACTCCGAGAGGTTATTGACCACGCCGGAGCACGATCAACCTGACCACGAGGGTCTGTTTCCTGCGAGCAAACGAAGAACAACCAAGAAACTAAGATTGCAATCTGGATATTGCGAATATAAGATGAAAGCTTTATTGATCAAGGTGGGGTTCTGTGACGCCTTTGTCTGGTCGTTGAACACAAACGAAGTACGCGAAGTTGCAGCTATGGCGAACTTTTAATCTAAACAAAACCCAAAGTCTAAACGATGCCCTAAGGGCTGTATATATGGAGGAAGAGGGGGGGAATTTCGTGGCCCTTGGTGGAGGGGTCCGAAATCAACCCTATCTCTTGTTTCCCCACACATACGGACTCTAAAAATAGCCTATACTTATGTATTTCGAAATTACATGGGCCTGGCCCAATAATAAGGTGACGCAGCACCTAAAATAGCCTCGGGACGAAATTTATGAAGTGGCATCTTGTATATTTCGTCCAAGGCTTCATGCACCCATTATGGTGGCTTCAAAGTCCTGAAATCATCACTTGTAACTCCGTTCTTGTTTCCCTTGTGCATGCCATCATCTCCATGCTTGTTCTTCCTCCAATGTTCATCCTTCTCCAAGCTAGGCCCTTCATTTGTAAGCAAAACAAATGTATCCAATTTAGGCAGCATCATATTCTCATGAACATTAGAATCATTACCAAGAAACGAAAGTACCTGGTAATTTAGTTGGCGTGCACGAGCTCTAGTAATTGGTCCAGTATGTATAGCAGCAGGGGCTGTGGGTGTAACAATTGTATTGATGTCCTCATCAACAAGAGTATAGTGATTGTTTCTACCATGGTGTACAGAATTTTTATCAAATTGCCATGGTCTACCAAGTAATAAGGAACATGCTTGCATAGGTACCACATCACAATCAACATAATCAGCATATGTAGAGATACTAAAATGCACACGAACAGTACGTGTTACCTTAACCTTGCCGCTGTTGTTGAACCATTGGATGTAGTAAGGATGTGGATGTGGTCTTGTGGTGAGAGAAAGCTTCTCGACCATCTCCATGCTAGCCAAGTTGTTGCAGCTCCCTCCGTCTATGATGACGCGCACAGAACGTTCCTTCACAACTCCCTTGGTATGGAACAAATTGTGCCTCTGATTTTGCTCAGCTTGTGTGATCTGCACACTCAAAACACGTTGAGCAACTAAACATTCATACCTGTCAGCGTCTTCAGGAACCATGTATTGCGTCTCATTATCAGAATCATCTCCACCATGTTCTTCACGTGTAATAAGAGCCAAAGTCTCCTCATCATAGTCACTAGCGGACTCATATCCACCATCCGCGGTAGCAATCATCACACGCGGAGATTTGCATTCTCTCGCATAATGACCTCCTCCCTTACAACGACGACAAATAATATCACTTGTGTGCCCTGTTGATGCTATGGAAGAAGAAGAACGATGTGTAGGCCCCGCAGGTGCGCTCTTGGCAGATAATGGTGGTTGTGCCTGTTTTCTTGTATCACGGCTGGAGGTGGCACCTGATGGAGGTGCTGGTGCAGTTGAAGTAGAAGATGCACGTGGTGTCCATGATGAAGGTCGGCCTGCAGAAAAGTTAGTTCGCCCCAATGCTTGTCGATCCTGCACTTCACGTTCAGCTTTACAAGCAAGATGGAATAAACGAGTGATATTAGTATACTCCTTATAGTCGAGAATGGTCTGAATCTCTCTATTTAATCCACCCAGAAAACGTGCAAGCATAGCTTCATTCTCCTCAACAATACCACATCTAATCATGCCAGTTTGTAATTCCTGATAATATTCTTCTACAGAATTTTTTCCTTGTCTTAAACGCTGCAATTTTTGAAGCAATTCACGTTGATAATAAGGGAACCCAACGCGTACGCATAGCAGTTTTCAAAGCAGCCCAAGTAGTTGGAATAGGATATAATCTACAATGTTCAGACCACCATACACATGCAAAACTAGTGAAAGCACAAACAACAGCAGCAACTCGTCTCTCCTCAGGATATTGTAAACATGTAAATCGTTGTTCAGTTTCTAACTCCCAAGTAAGATATATATCAGGAACATATCTACCCTCAAATGGTGGAATATTCAATTTCAGTTTAGGAATATGGACATCATCTCGTACCTGAGGTGGTGGTGCAGGCCTACCATTACGAATATATACCTGAGGTCGACCTGCTGGTGGTGGTACAGGTGGCTGCACGTAGTGTTGATTTTGATCAACCTCATCCTCATAATCTCCCACATAATCATCCTCCTCCGCATCAGCAGCAGGAGCCACAGAAGTATCAACAGCAGCACCAACAGTTTGGCCAAACGCAAGAGGAACACAGCTTGCTCGGCGGAGGTCTGCTTCGCGACGTGGAGGTAGTCGTTGTTGTTGTTGTTGTTGGAGAGGTGCGTTAGCTGCAGCGGGTGGTGGTGGTGGAAGACGCGCGAGCAATTCATTAAACTTGTTATCGAGCTTTGTTTCGAACGTCTTCTCAAAGCCAGTGATCTTCTCCATGGCCTCTTCAAAATTGTTCAGCACATCTTGCACCTGTTCAGTCATCATTTGCTGAAACTTATCATGAAGCTCCTTGTTCGATAAATTCTCCCAGTCAATCTCGTCGGCTTGTGATCCTGGCATGGTTAGCAGCAATAGAAACACACAAGAATATGATCCTACAGACTACGAACAAGTGGTGGTGGTGGGTGTCACAAATCCGTCAAGCAAATCTCAAATTCTTACCAGTTCTTACCCAGCAGCAGGCGGTGATCGGCAACCGTTGTAGTCAAAAAAACTCTCAAAGCTTGGATAGAGCGATTACCAAGGAGAGTCAAACGCACGACGTAGATGTATGTGGAGCTGGGAAGGCTTATAGTATGGTAGCAAAAAGGGTCAGCAATAATCAATTCAGAGATGCAAAGTTGAATAAACGCTCAACAACGGTACTGTGCTGGTCCTAGGCTAGACTGTGCTAGAGACGCGAGCCTAGAACACTAACAAAATCACGGCGCGGCACGTAAACAAGGGAAAAGCACACTCTGAATTTTTTTTTCGCTCTTTTTCTTTTGCGCTCTTTTTTTTTGCGCTGCTTTTTTTTTTTTGCGAA
>NC_041388.1:459254492-459265826 GCF_002162155.2 Triticum dicoccoides | reverse complement strand
AATGGCGAGTGTCTCAAAACTCTTCCTAGCTCAAACGGACAGGATGGGCACGAAAATTTTTTCGACCAAATTTTTTTTTTTCGACTGCCCGGACCCAAAAACTGGAAACGGGTCAAAAAAAACTTCCTATAATGGCACGTGTCTCAAAACACTCAGAAACACCTAAAAATAGGATAGCCAGAATTTTTTTCGAAAAATGCGTTTTCGAAAAATTTTGGGCCTAAACGGAGCGTGGCTACCCGACTCTTTTTTTTTTCTGAAACCTACTCCGGCAAGGAAACACGAATCGGAATCTAGATGGATCTCGAAAACAAACCTAATATGCAAGGAACTCGGATTGGTGGTGGATATATGGTGGTGGTATATGGCAGCGGTGGTGGTATCGGTGGTAGTATATGGATATGGATCGGTGGTGGTATATGGACACGGACTGGTGGTGGTATATGGATACGGATTCGGAGCGGTGGCGGATAAGCGGTGGTGGTAGATGGCAGGGGCGATGATGATGGTGCGGCGGCGGCGTGACAACTTATGACCAGAACTCGAAACTCTAAAAGACTAGACTCTAAGACCAGCAACTAGACACGACGATGCAACCGCAAATTCAACAAAGCAAAACCCTAAAAAGATTATGCAAAGGCTCAGATTGGTTCGGATATGATGAACTAACCCTAATTTTTTTTGTGGCTTTTTTCATGGACTGTAGGTATGAAGAACAGACTCGATCTAAACTACGAAAAACTGTAAAATCTCACCGAGCAACCTGGAAATCTGATACCACTTGATAGAGGCGAGGGTGTCCCGATCTTTCGATGAGATGATAACTATCGATTTGGTGGAGACGACTTTGATGATCCGACTACAAACGTGCACGACGTTGCGCCTTAGCAATCGCTAAACCAATCTCCTGAGGTTACTGACGATGCCGGAAGCACGGTCAGCCTGACCACGAAGGTCTATTCCTGCAAGCAATCGAAGAACGAGCAAGAATATGATAAAGCAATCTGAATATTGCAAATATATATGAGGTATTGATAATGGTGGGGATCGGTAAGCGGTCTTGGTCTGCTCATTGGACACAAACGAAGTACACGAAGTTGCGTTGGCTAACTTTTAACTAAACAAATCCCAAAGTCTAAACGATGCCCTAAGGGCTGTATATATGGAGGAAGAGGGGGAAATTTCGTGGCCCTTGGTGGAGGGGTCCGAAATCAACCCTATCTCTTGTTTCCCCACACATACAGACTCTAAAAATAGCCTATACTTATGTATTTCGAAATTACATGGGCCTGGCCCAATAATAAGGTGACGCAGCACCTAAAATAGCCTCGGGACGAATTTTATGAAGTGGCATCTTGTATATTTCGTCCAAGGCTTCATGCACCCATTATGGTGGCTTCAAAGTCCTGAAATCATCACTTGTAACTCCGTTCTTGTTCTTGCTCCAATGTTCATCCTTCTCCAAGCTAGGCCCTTCATTTGTAAGCAAAACAAATGTATCCAATTTAGGCAGCATCATATTCTCATGAACATTAGAATCATTACCAAAAAACGAAAGTACCTGGTAATTTAGTTGGCGTGCACGAGCTCTAGTAATTGGTCCAGTATGTATAGCAGCAGGGGCTGTGGGTGTAAGAATTGTATTGATGTCCTCATCAATTTGAATGCACCATCTGATGAGCTACCCACTACTTTGATCACACCACCTATTTTAGAGGACTACGTTGATAATTTGACTTTGCCATGTGATCAAACAACTGAAATACCAACAATTTTGAGTGCACCCATTGAATTAACTATTGATGCAAAAGAACCAATGTTTAATCATTTTGATATGACCTCTAATCTTGGTGATGATTCTGTGTTGAATGACTTATTGCATGTTTGCTTATTTAAGCATGTTGTAGCATGTAAATTTGATGCAAGTAAGGTTTATTCACCAATGTTGGGATGGTTTAATGATGAACATTGTCAATCTTTTGAAATGAATAAGAGCTTCACTTATATGTGCAAACTGAGTTGCAATATTTTCATGCCTTCTACTTCTTGTGCTAATTTTTTGGCTTTAGATTTTATGAACTATGCAAGTTACTCATCTACTCATGTGTCATATATGCAAAAATCAAGGGAAGTAAAAATGGATGACATATACATATACAACATGTACACCTTGTCTCTTTTGTTAGCCACATTTCAGATTAAGCAACGCCGAGGACGGCTTTATTTTCAAGAAGGGGAGGATGATGAGGACATGACTACCTTGGATATGACCAAAAATATTGCATATATGCATATTTGTCAGGTGATTTCTAGTGCAAACTATTCAATAATCTATTTGTGTTATCCAGAACAAAAATACTTCACACACTTTTGTGTTTTGTCTAATTGCAGGTGTATGGGACATTTGTACAATCCACATATGAAGATAAGGAAGAAAGAGATGTTTATTTGCTGTCCAAAAAGTTCTCTCACGTCACTTTTGGCCCAAGAAAAGATAGAGTCCAAGTCTCTCACGTTCTGGATTCAGATTCGGACTGCACAGACATACCTGACTCAAAACGCACACAAGTTTTTCATACGGACTCCGAATTGGGTGATTCTTTTTTTGTTGGAAACTAGATTTCGTGCACTTTCCAACCCAGGTGGAATCACCTTCAAATTCGTCCGGTGCGTTGAGTTGTGGACGAAACAATCTGATGCTGCAGCAGAATCCGAGTCAAACTACAAGTCCAAAGGTGTTACATCACCTCCACTTGGGCCCATTGGCCTTGTACGACCTAGATTTAGTTTTAGGCTGCCTTGGGACGTCCTCCCACCTCTTTGGCCGCCACCCCTTGCTCCTATATAAGTAGATCCATCTAGTAGCTTTTCCTTGGGATTTGTTTAGTTAAAAGTTAGCCATTGCAACTTCGTGTACTTCGTTTGTGTCCAACGACCAGACCAAGACCGCTTCCGGATCCCCACCATTATCAATACTTCATATATATTTGCAATATTCAGATTGCTTTATCATATTCTTGCTCGTTCTTCGATTGCTTGCAGGAATAGACCTTCGTGGTCAGGCTGACCGTGCTTCCAGCATCGTCAGTAACCTCAGGAGATTGGTTTAGCGATTGCTAAGGCGCAACGTCGTGCACGTTTGTAGTCGGATCGTCAAAGTCGTCTCCACCAAATCGATAGTTATCATGTCATCGAAAGATCGGGACCCTCGCCTCTATCACTTTCTATGTAACTGACTTTGTATAACCCTAGTTCCCTCTGGTGTCTATATAAACCGGAGGGTTTCGTCCATAGGGATGAGGACAATTAGATTGGCTAGACCTCTAGGGTTTTAGCCATTACAATCTTGTGGTAGATCAACTCTTGTAACCCCCATACTCATCAATATTAATCTAGCAGGACGTAGGGTTTTACCTCCATCAAGAGGGCCCAAACCTGGGTAAACATTGTGTTCCATGTCTCCTGTTACCATCAACCTCAGAAGCACAGTTCGGGACCCCCTACCCGAGATCCACCGGTTTTGACACCGACACCGGCTCCGAAGATTCTACGCATAAGTACGGCCATGCTTGTTTGTTCTCTTGTCTCCTTTTCAAAAAATTTCTTTTTTCCTTTTTATATGCTTCCCATGGTATGTTCGGATAGGCCGAAGACTTGAGGGGTACAGATCCTTAAATGTATACACACCGCCTCGACCGGGGGCTTATGTAAATAGAAGCTTATTATTATATTAAGCCTAGAGCTCACAATACATGTGTCGTTTGCGGATATACATCCTTTCTTGCCATTATATGCAACTCTATGACTTAAGTTTGCCAAGCTGGGTTGCCTCGCTCTTGTAATTTTGCCCTACGTTCTTGATTGTTCGGCTAGGGCATAAAGGGAGCACCTCTGGGATTGTTACAACCGGGTCATCCGGACATGTACCTTAGACGTGTCAAGCTAAAAGCTAGCGTTCTTAAGGGAATAATTGGTCGGCACTAAAACGATAGATTGTCGCTGTATTGCAATCATCTTTAAAGCATTTCGAGCCGGTTTTTCCATACTATGAACCACATGCCCCGGCACGTGTAATCACAATATGCTGACCCAAGGAAAGGAACCTTTAACGGAACTATTTTCCTTGGAAGTTGTTTCTTACATACGTAATATAACATACATACCGAACTCGATTTTTTTGTCTGTTTGAGCACTATGACTAGGTTGCCTGGTTTCCGGAAGGATACTTCCTCTTGTCCTATGTATATGGAAACACTTCACCATTATTGGTTTGGAGGTTAAAGCCGAAAGTCTGCGATGACAAAATCATTTCACAAGTTCAGATCAAATCATAGGTTGATCATAAATGTCCATTGATACATTAAGTGAAAAACCTATTCCTTCTCTATGCCGTCTATAAGGCTATCTAATTTGTAGTCTTCCTGTGAATATTTCACAGTGATCATTACTTGATCATAGACTAAATTTAACGGGATTTCCTTCCCATCTGGTCCTTGTGGTCCTACTAGGGCCGTACCATTCGAATCCAATTTCGAGAAGTGTGTCTTCACCATGGCCCAGGCTTCTCGTGCGCCTTCACGGCAGGCAGACATCTTCCATAGCTCGAACCGGTGCTGAGAACCTTTGAACAGGTTTGCCATGGCTTCCATACTTTCGGGAGGGGTATCAGATGGCCATAATGCCTTCACCACACTCGTCATGGCCTTCCGGGCCCGAGCATGCACGATGGATAAATCCTTTAGCACGTCACCTTGAAACCCAGACACTTCCTCCTCTCGTCGACCAGTTAACAGACCTGCCGCAAAAAATTCATGATATTCCGCATCATGGATTAAACGTGAAATACCTATGGTGGTCGTAAACATGAGGGGAAGACATACCAAACATGCCGCCCTTCAGCTTTTCATTTTCCTTTTGAGCGGCTGATAGCTGAGCCTTCAAGCTCTCTATCTCTTTAGACTATCTGTCCTTTTCCTCCTCAAGTTTTCTCTCCCTAGACGCGCCCATTGCGGTTTCTTTCAAAACCGCTAGTTCGGCGGTAACTGCACTCAGCTGCGTCTCGTTTGTGTTTAGCTCCTGAGCTAGCATAGTGTTCTTTTCTTGCAGAACCTACACAAATTGTCGATCCTTAAATTGGTTTGCTTCACCGTTTCAAGTCTCGGGGGCTACTGGCATACGACCATGCAAAATTGTGTCAAATTTTACCTGAATATTGTTTGAGAACAGCTGAATAACTCCGGCAAGGCCATCTCGAGCGGCTCGGATATATGCATCTGTCGAACTCAGTGCGGTAAATTCTTGTTTGGACAAGGCCGGAGCACACATAGCTTCCTTAAATGACGGTGATTCATCATGCTCTCCACTTCGAAATACGTGACCGACACGTCATCCGAATCCTCGTGAGGAGGCGGAACGGGCGTGGCGTTGGCTTGCGTCCTAGGCGACGAGTCCGGCACCAGATTAGTGGACATTTAGCTAATTGGGCATTTTCCCACCGTTTGCCGCGTACTCCTCCTAAAAATAAAAGACAAAAGGGGAGACTCTTAACAATCCAGACTCATGCCTAGGCATGCATTAAGTATACATTCATCTTGGAAGACTGTGAGGTCTCCGAAGTACTCCTGGTCCCTTTCCGTTTTGAACGACGGCCTTGCGTGGGGGCCGCCCTCGAGGAGATACGGTCCTTGGAGCCTCGGTCCTGTTAAAATCCAGACCAGTACAAAAGGTAAGGATACAAATGAGGATCTCTTCTTTGGAAGCCTCTGGATACTCACGATGCAGAATGGGTAAAGGTGAGGGTAGTCGGCGATGATGAACACTTCCGAACCATCAAAGCTCGCCTGAGAGAATACACCATCGTCGAATTCTATATATATCCGGAACCTCGCAAAAGCCAGGATCTTCATCATGATTATGATCCCCCCGTTGGGGAACAAGATAGTAGACGTCCTCGGTCATCCTCCTCCATGACTAGTTGGTGGTAAGAAAAAGTACATTCGATTAGTGTCTGCAAATACAGTGAAATAAGCACAGACGATCGAGATCTTACCCATTCCATAGGGGTGTACATGGAATAGGCCTCCCGACAGTTTAACCGGAGAAAATCTTCTTTTTCACCCTTGTACAGATCGGCCAAAATTGAAACCTGTTCGGCTAGGGTATCCGGACCCTACCGTCTGTGACGGGACGCATCGTCTTCTTTGTTGTAACACCATAAAGGAGTTACTTTGGATTGAAGAGGCTGCACACACCTCTTTCTTGCAATCGCCATGAGTTCAACTATTGAGAGTTCGCAGTGGGCTAGTAGCCTGACCTTGCTGACCAACCTTTGTATCTCTGCACTGCCCTCTTCTTTGGGACTTCAAGGATGCCAGTTAAGTCTCTTCCTTAGAGGAGCGCTGGAAAATTCAGGGAGACCGTGCCTGACTGGATCCGGCAGCGGAACATCATCCATATAGAACCACTCCGAAGACCACTGCGGGTATGCTTCTTTAGGAGTTCCTACAGGGTATCCGGACCCGGCAATACACCATACTTCGGCACCACCCACTTCAAATATGGAACCTCCTTTGTGGAGGGGAACGAGGCAGAAGAATTTCCTCCATAATCCGAAATGGGCCTCGATGCCTAGGAATAGTTCGTAGAGAGCAACAAAGCCTGAGATGTGCAGAATCGAACCTGGGGTGAGTTTGTGCAGTTGGATGCTGTAAAATTCCAATAACCCCTGGAGGAAGGGATGGATTGGAAATCTCAGGCCCCGTAACAGAAACGGGACGAAGCACACCCTCTCCTCCTTATTAGGGTTGGGGAAGTTCTCAGCCATCACATCATTGCCAATTGAATATAACCCCGCTCGAACGGGAACTAGATCTGTGAGGGGGAGGTAGCCCTGCGTCTGGAGCTGACTTAGTTGAAGATGAGGCACGGAGCAACTCTGCCAATCGCCCTCTTGAGGGCCATGGGGGCGCGAAGAGGAGCCTGGGGTGCCTGCCATGATGGAAGGCTTTGTTTTGTGGCTAGACTTGGTCGTTTTTTTCTTCTGTGTGGTGTGAGATGGCCTTTGGAGATCCATATCTCTTTATATAGGTGCCGCTCGAGCGTGGTGCAGGGCCTATTTGTGAAAAAGCACGGACCGTTTGTATTCACCTGGCGCGTGAAAATCGAAGTGCCGTCAGGGGGAATAGTAAAATACATTGAGGTTATCGCCGGATTATCATTGGTTCGGATTATGATGAAGAACCCGCCTTGCAAAGCCGAAGACATGGGCCGAATATTTCATTGTCATTTAAGGCAAGTTCGGGGGCTACTGAGGGAGTCCTGGATTATGGGGTCCTCGGGTATCCGAGCTGTATAGCTTGGGCCAGACTTATGGGCTGTGAAGATACAAGGTAGAAGACCTTCCCCCGTGTCCGGGTAGGACCCAGTGTCTATATAAACTAGAGGCTTTAGTCCATAGAGGCTATCAGAATTCATATAGTCTAGACATCTAGGGTTTAGCCAATACGTTCTCGAGGTAGATCAACTTTTGTAAACCCTATACTCATCGAATACAATCAAGCAGGACATAGGGTTTTACCTCAATTAAGAGGGCCTGAACCTGGGAAAACATCGTGTCTCCTTTGTCTCCTGTTACCTTCGATCCTCAGACGCACAGTTCGGGACCCCCTACCTGAGATCAGCCGGTTTTGACACCGACAATTGGCCCCCGCTTCCCTTCCCCCTATAAATAGTGGGGGGTGGGAGGGCAGCCGCACCCCTTCCCCTGGCGCAACCCTCCCTCCTCCCAAACCTCATCCTCCTCTGTAGTGCTTGCGAAGCCCTGATGACCCACAAGTATAGGGGATCTACCGTAGTCCTTTCGATAAGTAAGAGTGTCAAACCCAACGAGGAGCAGAAGGAAATGATAAGCGGTTTTCAGCAAGGTATTCTCTGCAAGCACTGAAATAATAGGTAACATATAGTTTTGTGATAGAATAATTTGTAATGAGCAACAAGTAACAAAAGTAAATAAAGTGCAGCAAGGTGGCCCAATCCTTTTTGTAGCAAAGAACAAGCCTGGACAAACTCTTATATGATGTAAAGCGCTCCCGAGGACACATGGGAATATCGTCAAGCTAGGTTTCATCACATTCATATGATTCGTGTTCGGTACTTCGATAATTTGGTATGTGGGTGGACCGGTGCTTGGGTGCTGTCCTTACTTGGACAAGCATCCCACTTATGATTAACCTCTATTGCAAGCATCCACAACTACAACAAAAGTATTAAGGTAAACCTAACCATAGCATGAAACATATGGATTCAAATAAGCCCCTTACGAAGCAACGCATAAACTAGGGTTTAAGCTTCTGTCACTCTAGCAACCCATCATCTACTTATTACTGCCCAATGCCTTCCTCTAGGCCCAAATAATGGTAAAGTGTCATGTAGTCGACGTTCACATAACACCACTGGAGGAGAGACAACATACATCTCATCAAAATATCGAACGAATACCAAATTCACATGACTACTAATAGCAAGACTTCTCCCATGTCCTTAGGAACAAACGTAACTACTCACAAAGCATATTCATGTTCATAATCAGAGGGGTATTAATATGCATATAGGATCTGAATATATGATCTTTCACCAAATAAACCAACTAGCATCAAGTACAAGGAGTAATCAACACTACTAGCAACCCACTGGTACCAATCCCGGGCTTAGAGACAAGAATTGGATACAAGAGATGAACTAGGGTTTTGAGAGGAGATGGTGCTGGTGAAGATGTTGATGGAGATTGCCCTCTCCCGATGAGAGGAGCGTTGGTGATGACGATGGCGATGATTTCGCCCTCCCGGAGGGAAGTTTCCCCGGCAGAACAGCTCCGCCGGAGCCCTAGATTGGTTCCGCCAAGGTTCCGCCTCGTGGCGGCGGAGTCTCGTCCGGAAAGATGGCTTATGATTTTTTTCCTCATCGAAAGACTCCATCTAGCAGAAGATGGCCATCGGAGGGCCACCAGGGGGCCCACGAGGTAGGGGGCGCGTCCAGGGGGTAGGGCACGCCCCCACCCTCATGGGCAGGGTGTGGCCCCCCTGGTGAACTTCTTGCGCTTAGTATTTATTATATATTCTGAAAATGACTTCCCTGAAGTTTCAGGACTTTTGGAGCTATGCAGAATAGGTCTCTAATATTTGCTCCTTTTCCAGCCCAGAATCCCAGCTGCCGGCATTCTCCCTCTTTATGTAAACCTTGCAAAATAAGAGAGAATAAGCATAAGTATTGTGACATAATGTGTAATAACAACCCATAATGTAATAAATATCGATATAAAAGCATGATGCAAAATTGTAGCGACCCGACCTTAGATGGTCAAGTCTCTGTGCTTCAGTGTCATCCCTGGATCAGTAATACTGACACACACAGTACTCGAGGATTTATAACAGAGTAGCAATCACACACTTATTACATCGAAAAGTCTAAAAGAGAACTTATTACAATAATATGGCTTAAGGCCATCTAATGCGATAACAACGGAAGGCTTGGAAGATAAGGTGAGTCCATCAACTCCAACTGCATAGCTGAGCTACACGGCAACGACCTAACGAACCTTACTCCTCGTTTGAAAAGTCTGCAACATAATACGTTGCAGCCCGAAAATGGGTCAGCACATGGAATATGCTGGCAATATAACACAGTAGAGCAAAAATAGAATAATGCTATCACTACATGCATATATGGCTGGTGGAAAGCTCTATGGTTATAGTTTTGCGAAAAGCCAATTTTTCCCTACAACAAAGGAATATATTTTAATTTTACTATCATGGTGGTTGAAACATCATTGAGAAGGTATCCCCAACTCAATCCCAATTAAAGTGATTAACAACCCAACAGTATTAGTTAAACATGGTGAGATACATGTGATAACCCAAGTACTAGATACTCAAGAATTGTCCGTAACAGGGGACACGGCTAACCATGATTAGATTGTACACTTTGTAGAGGTTTGCGCACTTTTCCCCACAAGACTCGGTCACCTCCGTTGGATTTCTCGCACTACATGGTGTTTGAGAAACGGATGACCGAGACACAGTCTTTCAGAAATGTTAACTCACTACTCCGGGTAGACCATACCAAACCTACAAAACCCACTACATGTTGATCCACCTCTTCAAGAGCTTCACGTAACTTACTCAACTATGCTAGAGCCCATAATAGCTTGTGGCTGGACACGGAAGTTTCTAGCATGAATCATCTCAGTTCCCTTTGAGCCTGGGTGGCGGTCCATAGGAAGATCACACGGGTACCCCGGGATTTCCAAAAAAAATACAGACAGCACTGGGTTCCCCAGGTGCCTTAGTCCACCCAGTTGTTTGATTAAGTTGCCACCTTAAGTTGAACCATTAATTAACAATCTCACATCTGACATGAATTTCACTCAAACCCAAACCACGTCTACGAGCATAGCATAGCAATATAAGCAATACGTAGAAGTAACTCCCAAGGGTTTGAATATAACAGGGCAATAGGTTCTACCTCAGCAACTACTTCCCAACCCACAAGTTAATGACATCCTAATCATGCAATGTTTGAGAATTGGAACTAATGCATAAAAACTGGGTAATAATGGGATATGATCAAAGTGTTACTTGCCTTGCTGACGATCCGCAAATCCTAGAGACTCGTAGTAACACGCTTCGCACTCCGGGAATTCTATCGCAAGCAAACAATAACATACATAAGTAACAAGCAACGATGGACAAGCAAAACTCAAATAAGAGAGGTTGACTAGAAAGTTCAACTTAAGAACTCCGGTGCGCAAAAAGAATCAAATCAAACGAAGCAACAAAAGTCAAACGGCGAAAGAAAACCACTTCATCTACTAATTTGAACTTAGGTAAAATCTTATAGTAGCAAAAACTTGTTTGAGTTGGTTAACCGGAAAGAGGATTTCGAGACGAAACTCCAGGCGCTTGAATCGCCTGATTCCGATAAACGAGCGAAAAGATAAACAAAATCTATGATCGGATCAGAAATCGCGATCAGAAAAATCGCGGAATAAATCCAATAAAAGAAAACTCACGAACAGACTAACGAACGAGCATTCGTTAATTGTAACTAACGGGCGAGGAACCGTTCGTTAAAACGAACGTTTGGATGAACGTCCGCTAACTAGAAGAACCAAGAAAAATACCGGCGAATCCGAAAAAAACGGATCTAGGGTTTCAAAAAAAACCGAACGGTCTTTATAAAAAACCGGCGGCGGGGCACGGCGGCTACCTCTGGCAAGTGGTCCGGCGAGGCGAGGCAGCGGCGGGCGGCGGCTTGCGGGGCGGCGGCGCGAGCTGCGGC
>NC_041388.1:459089773-459253892 GCF_002162155.2 Triticum dicoccoides | reverse complement strand
GCGGCTTGGCGTGGCGCGGGCGGCGGCGGTGGTGGTGTGGTGTTGGGGTTGGATGGCGGCGTATATAAAGGGGATGGGGCAGCGACTTGGAGGAGGGGGCAAGGCGCGGCGGAGGCGGAGTCCAACTCGGACTCCGGTCCGAGTGGCGGCGGCGGCGGCCTGGCGCGGCTCGGCCTTAGGCCCAGTCGGCGCGGGAACCCTTTTTTTAAAAAACTTCGCCGACCGAATTAAAATCCTAAAAAAAAACCTAAAAATGCCAAAACAAATTTTCACCGTCTAAATAAAATATTTAGGACAAGTTGAACATTTTCTTGGCCCTAAAATGCAATTTTGAAAACGTGTAATTTTTCTAATGCAAATAAAATCCGAATAAAACCAAATAAATCCAAATAATGATTTTAATATTTTTCCTCCAATATTTCAATTATTTTGGTGAAGTCATATTATCTCCACTCATTTGATTTAATATGAAATATTTTTCGGAGAGAAAAATTATTAAAATCAAAATACTCGTTTCAATATTTGATAAAAATTAAATATGAAAACCGGAAAATCCCCAACTCTCTCTGTGGGTCCTTGAGTTGCTTAGGATTTCGAGGATTGCGGAATGGAAATGCAATAAATCATGATATGCATGGATGATCTATGTATAACATTCCAAATTGAAAATTTGGGATGTTACAAACCTACCCCCCTTAAGATGAATCTCGCCCTCGAGATTCGGGTTGGCTAGAAAATAGGTATGGGTGGTCCTTGCGGAGATCATCCTCTCGTTCCCAGGTAGCTTCATCCTCGGTATGGTGGCTCCACTGAACTTTGCAAAACTTGATAACCTTACTGCGGGTGACTCTGCTGGCGAACTCAAGAATCTTAACTGGCTTCTCCTCGTAAGTCAAATCACTGTCCAACTGAATCGCCTCCAAGGGTACTGTATCTCTTAATGGTATATCAGCCATCTCAGCATGACACTTCTTCAGCTGTGAAACGTGGAACACATCATGGACTCCTGACAATCCCTCAGGTAAGTCCAACTTGTAGGCAACTTCTCCCATCCGTTCCAAAATGCGATACGGTCCTACAAATCTCGGGGCTAACTTTCCTTTAACTCCAAAACGTTTTACTCCTCGCAAGGGCGATACTCGCAGATATGCTCTATCTCAAATTTCGTAGGTTACCTCCTTGCGTTTTGAGTCTGCATAACTCTTCTGCCTGGATTGAGCAATCTTCAGTCGGTCTCGGATCAATTTTACCTTCTCCTCAGATTCTTTAATCAAGTCTGGTCCAAACAACTGTCGGTCTCCTACCTCATCCCACATCAACGGTGTTCTGCACCTGCGTCCATACAGGGCTTCAAACGGTGCCATCTTCAAACTGGCTTGGTAGCTATTGTTGTATGAGAACTCTGCATACAGCAAATTGTCATCCCAACTAGATCCATAATCTAGCGCACAGGCTCTCAACATGTCCTCCAAAATTTGATTGACTCTCTCAGTCTATCCATCTGTTTGCAGGTGAAACGCTGTACTGAACTCCAATCTCGTTCCTAGAGTCTGGTGTAACTGATGCCAAAACTTTGAAGTAAACTGTGTTCCTCGATCCGATACGATGGTCCTCGGAACTCCATGCAGACATATGATCCTGGACATATAGATCTTGGCCAACTTTGCACTTGTATAGGTGGTTTTCACTGGGATGAAGTGAGCTACTTTGGTCAAACAATCAACTACTACCCATATGGAATCATATCCTGCTTTAGTCCTGGGTAATCCGGTGATAAAGTCCTTGCTAAGTTTATCCCACTTCCATTCGGGTATCCGCATAGGCTGTAACAGTCCTGCTGGCTTCTGATGTTCTGCCTTAACTCTCTGACATACATCACATACGGCTACATACTCGGCAATATCCTTCTTTATACCAGTCCACCAGAAACATTTCCTTCAAATCCAAATACATCTTGGTGTTTCCGGGGTGTATCGAGTATGGTGAGTCATGGGCCTCTTGAAGTATTAACTTCCTAATCTCCTAGTTATTGGGCACATAAACTCGGTCCTCAAACCATAGGGTTTCGTGCTCATCTTCACGAAAACCTTTGGCCTTTCCTTTGCCCATCTTCTCCTTTATCCCGGCAATCTCTTTATCATCTTTCTGAGCTTCCCGAATCTTGTCCAGCAATGTCGACTGAACCTCCATTGTGGCAATGAACCTTCTAGGTACAATCTCTAATCGAAGTTCCATGATGTCCTTTGCTAATTCCTTCGGCAGTCCTTTACTTTCAAGGATGTTAGCATAACTCTTCCGACTCAATGCGTCTGCTATGACATTGGCCTTTCCTAGATGATAGTGTAGCTTCATGTCATAATCCTTTATAAGCTCCAACCATCTCCTCTGCCTAAGGTTCAGCTCCTTCTAGGTGAAGATGTACTTCAAACTCTTGTGATCCGTGTACACATCACAACGGTTTCCAATAAGGTAATGTCTCCAAGTCTTCAATGCATGCACTACGGCTACTAGCTCCAAATCATGCGTAGCATAATTCAACTCATGAGGTTTTAGTTGTCGTGAGGCATACGAAACAACTCTTCCGTCCTGCATAAGCACACATCCAAGTCCTAAGCGAGAGGCGTCGCAATACACTTGGAACTCCTTATGTATATTTGGCAGTACTAGCACTGGGGCTGTAGTCAAACGTTTCTTCAACTCCTGGAAACTTGCTTCACAATCTTCTGTACATTTAAACTTGGTATCCTTCCTCAACAGTTCAGTCATTGGTTTTGCAATCTTGGAAAAAATTCCCAATGAATCTCCGATAGTATCCTGCGAGTCCAAGAAAACTGTGGATCTCGCTAACTGAGGTGGGTGCCAACCATTCAGTGACTGACCGAACCTTGCTGGGGTCTACTGCTATACCTTCTCCTGATATAACATGTCCAAGGAATCCGACTTCCTTCAGCCAAAACTCGCATTTGCTAAACTTAGCATACAACTGGTGTTCCCTGAGCTTCTCGAGAACTAAACACAAATGCTCTTTGTGCTCCTCCTCATTCTTCGAGTATACCATGATATCGTCAATAAACACCACAACAAACTTGTCCAAATACTCCATGAACACCTTGTTCATCATACTCATGAAATAGGCAGGGGCGTTAGTCAGTCCAAACGACATGACCGTGTACTCGTATAATCCATATTGCGTTGTGAACACCGTCTTTGGTATGTCCTTCTCTTGTATCTTCAACTGGTGATACCCTGATCGTAAATTGATCTTTGAGAACATTTTAGCTCCTTGCAACTGATCAAACAGATTGTTGATCATCGGTAGTGGGTACTTGTTCTTTATCGTCACTTCATTCAAGGCTCGATAATCAACAACCATCCTTAGGGATTTATCCCTCTTCTCAACCAAAAGTACTGGGGCTCCCCAAGGTGATGAACTTCTTCGGATGTATCCTTTCTCCAATAACTCCTTGATGTGTTTCTTAATTTCTTCCAGATCATTTGCGGGCATCCGATAGGGTCTCTTGGATATTGGTCCTATACCTGGCAACACCTCTATCAAAAACTCAATGTCTCTGTCCGGTGGCATGCCTGGTAACTCCTCTGGGAAAACATCCGGGTAATCCTTTACTACCGGCACTTCCTCCTGAACAACTCCCGTAAGGGCATTCATTTGGCTCCTTTTTGGCACATGCCTAGACACATACTTAATCCTTTTTCCCTCTGGGGTGGTGAGATAAATCGACTTACTTGCACAGTCAATGCTTCCTCCATACTTTGACATCCAGTCCATACCCAATATCACATCCAATCCTTGCGACTCCAAGATAATTAGGTCGGACGGAAACATATGTGTGCCAATGGTTAAGGGTATCTGGTCACACCATCGGCTAGCCATATATTCTGCTCCGGGTGAACTCACTAAAAGAGGGGTCCTAAGGGTTTGGTTGGTAGTTTAGACTTATCCACGAACCCCCTTGATATGTATGAATGCGATGCACCAGTATCGAAAAGAACAAGAGCGGTAAATGACTTAACCAAAAACTTACCTATTACAGCGTCCGGCTGCTCTTCAACCTCCTCCATGTTAACGTGGTTCACTTGTCCTTTGTTGAATGGATTGGGCTTCTTCCCAGCGCTTCCATTTCCGTTTCCATTCCTTCCTTCGGGGCAATCATTGGCATAGTGCCCTGTCTTCCCGCACTTAAAACAGGTAACCTGACTTAAGTCTCTTTTGGCGGGAGTGGACGTGTTGGAGTGGTTCTGATTGTTGTTAGCTCCGTTCCCATTCCCATTCTTAGCACCACTGTGGTTATGTGATCCTCCTCCAGTGTGGTTGTGACCTCCATGGTTGTGAACAAGTCCTCCCGAGTTCGGGGTTAGGCGAGGCTTCTACTGAGCTCCTGAGTTATACTTCTCTTGTCCATACTTTCTCTTGCGGCTCTCAATCTGCTGATGTTTCCCTTCAATCATAAGAGCCTTATCTACCAACTCCTGGTAGTTGTTGAAGGTTGCTACCATCAACTTCATGCTCATCTCATCATTCAGCCCTTCCATAAACTTCTCCTGCTTCGCGGCATCTGTGGCCACATCATCAGGGGCATAGCGTGATAACTTGCTAAACTCATCCATGTACTGAGCAACAGTACGGTTCCCCTGGCGTAGGTTGCGGAACTCCCGCTTCGTCATCTGCATAGCTCCAGTTGAGACATGGGCGGTGCGGAAAGCTTGCTGAAACTGGTCCCAAGTGACGTTGGCTACAGGAAAAGTGGCTGTGTAATTCTCCCACCATGAGGCTGCTGGTCCATCCAATTGATGTGCGGCAAAGCGCACCCTCTCAGCATCTGTGCAACCTACGGTGTTCAACTCCCTTCCAATACGGTGTAGCCAATCATCAGCAACTATAGGCTCGGTGCTACTGGAAAACACCGGCGGCTGTAACCTTAGAAAACAGGCTAGGTTGTCCACTGGCGGTGGGTTGTTGTTGTTGTTGTTGCCCTGGTTCTGAACTAGCAATTGCATCAAGGCATTCTGCTGCTGGATCAACTGGGTGAGCTCCGGTGGGAAAGCAAAACCTGGGTCACGTCTCGGAGGCATCTCAGGGGTTTAGATGGGAGAGATTTAGAATAGAAGAGGTCTAATGAGAAAACACTACCCATATGCACATGAGACAAACACAATCATTTCACTCAATCAGTCAAGCAAGGGCATACAAACGATCTAGAACTATCGCACAAGTGCTCAACTACTACTAAATACATGGGGGAATACTAGTGATATATGTGATAGAGGCGGAGGTGTCCCGTCTTTCGATGAGATGATGGATTTCACTTTGGTGGAAGTCGACTTTGACGATCCGACTACGAACGTGCGAGGATGTCGCGCCTTAGCAATCGCTAAACCAACTCCGAGAGGTTATTGACCACGCCGGAGCACGATCAACCTGACCACGAGGGTCTGTTTCCTGCGAGCAAACGAAGAACAAGCAAGAAACTGAGATTGCAATCTGGATATTGCGAATATAATATGAAGGCTTTATTGATCAAGGTGGGGTTCTGTGACGCCTTTGTCTGGTCGTTGAACACAAACGAAGTACGCGAAGTTGCAGCTATGGCTAACTTTTAATCTAAACAAAACCCAAAGTCTAAACGATGCCCTAAGGGCTGTATATATGGAGGAAGAGGGGGGGAATTTCGTGGCCCTTGGTGGAGGGGTCCGAAATCAACCCTATCTCTTGTTTCCCCACACATACGGACTCTAAAAATAGCCTATACTTATGTATTTTGAAATTACATGGGCCTGGCCCAATAATAAGGTGACGCAGCACCTAAAATAGCCTCGGGACGAAATTTATGAAGTGGCATCTTGTATATTTCGTCCAAGGCTTCATGCACCCATTATGGTGGCTTCAAAGTCCTGAAATCATCACTTGTAACTCCGTTCTTGTTCCCCTTGCGCATGCCATCATCTCCATGCTTGTTCTTGCTCCAATGTTCATCCTTCTCCAAGCTAGGCCCTTCATTTGTAAGCAAAACAAATGTATCCAATTTAGGCAGCATCATATTCTCATGAACATTAGAATCATTACCAAGAAACGAAAGTACCTGGTAATTTAGTTGGCGTGCACGAGCTCTAGTAATTGGTCCAGTATGTATAGCAGCAGGGGCTGTGGGTGTAACAGTTGTATTGATGTCCTCATCAACTCCTGATTCCATTTTGAAAGATGATATTAATAGAGCTAATAAAGCAAAACAGGAGAAGAATAAGAGTGAAAATCAGATTGTGGCAAAAGAATTTGAGCAACAAATGAAGCCTAATAATAAACCATCTAGTGTTGCTTCTGAAATTAAATTGAAAAGTGCATGTTTATTTGCCACCAAATCTGATATTGATGAGCTAGATTTCAACAAATCTGTTTGCTATGCTTTTGTGTGCAAAGAGGCATTATTTTCATTCGAGGACGTGCCTTCCTCTTTGCCTCCTGCTGTCACTAACATTTTGCAGGAGTTCGCTGACGTCTTTCCACAAGACGTGCCCCCGGGATTACCGCCTATTCGAGGGATTGAGCATCAGATTGACTTAATTCCCGGTGCTTCACTGCCAAACCGTGCACCATACCGTACCAATCCAGAGGAGACGAAGGAGATTATGCGTCAAGTACAAGAGCTTCTCGACAAAGGTTATATACGCGAATCCCTTAGTCCTTGTGCTGTTCCTATTATTCTAGTGCCGAAAAAGGATGGTACATCACGTATGTGTGTTGATTGTAGAGGCATTAATAATATTACTATTCGTTATCGTCATCCTATTCCTAGGCTAGATGATATGCTTGATGAATTGAGTGGCTCTACAATATTCTCCAAAGTTGATTTGCGTAGTGGCTACCATCAAATTCGTATGAAATTGGGAGATGAATGGAAAACAGCATTTAAAACTAAGTTTGGATTATATTAGTGGTTAGTCATGCCTTTTGGGTTAACTAATGCGCCTAGTACTTTCATGAGACTAATGAACGAAGTTTTACGTGCTTTCATTGGACGATTTGTGGTAGTCTATTTTGATGATATACTGATTTATAGCAGATCTTTGGAAGAACATTTGGAACATTTACGTGCTGTTTTTATTGCTCTACGTGATGCACGTTTGTTTGGTAACCTTGGGAAGTGCACCTTTTGCACCGACCGAGTATCTTTTCTTGGCTATGTTGTTACTCCACAGGGAATTGAAGTTGACAAAGCCAAGATTGAAGCTATTGAGAGTTGGCCGCAGCCCAAAACGGTCACACAAGTGAGGAGTTTTCTTGGCCTCGCTGGATTCTATAGGCGTTTTGTGAGAGATTTCAGCACCATTGCTGCACCTCTCAACGAGCTTACAAAGAAGGATGTGCCTTTTGTTTGGGGTACCGCACAGGAAGAAGCCTTCACGGTATTGAAAGATAAGTTGACACATGCTCCTTTACTCCAACTTCCTGATTTTAATAAGACTTTTGAGCTTGAATTTGATGCTAGTGGAATTGGATTAGGAGGTGTGTTATTACAAGATGGCAAACCTGTTGCATACTTTTCTGAAAAATTGAGTGGGCCTAGTCTGAATTATTCTACTTATGATAAAGAATTATATGCTCTTGTTCGGACTTTAGAAACATGGCAACATTATTTATGGCCCAAAGAATTTGTTATACATTCTGATCATGAATCTTTGAAACATATTAAAAGTCAAGCTAAACTGAATCGTAGACATGCTAAATGGGTTGAATTCATTGAGACTTTCCCTTATGTCATTAAACACAAGAAGGGAAAAGAAAATGTTATTGCTGATGCATTGTCTCGTCGCTATACTATGCTTTCACAACTTGACTTCAAAATATTTGGTTTGGAGACCATCAAAGATCAATATGTGCATGATGCTGCTTTTAAAGATGTAATGCAGAATTGTAAAGAAGGGGAGGGATAGCATATTTGTTGTCGTGGATAGATTCTCGAAAATGGCACACTTTATACCATGTCATAAAAGCAATGATGCTGTTAATGTTGCTGATTTGTTCTTTCGTGAAATTATTCGCTTGCATGGTGTGCCAAATACTATTGTTTCAGATCGTGATACTAAATTTCTTAGCCACTTTTGGAGATGTTTATGGGCTAAGTTGGGGACTAAACTGCTTTTTAGTACTACTTGTCACCCCCAAACTGATGGACAAACTGAAGTAGTCAATAGAACGTTGTCTACTATGCTTAGGGCTGTTTTGAAGAATAATAAGAAAATGTGGGAGGAATGCTTGCCTCATATTGAATTTGCTTATAATCGTTCATTGCATTCTACTACTAAGATGTGCCCTTTTGAAGTTGTGTATGGTTTCCTACCTCGTGCACCTATGGATTTGTTGCCTCTTCCATCTTCGGAGAAGGTTAATTTTGATGCTAAACAACGTGCTAAACTGATTTTAAAAATGCATGAGTTAACTAAGGAAAACATTGAGCGTATGAATGCTAAATATAAACTTGCTGGAGATAAGGGTAGAAAACATGTTGTGTTTGCACCTGGAGATCTTGTTTGGTTACATTTGCGTAAGGATAGATTTCCTGATTTGCGCAAATCAAAGCTAATGCCACGTGCTGATGGTCCCTTTAAGGTGTTAGAGAAAATAAATGATAATGCATATAAACTTGAGCTGCCTGCAGATTTTGGGGTTAGTCCCACTTTTAACATTGCAGATTTGAAGCCTTATTTGGGTGAGGAAGATGAACTTCCGTCGAGGACGACTTCATTTCAAGAAGGGGAGGATGATGAGGACATCAATACAATTGTTACACCCACAGCCCCTGCTGCTATACATACTGGACCAATTACTAGAGCTCGTGCACGCCAACTAAATTACCAGGTACTTTCGTTTCTTGGTAATGATTCTAATGTTCATGAGAATATGATGCTGCCTAAATTGGATACACTTGTTTTGCTTACAAATGAAGGGCCTAGCTTGGAGAAGGATGAACATTGGAGCAAGAACAAGCATGGAGATGATGGCATGCGCAAGGGGAACAAGAACGGAGTTACAAGTGATGATTTCAAGACTTTGAAGCCACCATAATGGGTGCATGAAGCCTTGGACGAAATATACAAGATGCCACTTCATAAATTTCGTCCCGAGGCTATTTTAGATGCTGCGTCACCTTATTATTGGGCCTTTCGAAATACATAAGTATAGGCTATTTTTAGAGTCCGTATGTGTGGGGAAACAAGAGATAGGGTTGATTTCGGACCCCTCCACCAAGGGCCACGAAATTCCCCCCCTCTTCCTCCATATATACAGCCCTTAGGGCATCGTTTAGACTTTGGGGTTTTGTTTAGATTAAAAGTTCGCCATAGCTGCAACTTCGCGTACTTCGTTTGTGTTCAACGACCAGACAAAGGCGTCACAGAACCCCACCTTGATCAATAAAGCTTTCATCTTATATTCGCAATATCCAGATTGCAATCTCAGTTTCTTGCTTGTTCTTCGTTTGCTCGCAGGAAACAGACCCTCGTGGTCAGGTTGATCGTGCTCCGGCGTGGTCAATAACCTCTCGGAGTTGGTTTAGCGATTGCTAAGGTGCGACGTCCTCGCACGTTCGTAGTCGGATCGTCAAAGTCGACTTCCACCAAAGCGATATCCATCATCTCATCGAAAGACGGGACACCTTTACCTCTATCAATAGTGATTGTTTTTACCATGATGTACAGAATTTTTATCAAATTGCCATGGTCTACCAAGTAATAAGGAACATGCTTGCATAGGTACCACATCACAATCAACATAATCAGCATATGTGGAGATACTAAAATGCACACGAACAGTACGTGTTACCTTAACCTTGCCGCTGTTGTTGAACCATTGGATGTAGTAAGGATGTGGATGTGGTCTTGTGGTGAGAGAAAGCTTCTCCACCATCTCCATGCTAGCCAAGTTGTTGCAGCTCCCTCCGTCTATGATGACGCGCACAGAACGTTCCTTCACAACTCCCTTGGTATGGAACAAATTGTGCCTCTGATTTTGCTCAGCTTGTGTGACCTGCACACTCAAAACACGTTGAGCAACTAAAGATTCATACCTGTCAGCGTCTTCAGGAGCCATGTATTGCGTCTCATGATCAGAATCATCTCCACCATGTTCTTCACGTGTAATAAGAGCCAAAGTCTCCTCATCATAGTCACTAGCGGACTCATATCCACCATCCGCGGTAGCAATCATCACACGCGGAGATTTGCATTCTCTCGCATAATGACCTCCTCCCTTACAACGACGACAAATAATATCACTTGTGTGCCCTGTTGATGCCATGGAAGAAGAAGAACGCTGTGCAGGACCCGCAGGTGCGCTCTTGGAAGATAATGGTGGTTGTGCCTGTTTTCTTGTATCACGGCTGGAGGTGGCACCGGATGGGGGTGCTGGTGCAGTTGAAGTAGAAGATGCACGTGGTGTCCATGATGAAGGTCGGCCTGCAGAAAAGTTAGTTCGCCCCAATGCTTGTCGATCCTGCACTTCACGTTCAGCTTTACAAGCAAGATGGAATAAACGAGTGATATTAGTATACTCCTTATAGTCTAGAATGGTCTGAATCTCTCTATTTAATCCACCCAGAAAACGTGCAAGCATAGCTTCATTCTCCTCAACAATACCACATCTAATCATGCCAGTTTGTAATTCCTGATAATATTCTTCTACAGAATTTTTCCCTTGTCTTAAACGCTGCAATTTTTGAAGCAATTCACGTTGATAATATGGTGGAACCCAATGCGTACGCATAGCAGTTTTCAAAGCAGCCCAAGTAGTTGGAATAGGATATAATCTACAATGTTCAGACCACCATACACATGCAAAACTAGTGAAAGCACAAACAGCAGCAGCAACTCGTCTCTCCTCAGGATATTGTAAACATGTAAATCGTTGTTCAGTTTCTAACTCCCAAGTAAGATATATATCAGGAACATATCTACCCTCAAATGGTGGAATATTCAATTTCAGTTTAGGAATATGGACATCATCTCGTACCTGAGGTGGTGGTGCAGGCCTACCATTACGAATATATACTTGAGGTCGACCTGCTGGTGGTGGTGCTGGTGGCTGCTCGTAGATCTGATTTTAATCAACCTCATCCTCATAATCGCCCGCATACTCATCATCCTCCTGGGTACTAGCAACAGCAGTAGCAGGAGCCAAAGAAGCACCAACAGTAGTAGCAGTGGCGCCAGAATTTTGTCCTAGCTCAATAGGAACACGCTGTGCTCGTCCATACTGATTCGGAAGGGGGCGTAGTTGTTGTTGTTGCAGAGGTGCGACAGGTGCAGCCGGTGGTGGAAGACGCGCAAGCAGTTCATTAAATCTGTTATCGAGCTTTGTTTCGAACGTCTTCTCAAGGCCAGTGATCTTCTCCATGGCCTCTTCAAAATTGTTCAGCACATCTTGTACCTATTCAGTCATCATTTGCTGAAACTTATCATGAAGCTCCTTGTTCGATAAGTTCTCCCAGTCAATCTCGTCGGCTTGTGATCCTGGCATGGTTAGCAGCAATAGAAACACACAAGAATATGATCCTACAGACTACTAAGAAGTGGTGGTGGTGTATCACAAATCCGTCAAGCAAATCTCAAATTCTTACCAGTTCTTACCCAGCAGCAGGCGGTGATCGGCAACCGTTGTAGTCAAAAACTCTCAAAGCTTGGATAGAGCGATTACCAGGGAGAGTCAAACACACGACGTAGATGTATGTGGAGCTGGGAAGGCTTATAGTATGGTAGCAAAAAGGGTCAGCAATAATCAATTCAGAGATGCAAAGTTGAATAAACGCTCAACGACGGTACTGTGCTGGTCCTAGGCTAGACTGTGCTAGAGACGCGAGCCTAGAACACCAACAAAATCACGGCGCGGCACGTAAACAAGGAAAAAGCACACTCTGAAAAAAAAATTCGCTCTTTTTTTTTGCGCTGCTTTTTTTTTGCGAAAAATCACTATAATGGCGAGTGTCTCAAAACTCTTCCTAGCTCAAACGGACAGGATGGGCACGAAATTTTTTCGACCAATTTTTTTTTTCGACTGCCCGGACCCAAAAACTGGAAACGGGTCAAAAAAAACTTCCTATAATGGCACCTGTCTCAAAACACTCAGAAACACCAAAAAATAGGATAGCCAGAATTTTTTTCGAAAAATGCGTTTTCGAAAAATTTTGGGCCTAAACGGAGCGTGGCTACCCGACTCCGGCAAGGAAACACGAATCGGAAACTAGATGGATCTCGAAAACAAACCTAATAAGCAAAGAACTCGGATTGGTTGTGGATATATGGTGGTGGTATATGGCAGCGGTGGTGGTAGCGGTGGTAGTATATGGATATGGATCGGTGGTGGTATATGGACACGGATTGGTGGTGGTATATGGATACGGATTCGGAGCGGTGGCGGATAAGCGGTGGTGGTAGATGGCAGGGGTGATGATGATGGTGCGGCGGCGGCGTGACAACTTATGACCAGAACTCGAAACTCTAAAAGACTAGACTCTAAAACCAGCAACTAGACACGACGATGCAACCGCAAATTCAACAAAGCAAAACCCTAAAAAGATTATGCAAAGGCTCAGATTGGTTCGGATATGATGAACTAACCCTAATTTTTTTGTGGCTTTTTCGTGGACTGTAGGTATGAAGAACAGACTCGATCTAAACTACGAAAAACTGTAAAATCTCACCGAGCAACCTGGAAATCTAATACCACTTGATAGAGGCGGAGGTGTCCCGTCTTTCGATGAGATGATGGATTTCGCTTTGGTGGAAGTCGACTTTGACGATCCGACTACGAACGTGCGAGGACGTCGCGCCTTAGCAATCGCTAAACCAACTCCGAGAGGTTATTGACCACGCCGGAGCACGATCAACCTGACCACGAGGGTCTGTTTCCTGCGAGCAAACGAAGAACAAGCAAGAAACTGAGATTGCAATCTGGATATTGCGAATATAAGATGAAGGCTTTATTGATCAAGGTGGGGTTCTGTGACGCCTTTGTCTGGTCGTTGAACACAAACGAAGTACGCGAAGTTGCAGCTATGGCTAACTTTTAATCTAAACAAAACCCAAAGTCTAAACGATGCCCTAAGGGCTGTATATATGGAGGAAGAGGGGGGGAATTTCGTGGCCCTTGGTGGAGGGGTCCGAAATCAACCCTATCTCTTGTTTCCCCACACATACGGACTCTAAAAATAGCCTATACTTATGTATTTTGAAATTACATGGGCCTGGCCCAATAATAAGGTGACGCAGCACCTAAAATAGCCTCGGGACGAAATTTATGAAGTGGCATCTTGTATATTTCGTCCAAGGCTTCATGCACCCATTATGGTGGCTTCAAAGTCCTGAAATCATCACTTGTAACTCCGTTCTTGTTCCCCTTGCGCATGCCATCATCTCCATGCTTGTTCTTGCTCCAATGTTCATCCTTCTCCAAGCTAGGCCCTTCATTTGTAAGCAAAACAAATGTATCCAATTTACGCAGCATCATATTCTCATGAACATTAGAATCATTACCAAGAAACGAAAGTACCTGGTAATTTAGTTGGCGTGCACGAGCTCTAGTAATTGGTCCAGTATGTATAGCAGCAGGGGCTGTGGGTGTAACAATTGTATTGATGTCCTCATCAATATGGTAGTCATCTAGAAATTTTGATCGGTGGAAGACTCCATGATGTCTGCTCCAACTTCGTCTTCAAAGTCATCATCACTAGGATCGGAATCGGTATCGTCGATGATGATGTAGTCCTCGGGGCGTATTTCCTTGGGTTCTTCTTCTTCTATTGGTGCTGGTCCTCCCATGAATACTCCGATCTTCTTGACTAAGTCGTCATTCTTCTCCAGTAGTGTCTTGATTTCCTCCTCATATCCATCGCGGGTAAACTTGAGTTCTTCCTCCAGCTCAATGATCCTAGTCTTCGCCTTCTTTAAGTCCATCATGTCTGCGCACATCTGGTTTTCCTGACGTCGGATGTGCTGGTTTAATTCCTGGATGAAAGCTGCAATGGATCTATCCTTCCTGGTGCTGATTACTTCCCATTGCTCGTCTCGGCGCCCACATATTTGGTAAATAGTGTCCTTAAGCTCCCTGTTGTAAACTTCTCCAATGCGTCCCATGGTAATGTGGGCTGCCATGCTCTTGCCTAGACTCCAGGTGGGTGCTTTGAAAGAAAATTCTATGGGTTTAGTGGTTGGCGAGAACGTCCTTCCTGGAACTTGTACTTGAATCATCCAGCGCTCTTCTTCTGGTAAAGTGGCGTTGTACGTCCTGGTGAAGCTTGGTATTCCAATGTTCAAGTACCTAGTGACTTCCTTCAAGTGGCGTCCAAAAGGTGTATCTTCATCCGATTGTGCAAACTTGTTCTTCACCTCCGTCATCCTAAAGAGTAGAAAATGGAGAGGAGTCAGAAATGAGAAGAGAAATGTGACCTAGGGTTTATCTTAGTGGTTGTGTCCTACACTCAGCGTGTGCTCTGATACCATCTTGTAGCGACCCGACCTCAGATGGTCAAGTCTCTGTGCTTCAGTGTCATCCCTGGATCGGTAATGCTGACACACAGTACTCGAGGATTTATAACAGAGTAGCAATCACACACTTATTACATCGAAAAGTCTAAAAGAGAACTTATTACAATAATATGGCTTAAGGACATCTAATGCGATAACAACAGAAGGCTTGGAAGATAAGGTGAGTCCATCAACTCCAACGGCATAGCTGAGCTGCACGGCAACGACCTAACGAACCTTACTCCTCATCTGAAAAGTCTGCAACATAATACGTTGCAGCCCGAAAATGGATCAGCACATGGAATATGCTGGCAATATAACACAGTAGAGCAGAAACAGAATAATGCTATCACTACATGCATATATGGCTGGTGGAAAGCTCTATGGTTATAGTTTTGCGAAAAGCCAATTTTTTCCTACAACAAAGGAATAGATTTTAATTTTACTATCATGGTGGTTGAAACATCATTGAGAAGGTATCCCCAACTCAATCCCAATTAAAGTGATTAACAACCCAACAATATTAATTAAACATGGTGAGATACATGTGATAACCCAAGTACTAGATACTCAAGAATTGTCCATAACCAGGGACACAGCTAACCATGATTAGATTGTACACTCTGCAGAGGTTTGCGCACTTTTCCCCACAAGACTCGATCGCCTCCGTTGGATTTCTGGCAATACATGGTGTTTGAGAAACGGATGACCGAGACATAGTCTTTCAGAAACGTTAAATCTCTATTCCGGGTAGACCATACCAAACCTAAAAAACCCACTACCTGCTGATCTACCTCTTCAAGAGCTTCACGTAACTTACTCAACTATGCTAGAGCCCATAATAGCTTGTGGCTGCACACGGAAGTTTCTAGCATGAATCATCTCAGTTCCCTTGAGCCTGGGTGGCGGTCCATAGGAAGATCACACGGGTACCCCGGGATTTCCAAAAAAAATACAGACAACACTGGGTTCCCCAGGTGCATCAATCCACCCAGTTGTTTGATTAATTTGCCACCTTAAGTTGAACCATTAATTAACAATCTCACATCTGACAAGAATTTCACTCAAACCCAAACTTCGTCTACGAGCATAGCATAGCAATATAAGCAATATGTAGAAGTAACTCCCAAGGTGATAGAGGCGGAGGTGTCCCGTCTTTCGATGAGATGATGGATTTCGCTTTGGTGGAAGTCGACTTTGACGATCCGACTACGAACGTGCGAGGACGTCGCGCCTTAGAAATCGCTAAACCAACTCCGAGAGGTTATTGACCACGCCGGAGCACGATCAACCTGACCACGAGGGTCTGTTTCCTGCGAGCAAACGAAGAACAAGCAAGAAACTGAGATTGCAATCTGGATATTGCGAATATAAGATGAAAGCTTTATTGATCAAGGTGGGGGTCTGTGACGCCTTTGTCTGGTCGTTGAACACAAACGAAGTACGCGAAGTTGCAGCTATGGCGAACTTTTAATCTAAACAAAACCCAAAGTCTAAACGATGCCCTAAGGTTGTATATATGGAGGAAGAGGGGGGAATTTCGTGGCCCTTGGTGGAGGAGTCCGAAATCAACCCTATCTCTTGTTTCCCCACACATACGGACTCTAAAAATAGCCTATACTTATGTATTTCGAAATTACATGGGCCTGGCCCAATAATAAGGTGACGCAGCACCTAAAATAGCCTCGGGACGAAATTTATGAAGTGGCATCTTGTATATTTCGTCCAAGGCTTCATGCACCCATTATGGTGGCTTCAAAGTCCTGAAATCATCACTTGTAACTCCGTTCTTGTTCCCCTTGCGCATGCCATCATCTCCATGCTTGTTCTTGCTCCAATGTTCATCCTTCTCCAAGCTAGGCCCTTCATTTGTAAGCAAAACAAATGTATCCAATTTAGGCAGCATCATATTCTCATGAACATTAGAATCATTACCAAGAAACGAAAGTACCTGGTAATTTAGTTGGCGTGCACGAGCTCTAGTAATTGGTCCAGTATGTATAGCAGCAGGGGCTGTGGGTGTAACAATTGTATTGATGTCCTCATCATCCTCCCCTTCTTGAAATGAAGTCGTCCTCGACGGAAGTTCATCTTCCTCACCCAAATAGGGCTTCAAATCTGCAATGTTAAAAGTGGGACTAACCCCAAAATATGCAGGCAGCTCAAGTTTATATGCATTATCATTTATTTTCTCTAACACCATAAAGGGACCATCAGCACGTGGCATTAGCTTTGATTTGCGCAAATCAGGAAATCTATCCTTACGCAAATGTAACCAAACAAGATCTCCAGGTGCAAACACAACATGTTTTCTACCCTTATCTCCAGCAAGTTTATATTTAGCATTCATACGCTCAATGTTTTCCTTAGTTAACTCATGCATTTTTAAAATCAATTCGGCACATTGTTTAGCATCAAAATTAACCTTCTCCGAAGATGGAAGAGGCAACAAATCAATAGGTGCACGAGGTAGGAAACCATACACAACTTCAAAAGGGCACATCTTAGTAGTAGAATGCAATGAACGATTATAAGCAAATTCAATATGAGGCAAGCATTCCTCCCACATTTTCTTATTATTCTTCAAAACAGCCCTAAGCATAGTAGACAACGTTCTATTGACTACTTCAGTTTGTCCATCAGTTTGGGGGTGACAAGTAGTACTAAAAAGCAGTTTAGTCCCCAACTTAGCCCATAAACATCTCCAAAAGTGGCTAAGAAATTTAGTATCACGATCTGAAACAATAGTATTTGGCACACCATGCAAGCGAATAATTTCACGAAAGAACAAATCAGCAACATTAACAGCATCATCGCTTTTATGACATGGTATAAAGTGTGCCATTTTCGAGAATCTATCCACGACAACAAATATGCTATCCCTCCCCTTCTTTGTTCGAGGTAAACCTAAAACAAAGTCCATAGATATATCCGCCCAAGGAACACTAGGTACAGGCAAAGGCATATATAAACCATGAGGATTGAGTCGTGACTTAGCTTTTTGACATGTAGTGCATCGAGCAATAAAACGCTCAACATCCCGTCTCATCTTTGGCCAAAAGAAATGTGTAGCAAGTACGTCCTCCGTCTTCTTCACGCCAAAGTGTCCCATTAATCCTCCTCCATGCGCCTCCTGCAACAACAAAAGACGAACGGAGCTAGCTGGAATGCATAGCTTGTTAGCACGAAACACAAATCCATCGTTAACGACAAACTTGTTCCACATTCGTCCTTCTTTACAATTCTGCATTACATCTTTAAAATCAGCATCATGCACATATTGATCTTTGATGGTCTCCAAACCAAATATTTTGAAGTCAAGTTGTGAAAGCATAGTATAGCGACGAGACAATGCATCAGCAATAACATTTTCTTTTCCCTTCTTGTGTTTAATGACATAAGGGAAAGTCTCAATGAATTCAACCCATTTAGCATGTCTACGATTCAGTTTAGCTTGACTTTTAATATGTTTCAAAGATTCATGATCAGAATGTATAACAAATTCTTTGGGCCATGAATAATGTTGCCATGTTTCTAAAGTCCGAACAAGAGCATATAATTCTTTATCATAAGTAGAATAATTCAGACTAGGCCCACTCAATTTTTCAGAAAAGTATGCAACGGGTTTGCCATCTTGTAATAACACACCTCCTAATCCAATTCCACTAGCATCACATTCAAGATCAAAAGTCTTATTAAAATCAGGAAGTTGGAGTAAAGGAGCATGTGTCAACTTATCTTTCAATACGGAGAAGGCTTCTTCCTGTGCGGTACCCCAAAGAAAAGGCACATCTTTCTTTGTAAGCTCATTGAGAGGTGCAGCAATGGTGCTGAAATCTCTCACAAAACGCCTATAGAATCCAGCGAGGCCAAGAAAACTCCTCACGTGTGTGACCGTTTTGGGCTGCGGCCAACTCTCAATAGCTTCAATCTTGGCTTTATCAACTTCAATTCCCTGTGGAGTAACAACATAGCCAAGAAAAGATACTCGGTCGGTGCAAAAGGTGCACTTCCCAAGGTTACCAAACAAACGTGCATCACGTAGAGCAATAAAAACAGCACGTAAATGTTCCAAATGTTCTTCCAAAGATCTGCTATAAATCAATATGTCATCAAAGTAAACTACCACAAATCGTCCAATGAAAGCACGTAAAACTTCGTTCATTAATCTCATGAAAGTACTAGGTGCATTAGTTAACCCAAAAGGCATGACTAACCACTCATATAATCCAAACTTAGTTTTGAATGCTGTTTTCCATTCATCTCCCAATTTCATACGAATTTGATGGTATCCACAACGCAAATCAACTTTGGAGAATATTGTAGAGCCACTCAATTCATCAAGCATATCATCTAGCCTAGGAATAGGATGATGATAACGAATAGTAATATTATTAATGCCTCTACAATCAACACACATACGTGATGTACCATCCTTTTTCGGCACTAGAATAATAGGAACAGCACAAGGACTAAGGGATTCGCGTATATAACCTTTGTCGAGAAGCTCTTGTACTTGACGCATAATCTCCTTCGTCTCCTCTGGATTGGTACGGTATGGTGCACGGTTTGGCAGTGAAGCACCGGGAATTAAGTCAATCTGATGCTCAATCCCTCGAATAGGCGGTTATCCCGGTGGCACGTCTAGTGGAAAGACGTCAGTGAACTCCTGCAAAATGTTAGTGACAGCAGGAGGCAAAGAGGAAGGCACGTCCTCGAATGAAAATAATGCCTCTTTGCACACAAAAGCATAGCAAACAGATTTGCTGAAATCTAGCTCATCAATATCAGATTTGGTGGCAAATAAACATGCACTTTTCAATTTAATTTCAGAAGCAACACTAGATGGTTTATTATTAGGCTTCATTTGTTGCTCAAATTCTTTTACCACAATCTGATTTTCACTCTTATTCGTCTCCTGTTTTGCTTTATTAGCTCTATTAATATCATCTTTCAAAATGGAATCAGGAGTCATAGGAAGCAAAGTAATATTTTTATCCTTATGAACAAGAGTATAGTGATTGTTTCTACCATGGTGTACAGAATTTTTATCAAATTGCCATGGTCTACCAAGTAATAAGGAACATGCTTGCATAGGTACCACATCACAATCAACATAATCAGCATATGTAGAGATACTAAAATGCACACGAACAGTACGTGTTACCTTAACCTTGCCGCTGTTGTTGAACCATTGGATGTAGTAACGATGTGGATGTGGTCTTGTGGTGAGAGAAAGCTTCTCCACCATCTCCATGCTAGCCAAGTTGTTGCAGCTCCCTCCGTCTATGATGACGCGCACAGAACGTTCCTTCACAACTCACTTGGTATGGAACAAATTGTGCCTCTGATTTTGCTCAGCTTGTGTGACCTACACACTCAAAACATGTTGAGCAACTAAACATTCATACCTGTCAGCGTCTTCAGGAGCCATGTATTGCGTCTCATGATCAGAATCATCTCCACCATGTTCTTCACGTGTAATAAGAGCCAAAGTCTCCTCATCATAGTCACTAGCGGACTCATATCCACCATCCGCGGTAGCAATCATCACACGCGGAGATTTGCATTCTCTCGCATAATGACCTCCTCCCTTACAACGACGACAAATAATATCACTTGTGTGCCCTGTTGATGCCATGGAAGAAGAAGAACGCTGTGCAGGCCCCGCAGGTGCGCTCTTGGCAGATAATGGTGGTTGTGCCTGTTTTCTGGTATCACGGCTGGAGGTGGCACCGGATGGAGGTGCTGGTGCAGTTGAAGTAGAAGATGCACGTGGTGTCCATGATGAAGGTCGGCCTGCAGAAAAGTTAGTTCGCCCCAATGCTTGTCGATCCTGCACTTCACGTTCAGCTTTACAAGCAAGATGGAATAAACGAGTGATATTAGTATACTCCTTATAGTCTAGAATGGTCTGAATCTCTCTATTTAATCCACCCAGAAAACGTGCAAGCATAGCTTCATTCTCCTCAACAATACCACATCTAATCATGCCAGTTTGTAATTCCTGATAATATTCTTCTACAGAATTTTTCCCTTGTCTTAAACGCTGCAATTTTTGAAGCAATTCACGTTGATAATATGGTGGAACCCAACGCGTACGCATAGCAGTATTCAAAGCAGCCCAAGTAGTTGGAATAGGATATAATCTACAATGTTCAGACCACCATACACATGCAAAACTAGTGAAAGCACAAACGGCAGCCACAACTCGTCTCTCCTCAGGATATTGTAAACATGTAAATCGTTGTTCAGTTTCTAACTCCCAAGTAAGATATATATCAGGAACATATCTACCCTCAAATGGTGGAATATTCAATTTCAGTTTAGGAATATGGACATCATCTCGTACCTGAGGTGGTGGTGCAGGCCTACCATTACGAATATATACCTGAGGTCGACCTGCTGGTGGTGGTACAGGTGGCTGCACGTAGTGCTGATTTTGATCAACCTCATCCTCATAATCTTCCACATAATCATCCTCCTCCGCATCAGCAGCAGGAGCCACAGAAGTATCAACAGTAGCACCAACAGTTTGGCCAAACGCAAGAGGAACACGGCTTGCTCGGCGGAGGTCTGCTTCGCGACGTGGAGGTAGTCGTTGTTGTTGCTGTTGGAGAGGTGCGTTAGCTGCAGTGGGTGGTGGTGGTGGAAGACGCGCGAGCAATTCATTAAACTTGTTATCGAGCTTTGTTTCGAACGTCTTCTCAAAGCCAGTGATCTTCTCCATGGCCTCTTCAAAATTGTTCAGCACATCTTGCACCTGTTCAGTCATCATTTGCTGAAACTTATCATGAAGCTCCTTGTTCGATAAATTCTCCCAGTCAATCTCGTCGGCTTGTGATCCTGGCATGGTTAGCAGCAATAGAAACACACAAGAATATGATCCTACAGACTACGAACAAGTGGTGGTGGTGGGTGTCACAAATCCGTCAAGCAAATCTCAAATTCTTACCAGTTCTTACCCAGCAGCAGGCGGTGATCGGCAACCGTTGTAGTCAAAAACTCTCAAAGCTTGGATAGAGCGATTACCAGGGAGAGTCAAACGCACGACGTAGATGTATGTGGAGCTGGGAAGGCTTATAATATGGTAGCAAAAAGGGTCAGCAATAATCAATTCAGAGATGCAAAGTTGAATAAACGCTCAACGACGGTACTGTGCTGGTCCTAGGCTAGACTGTGCTAGAGACGCGAGCCTAGAACACTAACAAAATCACGGCGTGGCACGTAAACAAGGGAAAAGCACACTCTGGAATTTTTTTTTTGCGCTCTTTTTTTTTGCGCTGCTTTTTTTTTGCGAAAAATCACTATAATGGCGAGTGTCTCAAAACTCTTCTTAGCTCAAACTGACAGGATGGGCACGAAATTTTTTTGACCAAATTTTTTTTTTGACTGCCCGGACCCAAAAACTGGAAACGGGTCAAAAAAAACTTCCTATAATGGCACCTGTCTCAAAACACTCAGAAACACCTAAAAATAGGATAGCCAGAAATTTTTTCGAAAAATGCGTTTTCGAAAAATTTTGGGCCTAAACGGAGCGTGGCTACCCGACTCCGGCAAGGAAACACGAATCGGAATCTAGATGGATCTCGAAAACAAACCTAATATGACAAGAACTCGGATTGGTGGTGGATATATGGTGGTAGATGGCAGCGGTGGTGGTATATGACAACTGTGGTGGTATATGGATACGGATTCGAAGCGGTGGCGGATAAGCGGTGGTGGTAGATGGCAGGGGTGATGATGATGGTGCGGCGGCGGCGTGACAACTTATGACCAGAACTCGAAACTCTAAAAGACTAGACTCTAAGACCAGCAACTAGAAACGACGATGCAACCGCAAATTCAACAAAGCAAAACCCTAAAAAGATTATGCAAAGGCTCAGATTGGTTCGGATATGATGAACTAACCCTAATTTTTTTTGTGGCTTTTTCGTGGACTATAGGTATGAAGAACAGACTCGATCTAAACTACGAAAAACTGTAAAATCTCACCGAGCAACCTGGAAATCTGATACCACTTGATAGAGGCGGAGGTGTCCCGTCTTTCGATGAGATGATGGATTTCGCTTTGGTGGAAGTCGACTTTGACGATCCGACTACGAACGTGCGAGGACGTCGCGCCTTAGCAATCGCTAAACCAACTCCGAGAGGTTATTGACCACACCGGAGCACGATCAACCTGACCACGAGGGTCTGTTTCCTGCGAGCAAACGAAGAACAAGCAAGAAACTGAGATTGCAATCTGGATGTTGCGAATATAAGATGAAAGCTTTATTGACCAAGGTGGGGTTCTGTGACGCCTTTGTCTGGTCGTTGAACACAAACGAAGTACGCGAAGTTGCAGCTATGGCGAACTTTTAATCTAAACAAAACCCAAAGTCTAAACGATGCCCTAAGGGCTGTATATATGGAGGAAGAGGGGGCAATTTCGTGGCCCTTGGTGGAGGAGTCCGAAATCAACCCTATCTCTTGTTTCCCCACACATACGGACTCTAAAAATAGCCTATACTTATGTATTTCGAAATTACATGGGCCTGGCCCAATAATAAGGTGACGCAACACCTAAAATAGCCTCGGGACAAAATTTATGAAGTGGCATCTTGTATATTTCGTCCAAGGCTTCATGCACCCATTATGGTGGCTTCAAAGTCCTGAAATCATCACTTGTAACTCCGTTCTTGTTCCCCTTGCGCATGCCATCATCTCCATGCTTGTTCTTGCTCCAATGTTCATCCTTCTCCAAGCTAGGCCCTTCATTTGTAAGCAAAACAAATGTATCCAATTTAGGCAGCATCATATTCTCATGAACATTAGAATCATTACCAAGAAACGAAAGTACCTGGTAATTTAGTTGGCGTGCACGAGCTCTAGTAATTGGTCCAGTATGTATAGCAGCAGGGGTTGTGGGTGTAACAATTGTATTGATGTCCTCATCACAAGGGTTTGAATATAACAGAGCAATAGGTTCTACCTCAGCAACTACTTCCCAACCCACAAGTTAATGACATCCTAATCATGCAATGTTTGAGGATTGGAACTAATGCATAAAAACTGGGTAATAATGGGATATGATCAAAGTGTTACTTGCCTTGCTGACGATCCGCGAATCCTAGAGACTCGTAGTAACACGCTTCACACTCCGGAAATTCTATCGCAAAGCAAACAATAACATACATAAGTAACAAGCAATGATTCACAAGCAAAACTCAAATAAGAGAGGTTGACTAGAAAGTTCAACTTAAGAACTCCGATACGCAAAAAGAATCAAATCAAATGAAGCAACGAAAGTCAAACGGCGAAAGAAAACCACTTCGTTTACTAATTTGAACTTAGGTCAAATTTTACAGTAGCAAAAACTTGTTTGAGTTGATTAATCGGAAAGAGGGTTTCGAGACGAAACTCCAGGCGCTTGAATCGCCTGATTCCGATGAACGAGCGAAAAGATAAATAGAATCTAAGATCGGATCAGAAATCGCGATCAGAAAAATCGCAGAATAAATCCGATAAAAGAAAACTCATGAACAGACTAACGAACGAGCGTTCGTTAGTTGTAACAAACGGGCGAGGAACCGTTCGTTAAAACGTACATTCGGACGAACGTCCGCTAACTAGAAGAACCGAGAAAAAAAACCAGCGAATCCAAAAAAATGGATCTAGGGTTTCAAAAAAACCGAACAGTCTTTATAAAAAACCGGTGGCGGGGCGCGGCGGCTACCTCCGGCGAGAGGTCCGTCGAGGCGAGGCAGTGGCGGGCGGCGGCTTGCGGGGCGGCGGCGCTCGATGGCGGCGCGAGCTGCGGCGTTGGCGGCGGCAGGCGGCGATGGCAAGCGGCGGCGGCGGCTTGGCGTGGCGCGGGCGGCGACGGTGGTGGAGTGGTGTTGGGGCGGGGTGGCGGCGTATATAAAGGGTGATGAGGACATCAATACAATTATTACATCCACAGCCCCTGCTGCTATACATACTGGACCAATTACTAGAGCTCGTGCACGCCAACTAAATTACCAGGTACTTTCGTTTCTTGGTAATGATTCTAATGTTCATGAGAATATGATGCTGCCTAAATTGGATACATTTGTTTTGCTTACAAATGAAGGGCCTAGCTTGGAGAAGGATGAACATTGGAGCAAGAACAAGCATGGAGATGATGGCATGCGCAAGGGGAACAAGAACGGAGTTACAAGTGATGATTTCAGGACTTTGAAGCCACCATAATGGGTGCATGAAGCCTTGGACGAAATATACAAGATGCCACTTCATAAATTTCGTCCCGAGGCTATTTTAGGTGCTGCGTCACCTTATTATTGGGCCAGGCCCATGTAATTTCGAAATACATAAGTATAGGCTATTTTTAGAGTCCGTATGTGTGGGGAAACAAGAGATAGGGTTGAATTCGGACCCCTCCACCAAGGGCCACGAAATTCCCCTCTCTTCCTCCATATATACAGCCCTTAGGGCATCGTTTAGACTTTGGGTTTTGTTTAGATTAAAAGTTCGCCATAGCTGCAACTTCGCGTACTTTGTTTGTGTTCAACGACTAGACAAAGGCGTCACAGAACCCCACCTTGATCAATAAAGCTTTCATCTTATATTCGCAATATCCAGATTGCAATCTCAGTTTCTTGCTTGTTCTTCGTTTGCTCGCAGGAAACAGACCCTCGTGGTCAGGTTGATCGTGCTCCGGCGTGGTCAATAACCTCTCGGAGTTGGTTTAGCGATTGCTAAGGCGCGACGTCCTCGCACGTTCGTAGTCGGATCGTCAAAGTCGACTGCCACCAAAGCGATATCCATCATCTCATCGAAAGACGGGACACCTTTGCTTCTATCAAAGGGGGTGGGGCAGCGACTTGGAGGAGGGGGCAAGGCGCGGCGGAGGCGGAGTCCAACTCAGACTCCGGTCCGAGTGGCGGCGGCGGCGCGCGCGCGCAGGAGGAGGCTGATGAGGACATCAATACCATTGTTACATCCACAGCCCCTACTGTTACATATACCGGACCAATTACTAGAGCTCGTGCACGCCAATTAAATTACCAGGTACTTTCATTTCTTGGTAATGATTCTAATGTTCATGAGATTATGATGCTGCCTAATTTGGATACATTTGTTTTGCTTAGAAATGAAGGGCCTAGCTTGGAGAAGGATGAACATTGGAGCAAGAACACACATGGAGTTGATGGCATGCGCAAGGGGATCAAGAACGGAGTTACAAGTGATGATTTCAGGACTTTAAAGCCGCCATAAGGAGTGCATGAAGCCTTGGACGAAATATACAAGATGCCACTTCATAATATTCGTCCATAGGCTATTCTAGGTGCTGCGTCACCTTATTAATGGGCCAGGCCCATGTAATTTCGAAATACATAAGTATAGGCTATTTTTAGAGTCCGTATGTGTGGGGAAACAACAGTTAGGGTTGGTTTCGGACCCCACCCTCAAGGGCCACGAAATTCCCCCCCTCTTCCTCCATATATACAGCCCTTAGGGCGTCGTTTAGACTTTGGGTTTTGTTTAGATTAAAAGTTCACCATAGCTGCAACTTCGCGTACTTCGTTTGTGTCCAACGACCAGACCAAGACGTCACAGAACCCCACCTTGATCAGTAAAGCTTTCATCTTATATTCGTAATATCCCGATTGCAATCTCAGTTTCTTGCTTGTTCTTCGTTTGCTCGCAGGAAACAGACCCTCGTGGTCAGGTTGATCGTGCTCCGGCGTGGTCAATAACCCTCGAAAGTTGGTTTAGCGATTGCTAAGGCGCAACGTCTCACACGTTCCTAGTCGGATCGTCAAGGTCGACTCCCACAGAAAACGATAGCCACCATCTCATCGAAACATCGGGACACCTTAGCCTCTATCAAAGGCGGCGGCGGCCTGGCGCGGCTGGGCCTTAGGCCCAGTCGGCGCGGGAACCCTTTTTAAAAAAAAACTTCGCCGACCGAATTAAAATCCTAAAATAAATAAATAAATAAAAACCTAAAAATGCCAAACCAAATTTTCACCGTCTAAATAAAATATTTAGGAGGAGTTGAACATTTTCTTGGCCCTAAAATGCAATTTTGAAAACGTGCAATTTTTCTAATGCAAATAAAATCCGAATAAAACCAAATTAAATCCAATAAATGATTTTAATATTTTTCCTCCAATATTTCAATTATTTTGGAGAAGTCATATTATCTCCACTCATTTGATTTAATATGAAATATTTTTCGGAGAGAAAAAATATTAAAATCAATATCCTCGTTTCATTATTTGATAAAAATCAAATATGAAAACCGGAAAATCCCCAACTCTCTTTGTGGGTCCTTGAGTTGCTTAGGATTTCGAGGATTGCAGAACGGAAATGCAATAAATCATGATATGCATGGATGATCTATGTATAACATTCCAAATTGAAAATTTGGGATGTTACAAAAATGGACGTATCAACTCCCCCAAGCTTAGACCTCGCTTGTCCTCAAGCGAAAGCCGAAATCGAACAATATGTCCACCTGTTTAGAGATAGAGGTGTCGATAAAAATACAATACGAACATGAGGGCATCATGATCATTCTTAGAACATCAACTTATATAATTCTTGTCATATAATTTCTTATGCTAGAGTAATAATTCAATCACAATTTCAAGTATGAATCATAAACTTCATTGAAAACTAACAAATTATAATCTCAGTCATTGGAGCAATTGCAATTTATCATAACATAGGAAAGAGTCAATATAAGAGCTTTTTAGCAAGTCCACATACTCAACTATCATATAGTCTTTCGCAATTGCTAACACTCCCGCAATACTTATGGGTATGGATTTTTAATCGGACACAGAGAAAGATAGGGTGATGAGGACATCAATACCATTGTTACACCCACAGCCCCTACTGCTACATATACGGGACCAATTACTAGAGCTCGCGCACGCCAATTAAATTATCAGGTACTTTCGTTTCTTGGTAATGATTCTAATGTTCATGAGAATATGATGCTGCCTAAATTGGATACATTTGTTTTGCTTACAAATGAAGGGCCTAGCTTGGAGAAGGATGAACATTGGAGCAAGAACAAGCATGGAGATGATGCCATGCGCAAGGGGAACAAGAACGGAGTTACAAGTGATGATTTCAGGACTTTGAAGCCACCATAATGGGTGCATGAAGCCATGGACGAAATATACAAGATGCCACTTCATAAATTTCGTCCCGAGGCTATTATAGGTGCTGCGTCACCTTTTTATTGGGCCAGGCCCATGTAATTTCGAAATACATAAGTATAGGCTATTTTTAGAGTCCGTATGTGTGGGGAAACAAGAGATAGGGTTGATTTCGGACCCCTCCACCAAGGGCCACGAAATTCCCCCTCTCTTCCTCCATATATACAGCCCTTAGGGAACCGTTTAAACTTTGGGTTTTGTTTAGATTAAAAGTTCACCATAGCTGCAACTTCGCGTACTACGTTTGTGTTCAACGACCAGACAAAGGCGTCACAGAACCCCACCTTGATCAATAAAGCTTTCATCTTATATTCGCAATATCCAGATTGCAATCTTAGTTTCTTGCTTGTTCTTCGTTTGCTCGCAGGAAACAGACCCTCGTGGTCAGGTTGATCGTGCTCCGGCGTGGTCAATAACCTCTCGGAGTTGGTTTAGCGATTGCTAAGGCGCGACGTCCTCGCACGTTCGTAGTCGGATCGTCAAAGTCGACTTCCACCAAAGCGATATCCATCATCTCATCGAAAGACGGGACACCTTTGCCTCTATCAAGTGGTATCAGATTTCCAGGTTGCTCAGTGAGATTTTACAGTTTTTCGTAGTTTAGATCGAGTCTGTTCTTCATACCTATAGTCCACGAAAAAGCCAAAAAAAAATTAGGGTTAGTTCATCCCATCCGAACCAATCTGAGCCTTGCATAATCTTTTCTGTATTTGCTTTGTTGAATTTGCGGTTGCATCGTCGTGTCCAGTTGCTGGTCTTAGCGTCTAGTCTTTTAGAGTTTCGAGTTCTGTTCACAGGTTTTTCACGTCGCCGCTGCCATATATCACCACCGCATCATCATCGTCGCTGTTGCCATATACCACCACCACATATTCACCGCCAATCCGAATCCATATACGCCACCACATATCCGCCGCCATCACGCCAATCCGAGTTCACTTGCAACATATATCCAGATCACGCCAATCCGAGTTCTCCGCCACCAGTCCTAGTCCGAGTCCAGTAATTGTTGCATTGTTCTTGATTTCCAGATCACGCGACACTCCGAGTCGTGACAGATAAGGACTCCCCAACTTCCGAGCCATCCGCAGAAGAAAAATAGTTCCAATTTCAAAAAAAAAACTAAGTCTGGAAAATTCTGGCTAGGCAGTTTTTAGACCATTTGTAGACTTTTTCGAAAAAAAAATTGCGGAGCAAAAAAAAAAGAGGAAAAAAAAGTGCAAAAAAAAAGAGAAAAAAAATTCAGAGTGTGCTCCTCCCTTGTTTACGTGCCGCGTCGTGATTATGTTGGTGTTCTAGGCTCGCGTCTCTAGCACAGTCTAGCCTAGGACCAGCACAGTACCGTCGTTGAGCGTTTATTCAACTTTGCATCTCTGAATTGATTATTGCTGACCCTTTTTGCTACCATATTATAAGCCTTCCCAGCTCCACATACATCTACGTCGTGCGTTTGACTCTCCCTGGTAATCGCTCTATCCAAGCTTTGAGAGTTTTTGAGTACAACGGTTGCCGATCACCGCCTGCTGCTGGGTAAGAACTGGTAAGAATTTGAGATTTGCTTGACGGATTTGTGACACCCACCACCACCTCTTGTTAGTAGTCTGTAGGATCATATTCTTGTGTGTTTCTATTGCTGCTAACCATGCCAGGATCACAAGCCGACGAGACTGACTGGGAGAACATGACGAATAAGGATTTGCATGATAAATTTCAGCAAATGATGAGTGAACATGATGAGGACATGACTACCTTGGATATGACCAAAAATATTGCATATATGCATATTTGTCAGGTGATTTCTAGTGCAAACTATTCAATAATCTATTTATGTTATCCAGAACAAAAATACTTCACACACTTTTGTGTTTTGTCTAATTGCAGGTGTATGGGACAGTTGTACAATCCACATATGAAGATAAGGAAGAAAGAGATGTTTATTTGCTGTCCAAAAAGTTCTCTCACGTCACTTTTGGCCCAAGAGAAGATAGAGTCCAAGTCTCTCACGTTCTGGATTCAGATTCGGACTGCACAGACACACCTGACTCAAAACGCACACAAGTTTTTCATACGGACTCCGAATTGGGTGATTCCTTTTTTGTTGGAAACTAGATTTCGTGCACTTTCCAACCCAATTGGAATCACCTTCAAATTCGTCCGGAGCGTTGAGTTGTGGACGAAACAATCTGATGCTGCAGCAGAATCCGAGTCAAACTACAAGTCCAAAGGTGTTACATCACCTCCACTTGGGCCCATTGGCCTTGTACGACCTAGATTTAGTTTTAGGCTGCCTTGGGACGTCCTCCCACCTCCTTGGCCGCCACCCCTTGCTCCTATATAAGTAGATCCATCTAGTAGTTTTTCCTTGGGATTTGTTTAGTTAAAAGTTAGCCATTGCAACTTCGTGTACTTCGTTTGTGTCCAACGACCAGACCAAGACCGCTTCCGGATCCCCACCATTATCAATACTTCATATATATTTGCAATATTCAGATTGCTTTATCATATTCTTGGTCGTTCTTCGATTGCTTGCAGGAATAGACCTTCGTGGTCAGGCTGACCGTGCTTCCGGCATCGTCAGTAACCTCAGGAGATTGGTTTAGCGATTGCTAAGGCGCAACGTCATGCACGTTTGTAGTCGGATCGTCAAAGTCGTCTCCACCAAATCGATAGTTATCATCTCATCGAAAGATCGGGACACCCCGGCCTCTATCAAGTGGTATCAGTTTTCAGGTTGCTCGGTGAGAATTTCCAGTTTTCCTAGATTAGATTTATTTTCTTACCTATTGTCCAAGAAAAATCCACAAAAAAGAGTTAGATCTATTCATCCTTTCTCCAAGCCAGTCTGAGCCTTTGCAATTTTCTTTTCATTGTTTGCATTATTGAATTATCGGTTGCATCGCCGTGTTGAGTTGCTGGTCTTAGTGTCTAGTTCCTTTAGAGTTTCGAGTTCTGTTCACATTAGTCACGCAGCCGCTGCATCATTATCCCATCCGCTCTCCACCATCCCATCCACCAATTTCCACCACGTGCTACGCACTGTTTATTGTCATAATCATAGTTGAGGTCACTCACATCTTCGCCTGATCGAATCTGCATCTTATCTAGTTTGTCTTGGAAAGAGGGAGAAAAAGGAATATAAAAAAAAGAGAAAAAAGGAAAGAAAAAAAAAAGAAAAAGAGGGAGAAGAAAAAGAAAAAAAAAGCGTGAGAAAAAAAAAGAGAGAAGAAAAAAAATTGGATCTATCTAGAATCAATCTCGTACCTGAATTCGGATTGGAATCTGTTTTGCGCACTGTTCAGTAAAACAGGTGTATCTTCCTCATACGAAGTCCGTTTTGGCTCCGTGAGTACTCAAATAACGACGAGCCGCATCTAAATAGTTGCAGTAGCTAGTTCAATATTTGACACCTCAAAATCGGCTTCTAAATAGGTCTTTTTGCCTTTTTGTTGGAAACTAGATTTCGTGCACTTTCCAACCCAATTGGAATCACCTTCAAATTCGTCCGGAGCGTTGAGTTGTGGACGAAACAATCTGATGCTGCAGCAGAATCCGAGTCAAACTACAAGTCCAAAGGTGTTACATCACCTCCACTTGGGCCCATTGGCCTTGTACGACCTAGATTTAGTTTTAGGCTGCCTTGGGACGTCCTCCCACCTCCTTGGCCGCCACCCCTTGCTCCTATATAAGTAGATCCATCTAGTAGTTTTTCCTTGGGATTTGTTTAGTTAAAAGTTAGCCATTGCAACTTCGTGTACTTCGTTTGTGTCCAACGACCAGACCAAGACCGCTTCCGGATCCCCACCATTATCAATACCTCATATATATTTGCAATATTCAGATTGCTTTATCATATTCTTGCTCGTTCTTCGATTGCTTGCAGGAATAGACCTTCGTGGTCAGGCTGACCGTGCTTCCGGCATCGTCAGTAACCTCAGGAGATTGGTTTAGCGATTGCTAAGGCGCAACGTCGTGCATGTTTGTAGTCGGATCGTCAAAGTCGTCTCCACCAAATCGATAGTTATCATCTCATCGAAAGACCGGGACACCCCGGCCTGATAGAGGCAAAGGTGTCCCGTCTTTCGATGAGATGGTGGATTTCGCTTTGGTGGAAGTCGACTTTGACGATCCGACTACGAACGTGCGAGGACGTCGTGCCTTAGCAATCGCTAAACCAACTCCGAGAGGTTATTGACCACGCCGGAGCACGATCAACCTGACCACGAGGGTCTGTTTCCTGCGAGCAAACGAAGAACAAGCAAGAAACTAAGATTGCAATCTGGATATTGCGAATATAAGATGAAAGCTTTATTGATCAAGGTGGGGTTCTGTGACGCCTTTGTCTGGTCGTTGAACACAAACGAAGTACGCGAAGTTGCAGCTATGGCGAACTTTTAATCTAAACAAAACCCAAAGTCTAAACGATGCCCTAAGGGCTGTATATATGGAGGAAGAGGGGGGAATTTCGTGGCCCTTGGTGGAGGAGTCCGAAATCAACCCTATCTCTTGTTTCCCCACACATACGGACTCTAAAAATAGCCTATACTTATGTATTTCGAAATTACATGGGCCTGGCCCAATAATAAGGTGACCCAGCACCTAAAATAGCCTCGGGACGAAATTTATGAAGTGGCATCTTGTATATTTCGTCCAAGGCTTCATGCACCCATTATGGTGGCTTCAAAGTCCTGAAATCATCACTTGTAACTCCGTTCTTGTTCCCCTTGCGCATGCCATCATCTCCATGCTTGTTCTTGCTCCAATGTTAATCCTTCTCCAAGCTATGCCCTTCATTTGTAAGCAAAACAAATGTATCCAATTTAGGCAGCATCATATTCTCATGAACATTAGAATCATTACCAAGAAACGAAAGGACCTGGTAATTTAGTTGGCGTGCACGAGCTCTAGTAATTGGTCCAGTACGTATAGCAGCAGGGGCTGTGGGTGTAACAATTGTATTGATGTCCTCATCATCCTCCCCTTCTTGAAATGAAGTCGTCCTCGACGGAAGTCCATCTTCCTCACCCAAATAAGGCTTCAAATCTGCAATGTTAAAAGTGGGACTAACCCCAAAATCTGCAGGCAGCTCAAGTTTATATGCATTATCATTTATTTTCTCTAACACCTTAAAGGGACCATCAGCACGTGGCATTAGCTTTGATTTGCGCAAATCAGGAAATCTATCCTTACGCAAATGTAACCAAACAAGATCTCCAGGTGCAAACACAACATGTTTTCTACCCTTATCTCCAGCAAGTTTATATTTAGCATTCATACGCTCAATGTTTTCCTTAGTTAACTCATGCATTTTTAAAATCAATTCAGCACGTTGTTTAGCATCAAAATTAACCTTCTCCGAAGATGGAAGAGGCAACAAATCAAAAGGGCACATCTTAGTAGTAGAATGCAATGAACGATTATAAGCAAATTCAATATGAGGCAAGCATTCCTCCCACATTTTCTTATTATTCTTCAAAACAGCCCTAAGCATAGTAGACAACGTTCTATTGACTACTTCAGTTTGTCCATCAGTTTGGGGGTGACAAGTAGTACTAAAAAGCAGTTTAGTCCCCAACTTAGCCCATAAACATCTCCAAAAGTGGCTAAGAAATTTAGTATCACGATCTGAAACAATAGTATTTGGCACACCATGCAAGCGAATAATTTCACGAAAGAACAAATCAGCAACATTATCAGCATCATCGCTTTTATGACATGGTATAAAGTGTGCCATTTTCGAGAATCTATCCACGACAACAAATATGCTATCCCTCCCCTTCTTTGTTCGAGGTAAACCTAAAACAAAGTCCATAGATATATCCTCCCAAGGAACACTAGGAACAGGCAAAGGCATATATAAACCATGAGGATTGAGTCGTGACTTAGCTTTTTGACATGTAGTGCATCGAGCAATAAAACGCTCAACATCCCGTCTCATCTTTGGCCAAAAGAAATGTGTAGCAAGTACGTCCTCCGTCTTCTTCACGCCAAAGTGTCCCATTAATCCTCCTCCATGCGCCTCCTGCAACAACAAAAGACGAACGGAGCTAGCTGGAATGCATAGCTTGTTAGCACGAAACACAAATCCATCGTTAACGACAAACTTGTTCCACATTCTTCCTTCTTTACAATTCTGCATTACATATTTAAAATCAGCATCATGCACATATTGATCTTTGATGGTCTCCAAACCAAATATTTTGAAGTCAAGTTGTGAAAGCATAGTATAGCGACGAGACAATGCATCAGCAATAACATTTTCTTTTCCCTTCTTGTGTTTAATGACATAAGGGAAAGTCTCAATGAATTCAACCCATTTAGCATGTCTACGATTCAGTTTAGCTTGACTTTTAATATGTTTCAAAGATTCATGATCAGAATGTATAACAAATTCTTTGGGCCATAAATAATGTTGCCATGTTTCTAAAGTCCGAACAAGAGCATATAATTCTTTATCATAAGTAGAATAATTCAGACTAGGCCCACTCAATTTTTCAGAAAAGTATGCAACAGGTTTGCCATCTTGTAATAACACACCTCCTAATCCAATTCCACAAGCATCACACTCAAGCTCAAAAGTCTTATTAAAATCAGGAAGTTGGAGTAAAGGAGCATGTGTCAACTTATCTTTCAATACCGTGAAGGCTTCTTCCTGTGCGGTACCCCAAACAAAAGGCACATCCTTCTTTGTAAGCTCGTTGAGAGGTGCAGCAATGGTGCTGAAATCTCTCACAAAACGCCTATAGAATCCAGCGAGGCCAAGAAAACTCCTCACTTGTGTGACCGTTTTGGGCTGCGGCCAACTCTCAATAGCTTCAATCTTGGCTTTGTCAACTTCAATTCCCTGTGGAGTAACAACATAGCCAAGAAAAGATACTCGGTCGGTGCAAAAGGTGCACTTCCCAAGGTTACCAAACAAACGTGCATCACGTAGAGCAATAAAAACAGCACGTAAATGTTCCAAATGTTCTTCCAAAGATCTGCTATAAATCAGTATATCATCAAAATAGACTACCATAAATCGTCCAATGAAAGCACGTAAAACTTCGTTCATTAGTCTCATGAAAGTACTAGGCGCATTAGTTAACCCAAAAGGCATGACTAACCACTCATATAATCCAAACTTAGTTTTAAATGCTGTTTTCCATTCATCTCCCAATTTCATACGAATTTGATGGTATCCACTACGCAAATCAACTTTGGAGAATATTGTAGAGCCACTCAATTCATCAAGCATATCATCTAGCCTAGGAATAGGATGACGATAACGAATAGTAATATTATTAATGCCTCTACAATCAACACACATACGTGATGTACCATCCTTTTTCGGCACTAGAATAATAGGAACAGCACAAGGACTAAGGGATTCGCGTATATAACCTTTGTCGAGAAGCTCTTGTACTTGACGCATAATCTCCTTCGTCTCCTCTGGATTGGTACGGTATGATGCACGGTTTGGCAGTGAAGCACCGGGAATTAAGTCAATTTGATGCTCAATCCCTCGAATAGGCGGTAATCCCGGTGGCACGTCTTGTGGAAAGACGTCAGCGAACTCCTGCAAAATGTTAGTGACAGCAGGAGGCAAAGAGGAAGGCACGTCCTCGAATGAAAATAATGCCTCTTTGCACACAAAAGCATAGCAAACAGATTTGCTGAAATCTAGCTCATCAATATCAGATTTGGTGGCAAATAAACATGCACTTTTCAATTTAATTTCAGAAGCAACACTAGATGGTTTATTATTAGGCTTCATTTGTTGCTCAAATTCTTTTGCCACAATCTGATTTTCACTCTTATTCGTCTCCTGTTTTGCTTTATTAGCTCTATTAATATCATCTTTCAAAATGGAATCTGGAGTCATAGGAAGCAAAGTAATATTTTTATCCTTATGAACAAGAGTATAGTGATTGTTTCTACCATGGTGTACAGAATTTTTATCAAATTGCCATGGTCTACCAAGTAATAAGGAACATGCTTGCATAGGTACCACATCACAATCAACATAATCAGCATATGTAGAGATACTAAAATGCACACGAACAGTACGTGTTACCTTAACCTTGCCGCTATTGTTGAACCATTGGATGTAGTAAGGATGTGGATGTGGTCTTGTGGTGAGAGAAAGCTTCTCCACCATCTCCATGCTAGCCAAGTTGTTGCAGCTCCCTCCGTCTATGATGACGCGCACAGAACGTTCCTTCACAACTCCCTTGGTATGGAACAAATTGTGCCTCTGATTTTGCTCAGCTTGTGTGACCTGCACACTCAAAACACGTTGAGCAACTAAACATTCATACATGTCAGCGTCTTCAGGAGCCATGTATTGCGTCTCATGATCAGAATCATCTCCACCATGTTCTTCACGTGTAATAAGAGCCAATGTCTCCTCATCATAGTCACTAGTGGACTCATATCCACCATCCGCGGTAGCAATCATCACACGCGGAGATTTGCATTCCCGCGCATAATGACCTCCTCCCTTACAACGACGACAAATAATATCACTTGTGTGCCCTGTTGATGCCATGGAAGAAGAAGAACGCTATGCAGGCCCCGCAGGTGCGCTCTTGGCAGATAATGGTGGTTGTGCATGTTTTCTTGTATCACGGCTGGAGGTGGCACCGGATGGAGGTGCTGGTGCAGTTGAAGTAGAAGATGCACGTGGTGTCCATGATGAAGGTCGGCCTGCAGAAAAGTTAGTTCGCCCAAATGCTTGTCGATCCTGCACTTCACGTTCAGCTTTACAAGCAAGATGGAATAAACGAGTGATATTAGTATACTCCTTATAGTCTAGAATGGTCTGAATCTCTCTATTTAATCCACCCAGAAAACGTGCAAGCATAGCTTCATTCTCCTCAACAATACCACATCTAATCATGCCAGTTTGTAATTCCTGATAATATTCTTCTACAGATTTTTTTCCTTGTCTTAAGCGCTGTAATTTTTGAAGCAATTCACGTTGATAATATGGTGGAACCCAACGCGTACGCATAGCAGTTTTCAAAGCAGCCCAAGTAGTTGGAATAGGATACAATCTACAATGTTCAGACCACCATACACATGCAAAACTAGTGAAAGCATAAACAGCAGCAGCAACTCGTCTCTCCTCAGGATATTGTAAACATGTAAATCGTTGTTCAGTTTCTAACTCCCAAGTAAGATATATATCAGGAACATATCTACCCTCAAATGGTGGAATATTCAATTTCAGTTTAGGAATATGGACATCATCTCGTACCTGAGGTGGTGGTGCAGGCCTACCATTACGAATATATACCTGAGGTCGACCTGCTGGTGGTGGTGCTGGTGGCTGCTCGTAGATCTGATTTTGATCAACCTCATCCTCATAATCGCCCGCAACCACCAGCACCACCACCAGCAGGTCGACCTCAGGTATATATTCGTAATGGTAGGCCTGCACCACCACCTCAGGTACAAGAAGATGTCCATATTCCTAAACTGAAATTGAATATTCCACCATTTCAGGGTAGATATGTTCCTGATATATATCTTACTTGGGAGTTAGAAACTGAACAACGTTTTACATGTTTACAATATCCCGAGGAGAGATGGGTTGCTGCTGCTGTTTGTGCTTTCACTAGTTTTGCATGTGTCTGGTGGTCTGAACATTGTAGATTATATCCTATTCCAACTACTTGGGCTGCTTTGAAAACCGCTATGCGTACGCGTTGGGTTCCACCATATTATCAACGTGAATTGCTTCAAAAATTGCAGCGTTTAAGACAAGGAAAAAATTCTGTAGAAGAATATTATCAGGAATTACAAAATGGCATGATTCGATGTGGTATTGTTGAGGAGAATGAAGCTATGCTTGCACGTTTTCTGGGTGGATTAAATAGAGAGATTCAGACCATTCTAGACTATAAGGAGTATACTAATATCACTCGTTTATTCCATCTTGCTTGTAAAGCTGAACGTGAAGTGCAGGATCGACAAGCATTGGCGCGAACTAACTTTTCTGCAGGCCGACCTTCAACATGGACACCGCGTGCATCTTCTACTTCAACTGCACCAGCACCTCAATTAGGTGCCTCCTACAGCCGTGATACAACAAAACAGGAACAACCACCATTATCTGCCAAGAGCGCACCTGCCGGGCCTGCACAGAGTTCTTCTTCTTCCAGGGCATCAACAGGGCACACAAGTGATATTATTTGTCGTCGTTGTAAGGGAGGAGGTCATTATGCGAGAGAATGCAAATCTCCGCATGTGATGATTGCTACCGAGGGTGGTGGATATGAGTCCGCTAGTGACTATGATGAGGAGACATTGGCTCTTATTACATGTGAAGAACATGGTGGAGATGATTCTGATCATGAGACGCAATACATGGCTCCTGAAGACGCTGACAGGTATGAATGTTTAGTTGCTCAACGTGTTTTGAGTGTGCAGGTCACACAAGCTGAGCAAAATCAGAGGCACAATTTGTTCCATACCAAGGGAGTTGTGAAGGAACGTTCTGTGCACGTCATAATAGACGGAGGGAGCTGCAACAACTTGGCTAGCATGGAGATGGTGGAGAAGCTTTCTCTCACCACAAGACCACATCCACATCCTTACTACATCCAATGGTTCAACAACAGCGGCAAGGTTAAGGTAACACGTACTGTTCGTGTGCATTTTAGTATCTCTACATATGCTGATTATGTTGATTGTGATGTGGTACCTATGCAAGCATGTTCCTTATTACTTGGTAGACCATGGCAATTTGATAAAAATTCTGTACACCATGGTAGAAACAATCACTATACTCTTGTTCATAAGGATAAAAATATTACTTTGCTTCCTATGACTCCTGATTCCATTTTGAAAGATGATATTAATAGAGCTAATAAAGCAAAATAGGAGAAGAATAAGAGTGAAAATCAGATTGTGGCAAAAGAATTTGAGCAACAAATGAAGCCTAATAATAAACCATCTAGTGTTGCTTCTGAAATTACATTGAAAAGTGCATGTTTATTTGCCACCAAATCTGATATTGATGAGCTAGATTTCAGCAAATCTGTTTGCTATGCTTTTGTGTGCAAAGAGGCATTATTTTCATTCGAGGACGTGCCTTCCTCTTTGCCTCCTGCTGTCGCTAACATTTTGCAGGAGTTCGCTGACGTATTTCCACAAGACGTGCCACCGGGATTACCGCCTATTCGAGGGATTGAGCATCAGATTGACTTAATTCCCGGTGCTTCACTGCCAAACCGTGCACCATACCGTACCAATCCAGAGGAGACGAAGGAGATTATGCGTCAAGTACAAGAGCTTCTCGACAAAGGTTATATACGCGAATCCCTTAGTCATTGTGTTGTTCCTATTATTCTAGTGCGGAAAAAGGATGGTACATCATGTATGTGTGTTGATTGTAGAGGCATTAATAATATTACTATTCGTTATCGTCATCCTATTCCTAGGCTAGATGATATGCTTGATGAATTGAGTGGCTCTACAATATTCTCCAAAGTTGATTTGCGTAGTGGCTACCATCAAATTCGTATGAAATTGGGAGATGAATGGAAAACAGCATTTAAAACTAAGTTTGGATTATATGAGTGGTTAGTCATGCCTTTTGGGTTAACTAATGCATCTAGTACTTTCATGAGATTAATGAACGAAGTTTTACGTGCTTTCATTGGACGATTTGTGGTAGTTTACTTTGATGACATATTGATTTATAGCAGATCTTTGGAAGAACATGTGGAACATTTACGTGCTGTTTTTATTGCTCTACGTGATGCATGTTTGTTTGGTAACCTTGGGAAGTGCACCTTTTGCACCGACCGAGTATCTTTTCTTGGCTATGTTGTTACTCCACAGGGAATTGAAGTTGATAAAGCTAAGATTGAAGCTATTGAGAGTTGGCCGCAGCCCAAAACGGTCACACAAGTGAGGAGTTTTCTTGGCCTCGCTGGATTCTATAGGCGTTTTGTGAGAGATTTCAGCACCATTGGATAGATTTCCTGATTTGCGCAAATCAAAGCTAATGCCACGTGCTGATGGTCCCTTTAAGGTGTTAGAGAAAATAAATGATAATGCATATAAACTTGAGCTGCCTGCAGATTTTGGGGTTAGTCCCACTTTTAACATTGCAGATTTGAAGCCTTATTTGGGTGAGGAAGATGAACTTCCGTCGAGGACGACTTCATTTCAAGAAGGGGAGGATGATGAGGACATCAATACAATTGTTACACCCACAGCCCCTGCTGCTATACATACTGGACTAATTACTAGAGCTCGTGCACGCCAACTAAATTACCAGGTACTTTCGTTTCTTGGTAATGATTCTAATGTTCATGAGAATATGATGCTGCCTAAATTGGATACATTTGTTTTGCTTACAAATGAAGGGCCTAGCTTGGAGAAGGATGAACATTGGAGCAAGAACAAGAACGGAGTTACAAGTGATGATTTCAGGACTTTGAAGCGACCATAATGGGTGCATGAAGCCTTGGACGAAATATACAAGATGCCACTTCATAAATTTCGTCCCGAGGCTATTTTAGGTGCTGCGTCACCTTATTATTGGGCCAGGCCCATGTAATTTCGAAATACATAAGTATAGGCTATTTTTAGAGTCCGTATGTGTGGGGAAACAAGAGATAGGGTTGATTTCGGACCCCTCCACCAAGGGCCACGAAATTCCCCCCTCTTCCTCCATATATACAGCCCTTAGGGCATCGTTTAGACTTTGGGTTTTGTTTAGATTAAAAGTTCGCCATAGCTGCAACTTCGCGTACTTCGTTTGTGTTCAACGACCAGACAAAGGCCTCACAGAACCCCACCTTGATCAATAAAGCTTTCATCTTATATTCGCAATATCCAGATTGCAATCTCAGTTTCTTGCTTGTTCTTCGTTTGCTCGCAGGAAACAGACCCTCGTGGCCAGGTTGATTGTGCTCCGGCGTGGTCAATAACCTCTCGGAGTTGGTTTAGCGATTGCTAAGGCGCGACGTCCTCGCACGTTCGTAGTCGGATCGTCAAAGTCGACTGCCACCAAAGCGATATCCATCATCTCATCGAAAGACGGGAAACCTTTGCCTCTATCACACCATTTGAGGGTAGATATGTTCCTGATATATATCTTACTAGGGAGTTAGAAACTGAACAACGATTTACATGTTTACAATATCCTGAGGAGAGACGAGTTGCTGCTGCTGTTTGTGCTTTCACAAGTTTTGCATGTGTATGGTGGTCTGAACATTGTAGATTATATCCTATTCCAACTACTTGGGCTGCTTTGAAAACTGCTATGCGTACGCGTTGGGTTCCACCATATTATCAACGTGAATTGCTTCAAAAATTGTAGCGTTTAAGACAAGGGAAAAATTCTGTAGAAGAATATTATCAGGAATTACAAACTGGCATGATTAGATGTGGTATTGTTGAGGAGAATGAAGCTATGCTTGCACGTTTTCTGGGTGGATTAAATAGAGAGATTCAGACCATTCTAGACTATAAGGAGTATACTAATATCACTCGTTTATTCCATCTTGCTTGTAAAGCTGAACGTGAAGTGCAGGATCGACAAGTATTGGGGCGAACTAACTTTTCTGCAGGCCGACCTTCATCATGGACACCACGTGCATCTTTGATGAGGACATCAATACAATTGTTACACCCACAGCCCCTGCTGCTATACATACTGGACCAATTACTAGAGCTCGTGCACGCCAACTAAATTACCAGGTACTTTCATTTCTTGGTAATGATTCTAATGTTCATGAGAATATGATGCTGCCTAAATTGGATACATTTGTTTTGCTTACAAATGAAGGGCCTAGCTTAGAGAAGGATGAACATTGGAGCAAGAACAAGCATGGAGATGATGGCATGCGCAAGGGGAACAAGAACGGAGTTACAAGTGATGATTTCAGGACTTTGAAGCCACCATAATGGGTGCATGAAGCCTTGGACGAAATATACAAGATGCCACTTCATAAATTTCGTCCCGAGGCTATTTTAGGTGCTGCGTCACCTTATTATTGGGCCAGGCCCATGTAATTTCGAAATACATAAGTATAGGCTATTTTTAGAGTCCGTATGTGTGGGGAAACAAGAGATAGGGTTGATTTCGGACCCCTCCACCAAGGGCCACGAAATTCCCCCCCTCTTCCTCCATATATACAGCCCTTAGGGCATTGTTTAGACTTTGGGTTTTGTTTAGATTAAAAGTTCGCCATAGCTGCAACTTCGCGTACTTCGTTTGTGTTCAACGACCAGACAAAGGCGTCACAGAACCCCACCTTGATCAATAAAGCTTTCATCTTATATTCGCAATATCCAGATTGCAATCTCAGTTTCTTGCTTGTTCTTTGTTTGCCCGCAGGAAACAGACCCTCGTGGTCAGGTTGATCGTGCTCCGGCGTGGTCAATAACCTCTCGGAGTTGGTTTAGCGATTGCTAAGGCGTGACGTCCTCGCACGTTCGTAGTCGGATCGTCAAAGTCGACTTCCAACAAAGCGATATCCATCATCTCATCGAAAGACGGGACACCTTAGCCTCTATCAAGTGGTATCAGATTTCCAGGTTGCTCGGTGAGATTTTACTGTTTTTCGTAGTTTAGATCGAGTCTGTTCTTCATACCTATAGTCCACGAAAAAGCCACAAAAAAAATTAGGGTTAGTTCATCATATCCGAACCAATCTGAGCCTTGCATAATCTTTTTAGGGTTTTGCTTTGTTGAATTTGCGGTTGCATCGTCGTGTCTAGTTGCTGGTCTTAGAGTCTAGTCTTTTAGAGTTTCGAGTTCTGGTCATAAGTTGTCACGCCGCCGCCGCACCATCATCATCGCCCCTGCCATCTACCACCACCGTTTATCCGCCACCGCTTCGAATCCGTATCCATATACCACCACAACTGTCATATACCACCACCGCTGCCATCTACCACCATATATCCACCACCAATCCGAGTTCTTGTCATATTAGGTTTGTTTTCGAGATCCATCTAGATTCCGATTCGTGTTTCCTTGCCGGAGTAGGTTTCGGAAAAAAAAAGAGTCGGGTAGCCACGCTCCGTTTAGGCCCAAAATTTTTCGAAAACGCATTTTTCGAAAAAATTTCTGGCTATCCTATTTTTAGGTGTTTCTGAGTGTTTTGAGACAGGTGCCATTATAGGAAGTTTTTTTTGACCCGTTTCCAGTTTTTGGGTCCGGGCAGTCAAAAAAAAAATTTGGTCGAAAAAATTTCGTGCCCATCCTGTCAGTTTTAGCTAAGAAGAGTTTTGAGACACTCGCCATTATAGTGATTTTTCGCAAAAAAAAAGCAGCGCAAAAAAAAAGAGCTCAAAAAAAAAGAGCGAAAAAAAAAATTCAGAGTGTGCTTTTCCCTTGTTTACGTGCCGCGCCGTGATTTTGTTGGTGTTCTAGGCTCGCGTCTCTAGCATAGTCTAGCCTAGGACCAGCACAGTACCGTCGTTGAGCGTTTATTCAACTTTGCATCTCTGAATTGATTATTGCTGACCCTTTTTGCTACCATACTATAAGCCTTCCCAGCTCCACATACATCTACGTCGTATGTTTGACTCTCCCTGGTAATCGCTCTATCCAAGCTTTGAGAGTTTTTGACTACAACGGTTGCCGATCACCGCCTGCTGCTGGGTAAGAACTGGTAAGAATTTGAGTTTTGCTTGACGGATTTGTGACACCCACCACCACCACTTGTTCGTAGTCTGTAGGATCATATTCTTGTGTGTTTCTATTGCTGCTAACCATGCCAGGATCACAAGCCGACGAGATTGACTGGGAGAATTTATCGAACACGGAGCTTCATGATAAGTTTCAGCAAATGATGACTGAACAGGTGCAAGATGTGCTGAACAATTTTGAAGAGGCCATGGAGAAGATCACTGGCCTTGAGAAGACGTTCGAAACAAAGCTCGATAACAGATTAATGAATTGCTCACGCGTCTTCCACCACCACCACCCGCAACACCTAACGCACCTCTCCAACAACAACAACAACGACTACCTCCACGTCGTGAAATAGACCTTCGCCGAGCGAGCCGTGTTCCTCTTGCGTTTGGCCAAACTGTTGGTGCTGCTGTTGATACTTCTGTGGCTCCTGCTACTGCTGTTGCTGGTACCCAGGAGGATGATGAGTATGCGAGCGATTATGAGGATGAGGTTGATCAAAATCAGATCTACGAGCAGCCACCAGCACCACCACCAGCAGGTCGACCTCAGGTATATATTCGTAATGGTAGGCCTGCACCACCACCTCAGGTACGAGATGATGTCCATATTCCTAAACTGAAATTGAGTATTCCACCATTTGAGGGTAGATATGTTCCTGATATATATCTTACTTGGGAGTTAGAAACTGAACAACGATTTACATGTTTACAATATCATGAGGAGAGACGAGTTGCTGCTGTTGTTTGTGCTTTCACTAGTTTTGCATGTGTATGGTGGTCTGAACATTGTAGATTATATCCTATTCCAACTACTTGGGCTGCTTTGAAAACTGCTATGCGTACGCGTTGGGTTCCACCATATTATCAACGTGAATTGCTTCAAAAATTGCAGCGTTTAAGACAAGGAAAAAATTCTGTAGAAGAATATTATCAGGAATTACAAACTGGCATGATTAGATGTGGTATTGTTGAGGAGAATGAAGCTATGCTTGCACGTTTTCTGGGTGGATTAAATAGAGAGATTCAGACCATTCTAGACTATAAGGAGTATACTAATATCACTCGTTTATTCCATCTTGCTTGTAAAGCTGAACGTGAAGTGCAGGATCGACAAGCATTGGGGCGAACTAACTTTTCTGCAGGCCGACCTTCATCATCGACACCACGTGCATCTTCTACTTCAACTACACCAGCACCTCCATCCGGTGCCACCTCTAGCCGTGATACAAGAAAACAGGCACAACCACCATTATCTGCCAAGAGCGCACCTGCGGGGCCTGCACAGCGTTCTTCTTCTTCCATGGCATCAACAGGGCACACAAGTGATATTATTTGTCGTCGTTGTAAGGGAGGAGGTCATTATGCGAGGGAATGCAAATCTCCGCGTGTGATGATTGCTACCGCGGATGGTGGATATGAGTCCGCTAGTGACTATGATGAGGAGACATTGGCTCTTATTACACGTGAAGAACATGGTGGAGATGATTCTGATCATGAGACGCAATACATGGCTCCTGAAGACGCTGACAGGTATGAATGTTTAGTTGCTCAACGTGTTTTGAGTGTGCAGGTCACACAAGCTGAGCAAAATCAGAGGCACAATTTGTTCCATACCAAGGGAGTTGTGAAGGAACGTTCTGTGCGCGTCATAATAGACGGAGGGAGCTTCAACAACTTGGCTAGCATGGAGATGGTGGAGAAGCTTTCTCTCACCACAAGACCACATCCACATCCTTACTACATCCAATGGTTCAACAACAGCGGCAAGGTTAAGGTAACACGTACTGTTCGTGTGCATTTTAGTATCTCTACATATGCTGATTATGTTGATTGTGATGTGGTACCTATGCAAGCATGTTCCTTATTACTTGGTAGACCATGGCAATTTGATAAAAATTCTGTACACCATGGTAGAAACAATCACTATACTCTTGTTCATAAGGATAAAAATATTACTTTGCTTCCTATGACTCCTGATTCCATTTTGAAAGATGATATTAATAGATCTAATAAAGCACAACAGGAGAAGAATAAGAGTGAAAATCAGATTGTGGCAAAAGAATTTGAGCAACAAATGAAGCCTATTAATAAACCATCTAGTGTTGCTTCTGAAATTAAATTGAAAAGTGCATGTTTATTTGCCACCAAATCTGATATTGGTGAGCTAGATTTCAGCAAATCTGTTTGCTATGCTTTTGTGTGCAAAGAGGCATTATTTTCATTCGAGGACGTGCCTTCCTCTTTGCCTCCTGCTGTCACTAACATTTTGCAGGAGTTCGCTGACGTTTTTCCACAAGACGTGCCACCGGGATAACCGCCTATTCGAGGGATTGAGCATCAGATTGACTTAATTCCCGGTGCTTCACTGCCAAACCGTGCACCATACCGTACCAATCCAGAGGAGACGAAGGAGATTATGCGTCAAGTACAAGAGCTTCTCGACAAAGGTTATATACGCGAATCCCTTAGTCCTTGTGCTGTTCCTATTATTCTAGTGCTGAAAAAGGATGGTACATCACGTATGTGTGTTGATTGTAGAGGCATTAATAATATTACTATTCGTTATCGTCATCCTATTCCTAGGCTAGATGATATGCTTGATGAATTGAGTGGCTCTACAATATTCTCCAAAGTTGATTTGCGTAGTGGATACCATCAAATTCGTATGAAATTGGGAGATGAATGGAAAACAGCATTTAAAACTAAGTTTGGATTATATGAGTGGTTAGTCATGCCTTTTGGGTTAACTAATGCGCCTAGTACTTTCATGAGACTAATGAACGAAGTTTTACGTGCTTTCATTGGACGATTTGTGGTAGTCTATTTTGATGATATACTGATTTATAGCAGATCTTTGGAAGAACATTTGGAACATTTACGTGTTGTTTTTATTGCTCTACACGATGCACGTTTGTTTGGTAACCTTGGGAAGTGCACCTTTTGCACCGACCGAGTATCTTTTCTTGGCTATGTTGTTACTCCACAGGGAATTGAAGTTGACAAAGCCAAGATTGAAGCTATTGAGAGTTGGCCGCAGCCCAAAACGGTCACACAAGTGAGGAGTTTTCTTGGCCTCGCTGGATTCTATAGGCGTTTTGTGAGAGATTTCAGCACCATTGCTGCACCTCTCAACGAGCTTACAAAGAAGGATGTGCCTTTTGTTTGGGGTACCGCACAGGAAGAAGCCTTCACGGTATTGAAAGATAAGTTGACACATGCTCCTTTACTCCAACTTCCTGATTTTAATAAGACTTTTGAGCTTGAATGTGATGCTAGTGGAATTGGATTAGGAGGTGTGTTATTACAAGATGGCAAACCTGTTGCATACTTTTCTAAAAAATTTAGTGGGCCTAGTCTGAATTATTCTACTTATGATAAAGAATTATATGCTCTTGTTCGGACTTTAGAAACATGGCAACATTATTTATGGCCCAAAGAATTTGTTATACATTCTGATCATGAATCTTTGAAACATATTAAAAGTCAAGCTAAACTGAATCGTAGACATGCTAAATGGGTTGAATTCATTGAGACTTTCCCTTATGTCATTAAACACAAGAAGGGAAAAGAAAATGTTATTGCTGATGCATTGTCTCGTCGCTATACTATGCTTTCACAACTTGACTTCAAAATATTTGGTTTGGAGACCATCAAAGATCAATATGTGCATGATGCTGATTTTAAAGATGTAATGCAGAATTGTAAAGAAGGAAGAATGTGGAACAAGTTCGTCGTTAACGATGGATTTGTGTTTCATGCAAACAAGCTATGCATTCCAGCTAGCTCCGTTCATCTTTTGTTGTTGCAGGAGGCGCATGGAGGAGGATTAATGGGACACTTTGGCGTGAAGAAGACGGAGGACGTACTTGCTACACATTTCTTTTGGCAAAGATGAGACGGGATGTTGAGCGTTTTATTGCTCGATGCACTACATGTCAAAAAGCTAAGTCACGACTCAATCCTCATGGTTTATATATGCCTTTGCCTGTACCTAGTGTTCCTTGGGAGGATATATCTATGGACTTTGTTTTAGGTTTACCTCGAACAAAGAAGGGGAGGGATAGCATATTTGTTGTCGTGGATAGATTCTCGAAAATGGCACACTTTATACCATGTCATAAAAGCGATGATGCTGTTAATGTTGCTGATTTGTTCTTTCGTGAAATTATTCGCTTGCATGGTGTGCCAAAGACTATTGTTTCAGATCGTGATACTAAATTTCTTAGCCACTTTTGGAGATGTTTATGGGCTAAGTTGGGGACTAAACTGCTTTTTAGTACTACTTGTCACCCCCAAACTGATGGACAAACTGAAGTAGTCAATAGAACGTTGTCTACTATGCTTAGGGCTGTTTTGAAGAATAATAAGAAAATGTGGGAGGAATGCTTGCCTCATATTGAATTTGCTTATAATCGTTCATTGCATTCTACTACTAAGATGTGCCCTTTTGAAGTTGTGTATGGTTTCCTACCTCATGCACCTATTGATTTGTTGCCTCTTCCATCTTCGGAGAAGGTTAATTTTGATGCTAAACAACGTGCTGAATTGATTTTAAAAATGCATGAGTTAACTAAGGAAAACATTGAGCGCATGAATGCTAAATATAAACTTGCTGGAGATAAGGGTAGAAAACTTGTTGTGTTTGCACCTGGAGATCTTGTTTGGTTACATTTGCGTAAGGATAGATTTCCTGATTTGCGCAAATCAAAGTTAATGCCACGTGCTGATGGTCCCTTTAAGGTGTTAGAGAAAATAAATGATAATGCATATAAACTTGAGCTGCCTGCAGATTTTGGGGTTAGTCCCACTTTTAACATTGCAGATTTGAAGCCTTATTTGGGTGAGGAAGATGAACTTCCGTCGAGGACGACTTCATTTCAAGAAGGGGAGGATGATGAGGACATCAATACAATTGTTACACCCACAGCCCCTGCTGCTATACATACTGGACCAATTACTAGAGCTCGTGCACGCCAACTAAATTTCCAGGTACTTTCGTTTCTTGGTAATGATTCTAATGTTCATGAGAATATGATGCTGCCTAAATTGGATACATTTGTTTTGCTTACAAATGAAGGGCCTAGCTTGGAGAAGGATGAACATTGGAGCAAGAACAAGCATGGAGATGATGGCATGCGCAAGGGGAACAAGAACGGAGTTACAAGTGATGATTTCAGGACTTTGAAGCCACCATAATGGGTGCATGAAGCCTTGGACGAAATATACAAGATGCCACTTCATAAATTTCGTCCCGAGGCTATTTTAGGTGATGCGTCACCTTATTATTGGGCCAGGCCCATGTAATTTCGAAATACATAAGTATAGGCTATTTTTAGAGTCCGTATGTGTGGGGAAACAAGAGATAGGGTTGATTTCGGACCCCTCCACCAAGGGCCACGAAATTCCCCCCTCTTCCTCCATATATATAGCCCTTAGGGCATCGTCTAGACTTTGGGTTTTGTTTAGATTAAAAGTTCGCCATAGCTGCAACTTCGCGTACTTCGTTTGTGTTCAACGACCAGACAAAGGCGTCACAGAACCCCACCTTGATCAATAAAGCTTTCATCTTATATTCGCAATATCCAGATTGCAATCTTAGTTTCTTGCTTGTTCTTCGTTCGCTCGCAGGAAACAGACCCTCGTGGTCAGGTTGATCGTGCTCTGGCGTGGTCAATAACCTCTCGGAGTTGGTTTAGCGATTGCTAAGGCGCGACGTCCTCGCACGTTCGTAGTCGGATCGTCAAAGTCGACTTCCACCAAAGCGATATCCATCATCTCATCGAAAGACGGGACACCTTTGCCTCTATCAAGTGGTATCAGATTTCCAGGTTGCTCGGTGAGATTTTACAGTTTTTCGTAGTTTAGATCGAGTCTGTTCTTCATACCTACAGTCCACGAAAAAGCCACAAAAAAATTAGGGTTAGTTCATCATATCCGAACCAATCTGAGCCTTTGCATAATCTTTTTAGGGTTTTGCTTTGTTGAATTTGCGGTTGCATCGTCGTTTCTAGTTGCTGGTCTTAGAGTCTAGTCTTTTAGAGTTTCGAGTTCTGGTCATAAGTTGTCACGCCGCCGCCGCACCATCATCATCACCCCTGCCATCTACCACCACCGCTTATCCGCCACCGCTTCGAATCCGTATCCATATACCACCACAGCTGTCATATACCACCACCGCTGCCATCTACCACCATATATCCACCACCAATCCGAGTTCTTGTCATATTAGGTTTGTTTTCGAGATCCATCTAGATTCCGATTCGTGTTTCCTTGCCGGAGCAGGTTTCGGAAAAAAAAAGAGTCGGGTAGCCACGCTCCGTTTAGGCCCAAAATTTTTCGAAAACGCATTTTTTTGAAAAATTTTCTGACTATCCTATTTTTAGGTGTTTCTGAGTGTTTTGAGACAGGTGCCATTATAGGAAGTTTTTTTTGACCCGTTTCCAGTTTTTGGGTCCGGGCAGTCGAAAAAAAAAATTCCAAAAAAAAAAATTTTGTGCCCATCCTGTCAGTTTGACCTAGGAAGAGTTTTGAGACACTCGCCATTATAGTGAATTTTCGCAAAAAAAAAAGCAGCGCAAAAAAAAAAGAGCGCAAAAGAAAAAAGAGCGAATTTTTTTTTTCAGAGTGTGCTTTTCCCTTGTTTACGTGCCGCGCCGTGCTTTTGTTGGTGTTCTAGGCTCGCGTCTCTAGCACAGTCTAGCCTAGGACCAGCACAGTACCGTCGTTGAGCGTTTATTCAACTTTGCATCTCTGAATTGATTATTGCTGACCCTTTTTGCTACCATACTATAAGCCTTCCTAGCTCCACATACATCTACGTCGTGTGTTTGACTCTCCCTGGTAATCGCTCTATCCAAGCTTTGAGAGTTTTTGACTACAACGGTTGCCGATCACCGCCTGCTGCTGGATAAGAACTGGTAAGAATTTGAGATTTGCTTGACGGATTTGTGATACACCACCACCACTTCTTAGTAGTCTGTAGGATCATATTCTTGTGTGTTTCTATTGCTGCTAACCATGCCAGGATCACAAGCCGACGAGATTGACTGGGAGAACTTATCGAACAAGGAGCTTCATGATAAGTTTCAGCAAATGATGACTGAACAGGTGCAAGATGTGCTGAACAATTTTGAAGAGGCCATGGAGAAGATCACTGGCCTTGAGAAGACGTTCGAAACAAAGCTCGATAACAGATTTAATGAACTGCTTGCGCGTCTTCCACCACCGGCTGCACCTGTCACACCTCTGCAACAACAACAACTACGCCCCCTTCCGAATCAGTATGGACGAGCACAACGTGTTCCTATTGAGCCAGGACAAAATTCTGGTGCCGCTGCTACTGCTGTTGGTGTTTCTTTGGCTCCTGCTACTGCTGCTGCTGGTACCCAGGAGGATGATGAGTATGCGGGCGATTATGAGGATGAGGTTGATCAAAATCAGATCTACGAGCAGCCACCAGCACCACCACCAGCAGGTCGACCTCAGGTATATATTCGTAATGGTAGGCCTGCACCACCACCTCAGGTACGCGATGATGTCCATATTGCTAAACTGAAATTGAATATTCCACCATTTGAGGGTAGATATGTTCCTGATATATATCTTACTTGGGAGTTAGAAACTGAACAACGATTTACATGTTTACAATATCCCGAGGAGAGACGAGTTGCTGCTGCTGTTTGTGCTTTCACTAGTTTTGCATGTGTATGGTGGTCTGAACATTGTAGATTATATCCTATTCCAACTACTTGGGCTGCTTTGAAAACTGCTATGCGTACGCGTTGGGTTCCACCATATTATCAACGTGAATTGCTTCAAAAATTGCAGTGTTTAAGACAAGGGAAAAATTCTGTAGAAGAATATTATCAGGAATTACAAACTGGCATGATTAGATGTGGTATTGTTGAGGAGAATGAAGCTATGCTTGCACGTTTTCTGGGTGGATTAAATAGAGAGATTCAGACCATTCTAGACTATAAGGAGTATACTAATATCACTCGTTTATTCCATCTTGCTTGTAAAGCTGAACGTGAAGTGCAGGATCGACAAGCATTGGGGCGAACTAACTTTTCTGCAGGCCGACCTTCATCATGGACACCACGTGCATCTTCTCCTTCAACTGCACCAGCACCTCCATCCGGTGCCACCTCCAGCCGTGATACAAGAAAACAGGCACAACCACCATTATCTTCCAAGAGCGCACCTGCGGGTCCTGCACAACGTTCTTCTTCTTCCATGGCATCAACAGGGCACACAAGTGATATTATTTGTCGTCGTTGTAAGGGAGGAGGATTAATGGGACACTTTGGCGTGAAGAAGACGGAGGACGTACTTGCTACACATTTCTTTTGGCCAAAGATGAGACGGGATGTTGAGCGTTTTATTGCTCGCTGCACTACATGTCAAAAAGCTAAGTCACGACTCAATCCTCATGCTTTATATATGCCTTTGCCTGTACCTAGTGTTCCTTGGGAGGATATATCTATGGACTTTGTTTTAGGTTTACCTCGAACAAAGAAGGGGAGGGATAGCATATTTGTTGTCGTGGATAGATTCTCGAAAATGGCACACTTTATACCATGTCATAAAAGCGATGATGCTGTTAATGTTGCTGATTTGTTCTTTCGTGAAATTATTCGCTTGCATGGTGTGCCAAATACTATTGTTTCAGATCGTGATACTAAATTTCTTAGCCACTTTTGGAGATGTTTATGGGCTAAGTTGGGGACTAAACTGCTTTTTAGTACTACTTGTCACCCCCAAACTGATGGACAAACTGAAGTAATCAATAGAACGTTGTCTACTATGCTTAGGGCTGTTTTGAAGAATAATAAGAAAATGTGGGAGGAATGCTTGCCTCATATTGAATTTGCTTATAATCGTTCATTGCATTCTACTACTAAGATGTGCCCTTTTGAAGTTGTGTATGGTTTCCTACCTCATGCACCTATTGATTTGTTGCCTCTTCCATCTTCGGAGAAGGTTAATTTTGATGCTAAACAACGTGCTGAATTGATTTTAAAAATGCATGAGTTAACTAAGGAAAACATTGAGCGCATGAATGCTAAATATAAACTTGCTGGAGATAAGGGTAGAAAACATGTTGTGTTTGCACCTGGAGATCTTGTTTGGTTACATTTGCGTAAGGATAGATTTCCTGATTTGCGCAAATCAAAGCTAATGCCACGTGCTGATGGTCCCTTTAAGGTGTTAGAGAAAATAAATGATAATGCATATAAACTTGACCTGCCTGCAGATTTTGGGGTTAGTCCCACTTTTAACATTGCAGATTTGAAGCCTTATTTGGGTGAGGAAGATTAGTTTCCGTCGAGGACGACTTCATTTCAAGAAGGGGAGGATGATGAGGACATCAATACCATTGTTACACCCACAGCCCCTACTGCTACATATACGGGACCAATTACTAGAGCTCGCGCACGCCAATTAAATTATCAGGTACTTTCGTTTCTTGGTAATGATTCTAATGTTCATGAGAATATGATGCTGCCTAAATTGGATACATTTGTTTTGCTTACAAATGAAGGGCCTAGCTTGGAGAAGGATGAACATTGGAGCAAGAACAAGCATGGAGATGATGCCATGCGCAAGGGGAACAAGAACGGAGTTACAAGTGATGATTTCAGGACTTTGAAGCCACCATAATGGGTGCATGAAGCCATGGACAAAATATACAAGATGCCATTTCATAAATTTCGTCCCGAGGCTATTATAGGTGCTGCGTCACCTCTTTATTGGGCCAGGCCCATGTAATTTCGAAATACATAAGTATAGGCTATTTTTAGAGTCCGTATGTGTGGGGAAACAAGAGATAGGGTTGATTTCGGACCCCTCCACCAAGGGCCACGAAATTCCCCCTCTCTTCCTCCATATATACAGCCCTTAGGGCACCGTTTAGACTTTGGGTTTTGTTTAGATTAAAAGTTCGCCATAGCTGCAACTTCGCGTACTTAGTTTGTGTTCAACGACCAGACAAAGGCGTCACAGAACCCCACCTTGATCAATAAAGCTTTCATCTTATATTCGCAATATCCAGATTGCAATCTTAGTTTCTTGCTTGTTCTTCGTTTGCTCGCAGGAAACAGACCCGCGTGGTCAGGTTGATCGTGCTCCGGCGTGGTCAATAACCTCTCGGAGTTGGTTTAGCGATTGCTAAGGTGCGACGTCCTCGCACGTTCATAGTCGGATCGTCAAAGTCGACTTCCACCAAAGCGATATCCATCATCTCATCGAAAGACGGGACACCTTTGCCTCTATCATAGGGGCTTATAGTTTTGCCTCCCAATGTTTTACCTCAAGGGTAATGTCAACAATAATAGTTCATGAATACTCACATCCAATTAGCCATATATACCAGGATCTTTCCAACATGTTGTGCTTGCCAAAAGATAAAATGTAAAAAGGAAGGGTGAAGATCACCATGACTCTTATGCAAGGTAGAAGATATAAGTAAAAGATAGGCCCTTCGCAGAGGGAAGCAGAGGTTGTCGTGCGCTTTTATAGTTGGATGCACAAAATCTTAATGCGAAAGAACTCACTTTATATTGCCACGTGTGATATGGACCTTTATTGTGCAGTCTGTCGCTTTTATTTCTTCCATATCACACGATCGTATAAAGCTTATTTTCTCCCACACTAATAAGTCATACATATTTAAAGAGCAATTTTTATTGCTTGCACTGATGACAACTTACCTGGAGGATCTTACTCAATCCATAGGTAGGTATGGTGGACTCTCATGGCAAAACTGGTTTAAGGGTGTTTGGAAGCACAAGTAGTATCTCTACTTGGTGCAAGAAGTTTGGCTAGCATGAGGGGGAAAGGCAAGCTCAATCATGTTGGATGGTCCATGACAATATTATTTATCTCAGATGCAAGAAAACATAACCCATTACGTTGTCTTCCTTGTCCAACGTCAACTCTTAGGATGTTATATTTTAATGAGTGCCCACAATCATAAAAGATGTCCAAGATAGTATATTTATATGTGAAGACCTCTCTTTCTTTATTACTTCCTATTAATTGCAACGATGACCAAAACTATGTTTATCAACTCTCAACTGCTTTTATTCATCATACTTTTTCTATGTGAGCCCATTACTCTCCATAAGATCCATATGATCTCTTTTATTTCCTTTTTATTCTTTCTCTTTTATTTTATTCACTCAAGATCATGGCAAAATAATAAAGCCCTTGACTCAACACTAATCTTTATTACATATAGCTCACGGACTCGATTACATAGAAGGATCATAAAGCAAAACTCACAACTAGATCATACTAAAAGCTTTATACTACTAGATCAAGATATTACCAAAAGGATCGAACTAAGAAAAACGGTAAAGATGAAGGTGATGGTGATACGATACCGGGGCACTCCCCCAAGCTTGGCAGTTGCCAAGGGGAGTGCCCATACCCATGTGGTTATGTCTCCTTTGTTGGTGAAGAGGATGATGGTTTTGTTGATGGCGTAGGCTTCTTCCTTAATTTGCACTTGAGGACAGAATTTTGGTCCCTTAGGTCATCGATCTCCTGCTCCAGGCTCAGTATCTTTTTGCATAGTTCTTGTTTCTTTTCCTGCAAGAGGCGAAAAGGGATAAACTCGATCTTAGGTTTCTTTACTCTATCCGGTTGGCTTGACTTTTTGAACTCCACATGCATGTCCCCAGGTTCAGGTAATGGGACTTCATCTTCTTCTGAGCTGGTCTCCTCCCTTCCCTTGGGTTCATAGTCCTCTTCTTCTTCCGTAGTCCAACCACAATGCTCCACATCCCCATAGACCTTAGGATCTGCAAGGTAATCAGCCACATAGCTTTCTCCTTCTGATTCCTGGGATGACATGTTGCTCTAATCTGCAGCAAGACAGCTCGAAACAAAGACAGGAGATTTTTGCATGATACGGTGGTCAAAACCTTCAGGAGGTTATATAATGAAGTTTTACCAACCAAAATACGTAACGTGTAAGAAAACGGAGTCCGGAGAGCACACGAGGTGCCCACGAGGTAGGGGGCTTGCCCTCCACCATCGTGAAGGCCTCATGTCCTTTCCTGACTGCTTCTTATTTTTCTAAATATTCCAAAACGGAGAAATATTGCCATAAAAACTGTTTTCGAGTCGGTTTACTTACCGTACCACATACCTATTCCTTTTCGGAGTCTGAAACGTTTCGGAAAGTGTCCCTTATGTATTCCTCCGGGGTTATGGTTTCAATAACACTGGTTTCAACATTTATGGGATTACCTGAGATATAATGTTTAATTATTTGACCGTTCACCACCTTCGGATTTGTGCCTTCGAAGTTGTTGATTTTTATGGCGCCGGAACAATAGACCTCCTCGATAACGTAAGGGCCTTCCCATTTAGAGAGAGGTTTTCCTGCAAAAAATCTTAAACGACAGTTGTATAGCAATACATAATCACCTACATTAAACTCACGCTTTTGTATTCTTTTGTCATGCCATCTTTTAACTTTTTCTTTAAACAACTTGGCATTTTCATAGGCTTGGGTTCTCCATTCATCAAGTGAGCTAATATCAAATAACCTCTTCTCACCGGCAAGTTTGAAATCATAACTGAGCTCTTTAATAGCCCAGTATGCCTTATGTTCTACTTCGAGAGGTAAGTGACATGCTTTTCCATAAACCATTTTATACGGAGACATACCCATAGGGTTTTTATATGCAGTTCTATAGGCCCACAATGCATCATCAAGTTTCTTGGACCAATTATTTCTAGATCTATTAACAACCTTTTGCAAAATTAATTTGAGTTCTCTATTACTCAATTCTACTTGACCACTAGACCGAGGGTAATAAGGAGATGCAATTCTATGATTAACATCATATTTAGCAAGCATTTTACGGAAAGCACCATGAATAAAATCTGAACCACAATTAGTCATTAAATATCTAGGGACTCCAAACCTTGGAAAAATAAGTTCTTTAAGCATCTTAATAGAAGCGTTATGATTAGCACTACTAGTTGGAATAGCTTCTACCCACCTAGTAACATAATCAACAACAACTAAAATTTGTGTATATCCATTAGAGGCAGGAAAAGGTCCCATATAATAAAAGCCCCAAACATCAAATGGTTCAATAACAAGTGAATAATTCATAGGCATTTCTTGATGTCTACTAATATTACCAATTCTTTGACATTCATCACAATATAAGACAAACTTACGGGCATCCTTGAAGAGAGTAGGCCAATAAAAAACGGATTGCAATACCTTATGTGCAGTTCTATCTCCAGCGTGGTGTCCTCCATAAGCCTCGGAATGACACTTGCGTAGGATCTGTTCCTGTTCATGCTCACGTACACAACGTCTAATAACACCATCTACTCCTTCTTTATAAAGGTGTGGGTCATCCCAAAAGTAATGCATCAAATCAAAGAAGAACTTTTTCTTTTGCTGGTATGTGAAACTAGGTGGTATAAATTTAGCAACAATATAATTAGCATAATCAACATACCATGGAGCAGTACGAGAAGAATTTATGACATTTAATTGTTCATCAGGAAAGCTATCATCAATAGGTAGTGGGTCATCAAGCGCATTTTCTAACCTCGACAAGTTGTCTGCAACGGGGTTCTCAGCTCCCTTTCTATCAACAATATGCAAATCAAATTCTTGTAGCAAGAGAACCCATCTAATAAGTCTAGGTTTAGCATCTTTCTTTTCCATAAGATATTTAATAGCAGCATGATCAGTGTGAATAGTTACTTTAGAATCAACAATATAAAGCCTGAACTTATCACAAGCAAATACAACTGCTAAGAATTCTTTTTCAGTAGCAGCATAATTTCTCTGAGCATTGTCTAGAGTTTTACTAGCATATTGAATAACATTTAATTCTTATCAACTCTTTGCCCTAGGACAACACCTACAGCATAATCACTAGCATCACACATAATTTCAAAAGGTAAATTCCAATCAGGTGGCTGAACAATAGGTGCAGAAATCAATGCTTTCTTAAGTATTTCAAATGCTTCTACACAATCATCATCAAAGACAAATGGTATATCTTTTTGTAATAAATTAGTCAGAGGCCGAGAAATTTTTGAGAAGTCCTTAATGAACCTCCTATAAAAACCGGCATGACCAAGGAAACTTCTTATACCTTTGATGTCCTTGGGACATGGCATCTTTTCAATAGCATCAACCTTAGCTTTATGAACTTCAATACCTCTTTCAGAAACCTTATGCCCCAAGACAATACCTTCATTAACCATAAAGTGGCACTTTTCCCAATTCAAGACAAGATTAGTTTCTTCACATCTGTGCAAAACTCAGTCAAGGTTGCTTAAGCAATCATCAAAAGACGATCCATATACGGAAAAGTCATCCATGAAAACCTCACAAATCTTTTCACAAAAGTCAGAGAATATAGCCATCATGCATCTTTGAAAGGTAGCAGGTGCATTACATAAACCAAAAAGGCATACATCTATAAGCAAAAGTACCAAAAGGGCAAGTAAAAGTAGTCTTTGATTGATCATTGGTTGACACAGGTATTTGAGAGAAGCCAGAATAACCATCTAGAAAGCAAAAATGTGTATGTTTGGATAATCTTTCTAGCATTTGATCAATAAAAGGTAAGGGGTAATGATCTTTTTTAGTAGCTTTATTTAATTTGCAGAAATCAATTACCATCCTATAACCCGTAATAATTCTTTGCGGGATCAACTCATCTTTATCATTAGGAAAGACAGTAATACCTCCCTTTTTAGGGACACAATGGACAGGACTTACCCACTGACTATCTGATGAGGACATCAATACAATTGTTACACCCACAGGCCCTGCTGCTATACATACTGGACCAATTACTAGAGCTCGTGCACGCCAACTAAATTACCAAGTACTTTCGTTTCTTTGTAATGATTCTAATGTTCATGAGAATATGATGCTGCCTAAATTGGATACATTTGTTTTGCTTACAAATGAAGGGCCTAGCTTGGAGAAGGATGAACATTGGAGCAAGAACAAGCATGGAGATGATGGCATGCGCAAGGGAAACAAGAACGGAGTTACAAGTGATGATTTCAGGACTTTGAAGCCACCATAATGGGTGCATGAAGCCTTGGACGAAATATACAAGATGCCACTTCATAAATTTCGTCCCGAGGCTATTTTAGGTGCTGCGTCACCTTATTATTGGGCCAGGCCCATGTAATTTCGAAATACATAAGTATAGGCTATTTTTAGAGTCCGTATGTGTGGGGAAACAAGAGATAGGGTTGATTTCGGACCCCTCCACCAAGGGCCACGAAATTCCCCCCCTCTTCCTCCATATATACAGCCCTTAGGGCATCGTTTAGACTTTGGGATTTGTTTAGTTAAAAGTTAGCCATTGCAACTTCGTGTACTTCGTTTGTGTCCAACGACCAGACCAAGACCGCTTACACATCCCCACCATTATCAATACCTCATATATATTTGCAATATTCAGATTGCTTTATCATATTCTTGCTCGTTCTTCGATTGCTTGCAGGAATAGACCTTCGTGGTCAGGCTGACCGTGCTTCCGGCATCGCCAGTAATCTCAGGAGATTGGTTTAGCGATTGCTAAGGCGCAACGTCGTGCACGTTTGTAGTCGGATCGTCAAAGTCGTCTCCACCAAATCGATAGTTATCATCTCATCGAAAGATCGGGACACCCCCGCCTCTATCAGGCGTTTTGTGAGAGATTTCAGCACCATTGCTGCACCTCTCAATGAGCTTACAAAGAAGGATGTGCCTTTTGTTTGGGGTACCGCACAGGAAGAAGCCTTCACGGTATTGAAAGATAAGTTGACACATGCTCCTTTACTCCAACTTCCTGATTTTAATAAGACTTTTGAGCTTGAATGTGATGCTAGTGGAATTGGATTAGGAGGTGTGTTATTACAAGATGGCAAACCTGTTGCATACTTTTCTGAAAAATTGAGTGGGCCTAGTCTGAATTATTCTACTTATGATAAAGAATTATATGCTCTTGTTCGGACTTTAGAAACATGGCAACATTATTTATGGCCCAAAGAGTTTGTTATACATTCTGATCATGAATCTTTGAAACATATTAAAAGTCAAGCTAAACTGAATCGTAGACATGCTAAATGGGTTGAATTCATTGAGACTTTCCCTTATGTCATTAAACACAAGAAGGAAAAAGAAAATGTTATTGCTGATGCATTGTCTCGTCGCTATACTATGCTTTCACAACTTGACTTCAAAATATTTGGTTTGGAGACCATCAAAGATCAATATGTGCATGATGCTGATTTTAAAGATGTAATGCAGAATTGTAAAGAAGGAAGAATGTGGAACAAGTTTGTCGTTAACGATGGATTTGTGTTTCGTGCTAACAAGCTATGCATTCCAGCTAGCTCCGTTCGTCTTTTGTTGTTGCAGGAGGCGCATGGAGGAGGATTAATGGGACACTTTGGCGTGAAGAAGACGGAGGACGTACTTGCTACACATTTCTTTTGGCCAAAGATGAGACGGGATGTTGAGCGTTTTATTGCTCGCTGCACTACATGTCAAAAAGCTAAGTCACGACTCAATCCTCATGGTTTATATGTGCCTTTGCCTGTACCTAGTGTTCCTTGGGAGGATATATCTATGGACTTTGTTTTAGGTTTACCTCGAACAAAGAAGGGGAGGGATAGCATATTTGTTGTCGTGGATAGATTCTCGAAAATGGCACACTTTATACCATGTCATAAAAGCGATGATGCTGTTAATGTTGCCGATTTGTTCTTTCGTGAAATTATTCGCTTGCATGGTGTGCCAAATACTATTGTTTCAGATCGTGATACTAAATTTCTTAGCCACTTTTGGAGATGTTTATGGGCTAAGTTGGGGACTAAACTGCTTTTTAGTACTACTTGTCACCCCCAAACTGATGGACAAACTGAAGTAGTCAATAGAACGTTGTCTACTATGCTTAGGGCTGTTTTGAAGAGTAATAAGAAAATGTGGGAGGAATGCTTGCCTCATATTGAATTTGCTTATAATCATTCATTGCATTCTACTACTAAGATGTGCCCTTTTGAAGTTGTGTATGGTTTCCTACCTCGTGCACCTATTGATTTGTTGCCTCTTCTATCTTCGGAGAAGGTTAATTTTGATGCTAAACAACATGCTGAATTGATTTTAAAAATGCATGAGTTAACTAAGGAAAACATTGAGCGTATGAATGCCAAATATAAACTTGCTGGAGATAAGGGTAGAAAACATGTTGTGTTTGCACCTGGAGATCTTGTTTGGTTACATTTGCGTAAGGATAGATTTCCTGATTTGCGCAAATCAAAGCTCATGCCACGGGCTGATGGTCCCTTTAAGGTGTGAGAGAAAATAAATGATAATGCATATAAACTTGAGCTGCCTGAAGATTTTGGGGTTAGTCCCACTTTTAACATTGCAGATTTGAAGCCTTATTTGGGTGAGGAAGATGAGTTTCCGTCGAGGACGACTTCATTTCAAGAAGGGGAGGATGATGAGGACATCAATACCATTGTTACACCCAAAGGCCCTGCTGCTATACATACTGGACCAATTACTAGAGCTCGCGCACGCCAACTAAATTACCAGGTACTTTCGTTTCTTGGTAATGATTCTAATGTTCATGAGAATATGATGCTGCCTAAATTGGATACATTTGTTTTGCTTACAAATGAAGGGCCTAGCTTGGAGAAGGATGAACATTGGAGCAAGAACAAGCATGGAGATGATGGCATGCGCAAGGGGAACAAGAACGGAGTTACAAGTGATGATTTCAGGACTTTGAAGCCACCATAATGGGTGCATGAAGCCTTGGACGAAATATACAAGATGCCACTTCATAAATTTCGTCCCGAGGCTATTTTAGGTGCTGCGTCACCTTATTATTGGGCCAGGCCTATGTAATTTCGAAATACATAAGTATAGGCTATTTTTAGAGTCCGTATGTGTGGGGAAACAAGAGATAGGGATGATTTCGGACTCCTCCACCAAGGGCCACGAAATTCCCCCCTCTTCCTCCATATATACAGCCCTTAGGGCATCGTTTAGACTTTGGGTTTTGTTTAGATTAAAAGTTCGCCATAGCTGCAACTTCGCGTACTTCGTTTGTGTTCAACGACCAGACAAAGGCGTCACAGAACCCCACCTTGATCAATAAAGCTTTCATCTTATATTCGCAATATCCAGATTGCAATCTTAGTTTCTTGCTTGTTCTTCGTTTGCTCGCAGGAAACAGACCCTCGTGGTCAGGTTGATCGTGCTCCGGCGTGGTCAATAACCTCTCGGAGTTGGTTTAGCGATTACTAAGGCGCGACGTCCTCGCACGTTCGTAGTCGGATCGTCAAAGTCGACTTCCACCAAAGCGAAATCCACCATCTCATCGAAAGACGGGACACCTTTGCCTCTATCAAGTGGTATCAGATTTCCAGGTTGCTCGGTGAGATTTTACAGTTTTTCGTAGTTTAGATCGAGTCTGTTCTTCATACCTATAGTCCACGAAAAAGCCACAAAAAAAAATTTAGGGTTAGTTCATCATATCCGAACCAATCTGAGCCTTGCATAATCTTTTTAGGGTTTTGCTTTGTTGAATTTGCGGTTGCATCGTCGTGTCTAGTTGCTGGTCTTAGAGTCTAGTCTTTTAGAGTTTCGAGTTCTGGTCATAAGTTGTCACGCCGCCGCCGCACCATCATCATCGCCCCTGCCATCTACCACCACCGCTCCGAATTCGTATCCATATACCACCACCAATCCGTGTCCATATACCACCACCGATCCATATCCATATACTACCACCGCTACCACCACCGCTGCCATATACCACCACCATATATCCACCACCAATCCGAGTTCCTTGCTTATTAGGTTTGTTTTCGGGATCCATCTAGATTCCGATTCGTGTTTCCTTGCCGGAGTAGGTTTCGGAAAAAAAAGAGTCGGGTAGCCACGCTCCGTTTAGGCCCAAAATTTTTCGAAAACGCATTTTTCGAAAAAATTTCTGGCTATCCTATTTTTAGGTGTTTCTGAGTGTTTTGAGACAGGTGCCATTATAGGAAGTTTTTTTGACCCGTTTCTAGTTTTTGGGTCCGGGCAGTCGAAAAAAAAAATTGGTCGAAAAAATTTCGTGCCCATCCTGTCAGTTTGAGCTAGGAAGAGTTTTGAGACACTCGCCATTATAGTGATTTTTCGCAAAAAAAAAACAGCGCAAAAAAAAAAGAGCGCAAAAAAAAAAGAGCGAAAAAAAAATTTCAGAGTGTGCTTTTCCCTTGTTTACGTGCCGCGCCGTGATTTTGTTAGTGTTCTAGGCTCGCGTCTCTAGCACAGTCTAGCCTAGGACCAGCACAGTACCGTCGTTGAGCGTTTATTCAACTTTGCATCTCTGAATTGATTATTGCTGACCCTTTTTGCTACCATATTATAAGCCTTCCCAGCTCCACATACATCTACGTCGTGCGTTTGACTCTCCCTGGTAATCGCTCTATCCAAGCTTTGAGAGTTTTTGACTACAACGGTTGCCGATCACCGCCTGCTGCTGGGTAAGAACTGGTAAGAATTTGAGATTTGCTTGACGGATTTGTGACACCCACCACCACCACTTGTTCGTAGTCTGTAGGATCATATTCTTCTGTGTTTCTATTGCTGCTAACCATGCCAGGATCATAAGCCGACGAGATTGACTGGGAGAATTTATCGAACAAGGAGCTTCATGATAAGTTTCAGCAAATGATGACTGAACAGGTGCAAGATGTGCTGAACAAATTTGAAGAGGCCATGGAGAAGATCACTGGCCTTGAGAAGACGTTCGAAACAAAGCTCGATAACAAGTTTAATGAATTGCTCGCGCGTCTTCCACCACCACCACCCGCTGCACCTAACGCACCTCTCCAACAACAACAACAACGACTACCTCCACGTCGCGAAGCAGACCTCCGCCGAGCAAGCCGTGTTCCTCTTGCGTTTGGCCAAACTGTTGGTGCTACTGTTGATACTTCTGTGGCTCCTGCTGCTGATGCGGAGGAGGATGATTATGTGGGAGATTATGAGGATGAGGTTGATCAAAATCAACACTACGTGCAGCCACCTGTACCACCACCAGCAGGTCGACCTCAGGTATATATTCGTAATGGTAGGCCTGCACCACCACCTCAGGTACGAGATGATGTCCATATTCCTAAACTGAAATTGAATATTCCACCATTTGAGGGTAGATATGTTCCTGATATATATCTTATTTGGGAGTTAGAAACTGAACAACGATTTACATGTTTACAATATCCTGAGGAGAGACGAGTTGCTGCTGCCATTTGTGCTTTCACTAGTTTTGCATGTGTATGATGGTCTGAACATTGTAGATTGTATCCTATTCCAACTACTTGGGCTGCTTTGAAAACTGCTATGCGTACGCGTTGGGTTCCACCATATTATCAACGTGAATTGCTTCAAAAATTGCAGCGTTTAAGACAAGGGAAAAATTCTGTAGAAGAATATTATCAGGAATTACAAACTGGCATGATTAGATGTGGTATTGTTGAGGAGAATGAAGCTATGCTTGCACGTTTTCTGGGTGGATTAAATAGAGAGATTCAGACCATTCTAGACTATAAGGAGTATACTAATATCACTCGTTTATTCCATCTTGCTTGTAAAGCTGAACGTGAAGTGCAGGATCGACAAGCATTGGGGCGAACTAACTTTTCTGCAGGCCGACCTTCATCATGGACACCACGTGCATCTTCTACTTCAACTGCACCAGCACCTCCATCCGGTGCCACCTCCAGCCGTGATACAAGAAAACAGGCACAGCCACCATTATCTTCCAAGAGCGCACCTGCGGGTCCTGCACAGCGTTCTTCTTCTTCCATGGCATCAACAGGGCACACAAGTGATATTATTTGTCGTCGTTGTAAGGGAGGATGTCATTATGCGAGGGAATGCAAATCTCCGCGTGTGATGATTGCTACCGCGGATGGTGGATATGAGTCCGCTAGTGACTATGATGAGGAGACATTGGCTCTTATTACACGTGAAGAACATGGTGGAGATGATTCTGATCATGAGACACAATACATGGCTCCTGAAGACGCTGATAGGTATGAATGTTTAGTTGCTCAACGTGTTTTGAGTGTGCAGGTCACACAAGCTGAGCAAAATCAGAGGCACAATTTGTTCCATACCAAGGGAGTTGTGAAGGAACGTTCTGTGCGCGTCATAATAGACGGAGGGAGCTGCAACAACTTGGCTAGCATGGAGATGGTGGAGAAGCTTTCTCTCACCACAAGACCACATCCACATCCTTACTACAACCAATGGTTCAACAACAGCGGCAAGGTTAAGGTAACACGTACTGTTCGTGTGCATTTTAGTATCTCTACATATGCTGATTATGTTGATTGTGATGTGGTACCTATGCAAGCATGTTCCTTATTACTTGGTAGACCATGGCAATTTGATAAAAATTCTGTACACCATGGTAGAAACAATCACTATACTCTTGTTCATAAGGATAAAAATATTACTTTGCTTCCTATGACTCCTGATTCCATTTTGAAAGATGATATTAATAGAGCTAATAAAGCACAACAGGAGAAGAATAAGAGTGAAAATCAGATTGTGGCAGAAGAATTTGAGCAACAAATGAAGCCTAATAATAAACCATCTAGTGTTGCTTCTGAAATTAAATTGAAAAGTGCATGTTTATTTGCCACCAAATCAGATATTGATGAGCTAGATTTCAGCAAATCTGTTTGCTATGCTTTTGTGTGCAAAGAGGCATTATTTTCATTCGAGGACGTGCCTTCCTCTTTGCCTCCTGCTGTCACTAACATTTTGCAGGAGTTCGCTGACGTTTTTCCACAAGACGTGCCACCGGGATTACCGCCTATTCGAGGGATTGAGCATCAGATTGACTTAATTCCCGGTGCTTCACTGCCAAACCGTGCACCATACCGTACCAATCCAGAGGAGACGAAGGAGATTATGCGTCAAGTACAAGAGCTTCTCGACAAAGGTTATATACGCGAATCCCTTAGTCCTTGTGCTGTTCCTATTATTCTAGTGCCGAAAAAGGATGGTACATCACGTATGTGTGTTGATTGTAGAGGCATTAATAATATTACTATTCGTTATCGTCATCCTATTCCTAGGCTAGATGATATGCTTGATGAATTGAGTGGCTCTACAATATTCTCCAAAGTTGATTTGCGTAGTGGCTATCATCAAATTCGTATGAAATTGGGAGGTGAATGGAAAACAGCATTTAAAACTAAGTTTGGATTATATGAGTGGTTAGTCATGCCTTTTGGGTTAACTAATGCACCTAGTACTTTCATGAGATTAATGAACGAAGTTTTACGTGCTTTCATTGGACGATTTGTGGTAGTTTACTTTGATGACATATTGATTTATAGCAGATCTTTGGAAGAACATTTGGAACATTTACGTGCTGTTTTTGTTGCTCTACGTGATGCACGTTTGTTCGGTAACCTTGGGAAGTGCACCTTTTGCACCGACCGAGTATCTTTTCTTGGCTATGTTGTTACTCCACAGGGAATTGAAGTTGATAAAGCCAAGATTGAAGCTATTGAGAGTTGGCCGCAGCCCAAAACGGTCACACAAGTGAGGAGTTTTCTTGGCCTCGCTGGATTCTATAGGCGTTTTATGAGAGATTTCAGCACCATTGCTGCACCTCTCAATGAGCTTACAAAGAAAGATGTGCCTTTTCTTTGGGGTACCGCACAGGAAGAAGCCTTCACGGTATTGAAAGATAAGTTGACACATGCTCCTTTACTCCAACTTCCTGATTTTAATAAGACTTTTGAGCTTGAATGTGATGCTAGTGGAATTGGATTAGGAGGTGTGTTATTACAAGATGGCAAACCTGTTGCATACTTTTCTGAAAAATTGAGTGGGCCTAGTCTGAATTATTCTACTTATGATAAAGAATTATATGCTCTTGTTCGGACTTTAGAAACATGGCAACATTATTTATGGCCCAAAGAATTTGTTATACATTCTGATCATGAATCTTTGAAACATATTAAAAGTCAAGCTAAACTGAATCGTAGACATGCTAAATGGGTTGATGATAGAGGCAAAGGTGTCCCGTCTTTCGATGAGATGGTGGATTTCGCTTTCGTGGAAGTCGACTTTGATGATCCGACTACGAACGTGCGAGGACGTCGCGCCTTAGCAATCGCTAAACCAACTCCGAGAGGTTATTGACCACGCCGGAGCACGATCAACCTGACCACGAGGGTCTGTTTCCTGCGAGCAAACGAAGAACAAGCAAGAAACTAAGATTGCAATCTGGATATTGCGAATATAAGATGAAAGCTTTATTGATCAAGGTGGGGTTCTGTGACGCCTTTGTCTGGTCGTTGAACACAAACGAAGTACGCGAAGTTGCAGCTATGGCGAACTTTTAATCTAAACAAAACCCAAAGTCTAAACGATGCCCTAAGGGCTGTATATATGGAGGAAGAGGGGGGGAATTTCGTGGCCCTTGGTGGAGGGGTCCGAAATCAACCCTATCTCTTGTTTCCCCACACATACGGACTCTAAAAATATCCTATACTTATGTATTTCGAAATTACATGGGCCTGGCCCAATAATAAGGTGACGCAGCACCTAAAATAGCCTCGGGACGAAATTTATGAAGTGGCATCTTGTATATTTCGTCCAAGGCTTCATGCACCCATTATGGTGGCTTCAAAGTCCTGAAATCATCACTTGTAACTCCGTTCTTGTTCCCCTTGCGCATGCCATCATCTCCATGCTTGTTCTTGCTCCAATGTTCATCCTTCTCCAAGCTAGGCCCTTCATTTGTAAGCAAAACAAATGTATCCAATTTAGGCAGCATCATATTCTCATGAACATTAGAATCATTACCAAGAAACGAAAGTACCTGGTAATTTAGTTGGCGTGCACGAGCTCTAGTAATTGGTCCAGTATGTATAGCAGTAGGGGCTGTGGGTGTAACAATTGTATTGATGTCCTCATCACTAGGACCAGCACAGTACCGTCGTTGAGCGTTTATTCAACTTTGCATCTCTGAATTGATTATTGCTGACCCTTTTTGCTACCATATTATAAGCCTTCCCAGCTCCACATACATCTACGTCGTGCGTTTGACTCTCCCTGGTAATCGCTCTATCCAAGCTTTGAGAGTTTTTGACTACAACGGTTGCCGATCACCGCCTGCTGCTGGGTAAGAACTGGTAAGAATTTGAGATTTGCTTGACGGATTTGTGACACCCACCACCACCACTTGTTCGTAGTCTGTAGGATCATATTCTTGTGTGTTTCTATTGCTGCTAACCATGCCAGGATCACAAGCCGACGAGATTGACTGGGAGAATTTATCGAACAAGGAGCTTCATGATAAGTTTCAGCAAATGATGACTGAACAGGTGCAAGATGTGCTGAACAATTTTGAAGAGGCCATGGAGAAGATCACTGGCCTTGAGAAGACGTTCGAAACAAAGCTTGATAACAAGTTTAATGAATTGCTCGCGCGTCTTCCACCACCACCACCCGCTGCACCTAACGCACCTCTCCAACAACGACTACCTCCACGTCGCGAAGCAGACCTCCGCCGAGCAAGCCGTGTTCCTCTTGCGTTTGGCCAAACTGTTGGTGCTGCTGTTGATACTTCTGTGGCTCCTGCTGCTGATGCGGAGGAGGATGATTATGTGGGAGATTATGAGGATGAGGTTGATCAAAATCAACACTACGTGCAGCCACCTGTACCACCACCAGCAGGTCGACCTCAGGTATATATTCGTAATGGTAGGCCTGCACCACCACCTCAGGTACGAGATGATGTCCATATTCCTAAACTGAAATTGAATATTCCACCATTTGAGGGTAGATATGTTCCTGATATATATCTTACTTGGGAGTTAGAAACTGAACAACGATTTACATGTTTACAATATCCTGAGGAGAGACGAGTTGCTGCTGCTGTTTGTGCTTTCACTAGTTTTGCATGTGTATGGTGGTCTGAACATTGTAGATTATATCCTATTCCAACTACTTGGGCTGCTTTGAAAACTGCTATGGGTACGCGTTGGGTTCCACCATATTATCAACGTGAATTGCTTCAAAAATTGCAGCGTTTAAGACAAGGGAAAAATTCTGTAGAAGAATATTATCAGGAATTACAAACTGGCATGATTAGATGTGGTATTGTTGAGGAGAATGAAGCTATGCTTGCACGTTTTCTGGGTGGATTAAATAGAGAGATTCAGACCATTCTAGACTATAAGGAGTATACTAATATCACTCGTTTATTCCATCTTGCTTGTAAAGCTGAACGTGAAGTGCAGGATCGACAAGCATTGGGGCGAACTAACTTTTCTGCAGGCCGACCTTCATCATGGACACCACGTGCATCTTCTCCTTCAACTGCACCAGCACCTCCATCCGGTGCCACCTCCAGCCGTGATACAAGAAAACAGGCACAACCACCATTATCTTCCAAGAGCGCACCTGCGGGTCCTGCACAGCGTTCTTCTTCTTCCATGGCATCAACAGGGCACACAAGTGATATTATTTGTCGTCGTTGTAAGGGAGGAGGTCATTATGCGAGGGAATGCAAATCTCCGCGTGTGATGATTGCTACCGTGGATGGTGGATATGAGTCCGCTAGTGACTATGATGAGGAGACATTGGCTCTTATTACACGTGAAGAACATGGTGGAGATGATTCTGGTCATGAGACGCAATACATGGCTCCTGAAGACGCTGACAGGTATGAATGTTTAGTTGCTCAACGTGTTTTGAGTGTGCAGGTCACACAAGCTGAGCAAAATCAGAGGCACAATTTGTTCCATACCAAGGGAGTTGTGAAGGAACGTTCTGTGCGCGTCATAATAGACGGAGGGAGCTGCAACAACTTGGCTAGCATGGAGATGGTGGAGAAGCTTTCTCTCACCACAAGACCACATCCACATCCTTACTACATCCAATGGTTCAACAACAGCGGCAAGGTTAAGGTAACACGTACTGTTCGTGTGCATTTTAGTATCTCTACATATGCTGATTATGTTGATTGTGATGTGGTACCTATGCAAGCATGTTCCTTATTACTTGGTAGACCATGGCAATTTGATAAAAATTCTATACACCATGGTAGAAACAATCACTATACTCTTGTTCATAAGGATAAAAATATTACTTTGCTTCCTATGACTCCTGATTCCATTTTGAAAGATGATATTAATAGAACTAATAAAGCACAACAGGAGAAGAATAAGAGTGAAAATCAGATTGTGGCAAAAGAATTTGAGCAACAAATGAAGCCTAATAATAAACCATCTAGTGTTGCTTCTGAAATTAAATTGAAAAGTGCATGTTTATTTGCCACCAAATCTGATATTGATGAGCTAGATTTCAGCAAATCTGTTTGCTATGCTTTTGTGTGCAAAGAGGCATTATTTTCATTCGAGGACGTGCCTTCCTCGATGATGAGGACATCAATACAATTGTTACACCCACAACCCCTGCTGCTATACATATTGGACCAATTACTAGAGCTCGTGCACGCCAACTAAATTACCAGGTACTTTCGTTTCTTGGTAATGATTCTAATGTTCATGAGAATATGATGCTGCCTAAATTGGATACATTTGTTTTGCTTACAAATGAAGGGCCTAGCTTGGAGAAGGATGAACATTGGAGCAAGAACAAGCATGGAGATGATGGCATGCGCAAGGGGAACAAGAACGGAGTTACAAGTGATGATTTCAGGACTTTGAAGCCACCATAATGGGTGCATGAAGCCTTGGACGAAATATACAAGATGCCACTTCATAAATTTCGTCCCGAGGCTATTTTAGGTGCTGCGTCACCTTATTATTGGGCCAGGCCCATGTAATTTCGAAATACATAAGTATAGGCTATTTTTAGAGTCCGTATGTGTCGGGAAACAAGAGATAGGGTTGATTTCGGACCCCTCCACCAAGGGCCACGAAATTCCCCCCTCTTCCTCCATATATACAGCCCTTAGGGCATCGTTTAGACTTTGGGTTTTGTTTAGATTAAAAGTTCGCCATAGCTGCAACTTCGCGTACTTCGTTTGTGTTCAACGACCAGACAAAGGCGTCACAGAACCCCACCTTGATCAATAAAGCTTTCATCTTATATTCGCAATATCCAGATTGCAATCTTAGTTTCTTGCTTGTTCTTCGTTTGCTCGCAGGAAACAGACCCTCGTGGTCAGGTTGATCGTGCTCCGGCGTGGTCAATAACCTCTCGGAGTTGGTTTAGCGATTGCTAAGGCGCGACGTCCTCGCACGTTCGTAGTCGGATCGTCAAAGTCGACTTCCACCAAAGCGAAATCCACCATCTCATCGAAAGACGGGACACCTTTGCCTCTATCACTATCAGCAACGAGATAAATAATACCTGCCTCCAGAAGCTTTAGTATTTCCTTTCTTACCACTTCCTTCATCTTAGGATTCACCCGTCGTTGGTGATCACGAACTGGTTTGGCATCTTCCTTCAAATTTATTTTGTGTTGACACAGAGTGGGAATAATGCCCTTAAGATCATCAAGAGTATGTCCAATAGCAGGACGGTGCTTCTTCAGAGTTTTCAATAATCTCTCTTCTTCATGCTCTGAAAGGTTAGCACTAATAATAATAGGATATATCTTTTTCTCATCAAGATAAGCATATTTAAGAGTATCAAGTAACAGGTTGCGCTCAAACACGGGATCACCCTTGGGTGGAGGAGGATCCCCTAGGATTTCAAGAGGAAAATTGTGTTTCCGGATGGGTTCCTGTTTAAAGAATACTTCATCTATTTCCCTTCTTTCATTCATAAACATATCGCTTTCATGGTCTAGAAAATATTGTTCTAAAGGATCACTAGGAGGTACGACAATAGAAGCAAGACCAATACTTTCATCTTTACTAGGCAATTCCTCTTCACGGTGTTGTCTATGAAATTTAGAGAAATTAAATTCATGAGACATATCACCTAAACCAATAGTAACAACATCCTTTTTGCAATCTATCTTAGCATTAACTGTGTTCAAGAAGGGTCTACCAAATATAATGGGACAAAAGCTATCTTGTGGGGAACCAAGAATAAGAAAATCAGCAGGATATTTAGTTTTCCCACACAAGACTTCAACATCTCTAACAATTCCAATTGGTGAAATAGTATCTCTATTGGCAAGTTTAATTGTGACATCAATATCTTCTATCTCAGTAGGTACAATATCATGCATAATTTCTTTGTATAAGTCATGAGGTATAGCACTAGCACTGGCACCCATATCACATAAGCCATGATAACAATGATCTCCTATTTTAATAGAAATAACAGGCATGCCTACCAAAGATCTAGGTTTATCTTTAGCACAAGGTTTAGCAATTCTAGCAGTCTCGTCACGGAAATGAATAACATGCCCATCAATATTATCAGATAAGAGATCTTTAACAATAGCAATATTAGGTTCAACTTTAATTTTCTCAGGAGGTGTATAAGTTCTAATATTGCTTTTATGAACCACAGTTGAAGCTTTAGCATGATCCTTTATCCTAACAGGGAAAGGTGGTTTCTCAACATAAGAAGTAGGAACAATAGGATCATTATAAGTGATAGTCTTTTCTTCAACTTTAATAGGTGCAGCTACTTTTACTTCTATGGGAGGATGATATTTAAACCACTTCTCCCTAGGGAGATCAACATGAGTAGCAAAAGATTCACAGAAAGAAGCTACTATTTCAGAGTCAAGTCCATATTTAGTGCTAAATTTATGGAAAACATCGGTATCCATAAAAGATTTAACACAATCAAACTTAGGGGTCATACCTGACTCCTTACCTTTGTCGAGGTCCCAATCTTCAGAGTTGCGTTTAATTCTTTCCAATAAATCCCATTTGAATTCAATAGTCTTCATCATAAAAGAGCCAGCACAAGAAGTATCGAGCATGGTGCGATTCTTATTAGAAAGCCGAGCATAAAATTTTTGAATAATCATTTCTCTTGAGAGCTCATGATTGGGGCATGAATACAACATTGATTTAAGCCTCCCCCAAGCTTGAGCGATGCTTTCTCCTTCGCGAGGCCAGAAATTATATATAATTGAAATCACGATGAAGAAGATGCATAGGATAAAACTTCTGATGAAATTCCAATTTCAATCGTTTGTAGTTCCATGACCCCGTATCATCACATAGCCTATACCATGTCGATGCATCTCCCTTCAAAGATAAAGGGACGACCTTCTTCTTAATAAAATCTCCGGGCACACCTGCAAGCTTAAATAATCCACAAACTTCATCCACATATATTATGTGCTCATCCAGATGCATTGTTCTGTCTCCTGCAAAAGGATTAGCTAGCAGTTTTTCTATCATACCTGATGGAATTTCAAAGCAGACATTTTCATTTTCAGTAGGTTCAGTAGGTTGCGAAGCAACTCTTTGCTCTACTGGTCGGGGTGAAGATACCCCGAACAAGCTCCTCAGAGGATTACTTTCCATAGTAACAAGTGACAGTAAATTTCAGCACACTATATAAATTTTTCCTTACCAAATTCCACCTACTAAAGGCGCTTCACTCCCCGGCAATGGCGCAAGAAAATAGTCTTGATGACCACAAGTATATGGGATCTATCGTAGTCCTTTCGATAAGTAAGAGTGTCGAACCCAACGAGGAGCAGAAGGAAATGATAAGCGGTTTTCAGCAAGGAATTCTCTACAAGCACTGGAATAATAGGTGACAGATAGTTTTGTGATAGGATAATTTGTAACGAGCAACAAGTAACAAAAGTAACTAAAGTGTAGCAAGGTGGCCCAATCCTTTTTGTAGCAAAGGACAAGCCTGGACCAACTCTTATATGATGTAAAGCGCTCCCGAGGACACATGGGAATATCGTCAAGCTAGGTTTCATCACATTCATATGATTCGCGTTCGGTACTTTGATAATTTGGTATGTGGGTGGACCGGTGCTTGGGTGCTGTCCTTACTTGGACAAGCATCCCACTTATGATTAACCTCTATTGCGAGCATCCGCAACTACAACAAAAGTATTAAGGTAAACCTAACCATAGCATGAAACATATGGATCCAAATCAGCCCCTTACGAAGCAACACATAAACTAGGGTTTAAGCTTCTGTCACTCTAGCAACCCATCATCTACTTATTACTTCCCAATGCCTTCCTCTAGGCCCAAATAATGGTGAAGTGTCATGTAGTCGACGTTCACATAACACCACTAGAGGAGAGACAACATACATCTCATCAAAATATCGAACGAATACCAAATTCACATGACTACTAATAGCAAGACTTCTCCCATGTCCTCGGGGACAAAAGTAACTACTCACAAAGCATATTCATGTTCATAATCAGAGGGGTATTAATATGCATATAGGATCTGAACATATGATCTTTCACCAAATAAACTAACTAGCATCAACTACGAGTAATCAACACTACTGGCAACCCACAGGCACCAATCCCGGGCTTAGAGACAAGAATTAGATACAAGAGACGAACTAGGGTTTTGAGAGGAGATGGTGCTGGTGAAGATGTTGATGAGGACATCAATACCATTGTTACACCCACAGCCCCTACTGCTACATATACGGGACCAATTACTAGAGCTCGCGCACGCCAATTAAATTATCAGGTACTTTCGTTTCTTGGTAATGATTCTAATGTTCATGAGAATATGATGCTGCCTAAATTGGATACATTTGTTTTGCTTACAAATGAAGGAGACTAGCTTGGAGAAGGATGAACATTGGAGCAAGAACAAGCATGGAGATGATGCCATGCGCAAGGGGAACAAGAACGGAGTTACAAGTGATGATTTCAGGACTTTGAAGCCACCATAATGGGTGCATGAAGCCATGGACGAAATATACAAGATGCCACTTCATAAATTTCGTCCCGAGGCTATTATAGGTGCTGCGTCACCTTTTTATTGTGCCAGGCCCATGTAATTTCGAAATACATAAGTATAGGCTATTTTTAGAGTCCGTATGTGTGGGGAAACAAGAGATAGGGTTGATTTCAGACCCCTCCACCAAGGGCCACGAAATTCCCCCTCTCTTCCTCCATATATACAGCCCTTAGGGCACCGTTTAGACTTTGGGTTTTATTTAGATTAAAAGTTCGCCATAGCTGCAACTTCACGTACTTCGTTTTTGTTCAACGACCAGACAAAGGCGTCACAGAACCCCACCTTGGTCAATAAAGCTTTCATCTTATATTCGCAATATCCAGATTGCAATTTTAGTTTCTTGCTTGTTCTTCGTTTGCTCGGAGGAAACAGACCCTCGTGGTCAGGTTGATCGTGCTCCGGCGTGGTCAATAACCTCTCGGAGTTGGTTTAGCGATTGCTAAGGCGCGACGTCCTCGCACGTTCGTAGTCGGATCGTCAAAGTCGACTTCCACCAAAGCGATATCCATCATCTCATCAAAAGACGGGACACCTTTGCCTCTATCAAGTGGTATCAGATTTCCAGGTCGCTCGGTGAGATTTTACAGTTTTTCGTAGTTTAGATCGAGTCTGTTCTTCATACCTATAGTCCACGAAAAAGCCAAAAAAAAATTAGGGTTAGTTCATCCCATCCGAGCCAATCTGAGCCTTGCATAATCTTTTCTGTATTTGCTTTGTTGAATTTGCGGTTGCATCATCGTGTCCAGTTGCTGGTCTTAGCGTGATGAGGACATGACTACCTTGGATATGACCAAAAATATTGCATATATGCATATTTGTCAGGTGATTTCTAGTGCAAACTATTCAATAATCTATTTATGTTATCCAGAACAAAAATACTTCACACACTTTTGTGTTTTGTCTAATTGCAGGTGTATGGGACATTTGTACAATCCACATATGAAGATAAGGAAGAAAGAGATGTTTATTTGCTGTCCAAAAAGTTCTCTCACGTCACTTTTGGCCCAAGAGAAGATAGAGTCCAAGTCTCTCACGTTCTGGATTCAGATTCGGACTGCACAGACATACCTGACTCAAAACGCACACAAGTTTTTCATACGGACTCCGAATTGGGTGATTCTTTTTTTGTTGGAAACTAGATTTCGTGCACTTTCCAACCCAATTGGAATCACCTTCAAATTCGTCCGGAGAGTTGAATTGTGGACGAAATAATCTGATGCTGCAGCAGAATCCGAGTCAAACTACAAGTCCAAAGGTGTTACATCACCTCCACTTGGGCCCATTGGCCTTGTACGACCTAGATTTAGTTTTAGGCTGCCTTGGGACGTCCTCCCACCTCCTTGGCCGCCACCCCTTGCTCCTATATAAGTAGATCTATCTAGTAGCTTTTCCTTGGGATTTGTTTAGTTAAAAGTTAGCCATTGCAACTTCGTGTACTTCGTTTGTGTCCAACGACCAGACCAAGACCGCTTCCGGATCCCCACCATTATCAATACTTCATATATATTTGCAATATTCAGATTGCTTTATCATATTCTTGCTCGTTCTTCGATTGCTTGCAGGAATAGACCTTCGTGGTCAGGCTGACCGTGCTTCCAGCATTGTTAGTAACCTCAGGAGATTGGTTTAGCGATTGCTAAGGCGCAACGTCGTGCACGTTTGTAGTCGGATCGTCAAAGTCGTCTCCACCAAATCGATAGTTATCATCTCATCGAAAGATCGCGACCCTCGCCTCTATCAAGTGGTATCAGTTTTCAGGTTGCTCGGTGAGAATTTCTAGTTTTTCTTAGATTAGATTTATTTTCTTACCTATTGTCCAAGAAAAAGCCACAAAAAAAAGTTAGATCTGTTCATCCTTTATCCAAGCCAGTCTGAGCCTTTGCAATTTTCTATTCATTGCTTGCATAGTTGAATTATCGGTTGCATCGTCGTGTCAGTTGCTGGTCTTAGTGTCTAGTTCCTTTAGAGTTTCGAGTTCTGTTCACATTAGTCACGCTGCCGCTGCATCATTATCCATTCCGCTGTCCACCATCCCATCTATTATTTTCCACCACGTGCTATGCACTGTTCATTGTCATAATCATAGTTGAGGTCATTCACATCTTCGCCTGATCCAATCTGCATCTTATCTAGTTTGTCTTGGAAAGAGGGAGAAAAAAAAGCGTGAGAAAAAAAAAGAGAAAAAAGGAGAGAAGAAAAAAAAAGAGAAAAAAAAGATAGAGAAAAAAAAGAGAAAAAAAGGAAAGAAAAAGAGAGAGAAGAAAAAAAAAGCGTGAGAAAAAAAAGAGAGAAGAAAAAAATTGGATCTATCTAGAATCAATCTCGTACCAGAATTCGGATTGGAATCTGTTTTGCGCACTGTTCAGTAAAACAGGTGTATCTTCCTCATACGAAGTCCGTTTTGGCTCCGTGAGTACTCAAATTGAAGATAGCGACGAGCCGCATCTAAATAGTTGCAGAAGCTAATTCAATATTTGACACCTCAAAATCGGCTTCTAAATAGGTCTTTTTGCCCTCCGAAGTTCGTGAACATAGCTTGTTCCAATTTTTCAGGCCAGTTTTAGAATTCTTTGACTCCTCATATCAACTCGGAATTGAGTGATTCTTTTTGCATTGGAAAGCTTGAGTTAGTAGCATTCTTTGAAAGAATTTATCAGAAAATTGTCTCAAACTTTTCAAGAGGAAAGTTGGAGAGAGAGTTGTTGTATATCCTGCTTGGCAGTTGTTTTTCATCATTATCTTCACTGTCGTTGTGATCTTCACTTATATCTTGCTGTCAAGAGCTACTTAGTATCCTTCATTGATGCTAGTTGTGCTACACCGTGACCTCATTAGTGTTCTAGGCTCGCGTCTCTAGTCCGGTCTAGCCTAGGACCAGCACAGTACCGTCGTTGAGCGTTTATTCAACATTGCATCTTTGAATTGATTATTGCTAATCTTTTGCTACCATATATAGCCAACCCAGCTCCACATATTTCTACACCGTGTATACGTACGCTCCCCTGGCAATCGCTTTACTCAATATTCGGAGTTACTTGACACCGCTGGTTGCCGATCACCGCCTGCTGCATGGTAAGAACTTGTAAGACATTAATATTTGCTTTACTGTGAGCGTTTTACCACCACATCCTAGTAGTTATAGGAACATTATTTTTGGGTTTTGTTTCTTCTTCTACTAATCATGACAGGATCCAGAGTCAATTCATGGGCTTTGTCGATCGCGGGAGACGTGCCACCACCTTTGCAAATACCACAACCATCACGAGAGGTGCACAAACATCCAAATGCACATGATCAGGTTAATGTATCTATACCACCATTTAATGGCCGTTTTAAACCTGCTTTATATATTGAATGGGAGTTCGACATAAAAAATATATTTGCTTCCCATAATTTCGATGAACATAAAAAGGTTAAGGTTGCGGTTGGTTCTTTCACTGGTTATGCTTTGGTTTGGTGCAGTGAATATTGTCGGTTACACCCTGATTATATACCTACTACTTGGGATGATTTGAAACTTGCCATGCGACATACTTTCGTCCCTGCTTATTATACTCGTGACATGATTAAGAAGTTGCAACACTTAAAACAAGGTAGTGAAACTGTAACAAAATATTATGATGATTTACAAACTACCTTGTTGCATTCCTCTTTAGAAGAAAGTGAAGATGATTTTACGGATAGATTTTGGGGAGGATTAAACCGTGATATTCAAGAGATACTAATTCATGAAGAGTGTTATCCTATGGACCATTTGTTTCATCTTGCTTGCAAAGCTGAACAGGAAATAAAACGACGTGTTGGCCACGAGGAGAACAAGCGCACGGTGCACATTCCAAGAGTTGATATGATTGTTCCTTCAACTACTAGGCATACTATGACAACCACATCCGTTGTTGTCAGGACTACATCACCTCCACCATGTGACACATCGCTCCCGAGAGTGGCTACATCATCTGAGTTGATCATAAGAGGTAATGACAAAGGTACTGATCTTCCATCTCTACATGAGAATGATGAATGGCTTGTCAATTTGAATGCACCATCTGATGAGCTACCCACTACTTTGATCACACCACCTATTTTAGAGGACTACGTTGATAATTTGACTTTCCCATGTGATCAAACAACTGAAATACCAACAATTTTGAGTGCACCCATTGAATTAACTATTGATGCAAAAGAACCAATGTTTAATCATTTTGATATGACCTCTAATCTTGGTGATGATTCTGTGTTGAATGACTTATTGCATGTTTGCTTATTTAAGCATGTTGTAGCATGTAAATTTGATGCAAGTAAGGTTTATTCACCAATATTGGGATGGTTTAATGATGAACATTGTCAATCTTTTGAAATGAATAAGAGCTTCACTTATATGTGCAAACTGAGTTGCAATATTTTCATGCCTTCTACTTCTTGTGCTAATTTTTTGGCTTTAGATTTTATGAACTATGCAAGTTACTCATCTATTCATGTGTCATATATGCAAAAATCAAGGGAAGTAAAAATGGATGACATATACATATACAACATATACACCTTGTCTCTTTTGTTAGCCACATTTCAGATTAAGCAACGCCGAGGACGGCTTTATTTTCAGGAAGGGGAGGATGATGAGGACATGACTACCTTGGATATGACCAAAAATATTGCATATATGCATATTTGTCAGGTGATTTCTAGTGCAAACTATTCAATAATCTATTTATGTTATCCAGAACAAAAATACTTCACACACTTTTGTGTTTTGTCTAATTGCAGGTGTATGGGACATTTGTACAATCCACATATGAAGATAAGGAAGAAAGAGATGTTTATTTGCTGTCCAAAAAGTTCTCTCACGTCACTTTTGGCCCAAGAGAAGATAGAGTCCAAGTCTCTCACGTTCTGGATTCAGATTCGGACTGCACAGACATACCTGACTCAAAACGCACACAAGTTTTTCATACGGACTCCGAATTGGGTGATTCTTCTTTTGTTGGAAACTAGATTTCATGCACTTTCCAACCCAATTGGAATCACCTTCAAATTCGTCCGGAGCGTTGAGTTGTGGACGAAACAATCTGATGCTGCAGCAGAATCCGAGTCAAACTACAAGTCCAAAGGTGTTACATCACCTCCACTTGGGCCCATTGGCCTTGTACGACCTAGATTTAGTTTTAGGCTGCCTTGGGACGTCCTCCCACCTCCTTGGCCGCCACCCCTTGCTCCTATATAAGTAGATCCATCTAGTAGCTTTTCCTTGGGATTTGTTTAGTTAAAAGTTAGCCATTGCAACTTCGTGTACTTCGTTTGTGTCCAACGACCAGACCAAGACCGCTTCCGGATCCCCACCATTATCAATACTTCATATATATTTGCAATATTCAGATTGATTTATCATATTCTTGCTCGTTCTTCGATTGCTTGCAGGAATAGACCTTCGTGGTCAGGCTGACCGTGCTTCCAGCATTGTCAGTAACCTTAGGAGATTGGTTTAGCGATTGCTAAGGCGCAACGTCGTGCACGTTTGTAGTCGGATCGTCAAAGTCGTCTCCACCAAATCGATAGTTATCATCTCATCGAAAGATCGCGACCCTCGCCTCTATCATAGCGTCTAGTCTTTTAGAGTTTCGAGTTCTGTTCACAGGTTGTCACGTCGCCGCTGCCATATATCACCACCGCATCATCATCGTCGCTGTTGCCATATACCACCACCACATATTCACCGCCAATCCGAATCCATATACGCCACCACATATCCGCCGCCATCACGCCAATCCGACTTCACCTGCAACATATATCCGCCACCTGTCCGTGTTCCACCAGATTCATCTCCGCCACCAGTCCGAGTTCCACCAGATTCATCTCCGCCACCAGTCCGAGTTCCACCAGATTCATCTCCGCCACCAGTCCTAGTCCGAGTCCAGTAATTGTTGCATTGTTCTCGATTTCCAGATCACGCGACACTCCGAGTCGTGACAGAGAAGGACTCCCCAACTTCCGAGCCATCCGCAGAAGAAAAATAGTTCCAATTTAAAAAAAACCAAGTCTGGAAAATTCTGGCTAGGCAGTTTTTAGACCATTTGTAGACTTTTTCGAAAAAAAATTGTTGCGGAGCAAAAAAAAAAGAGGAAAAAAAGTGCAAAAAAAAAGAGAAAAAAAATTCAGAGTGTGCTCCTCCCTTGTTTACGTGCCGCGCCGTGATTTTGTTGGTGTTCTAGGCTCGCGTCTCTAGCACAGTCTAGCCTAGGACCAGCACAGTACCGTCGTTGAGCGTTTATTCAACTTTGCATCTCTGAATTGATTATTGCTGACCCTTTTTGCTACCATATTATAAGCCTTCCCAGCTCCACATACATCTACGTCGTGCGTTTGACTCTCCCTGGTAATCGCTCTATCCAAGCTTTGAGAGTTTTGACTACAACGGTTGCCGATCACCGCCTGTTGCTGGGTAAGAACTGGTAAGAATTCGAGTTTTGCTTGACGGATTTGTGACACCCACCACCACCACTTGTTCGTAGTCTGTAGGATCATATTCTTGTGCGTTTCTATTGCTGCTAACCTGATGAGGACATCAATACAATTGTTACACCCACAGCCCCTGCTGCTATACATACTGGACCAATTACTAGAGCTCGTGCACGCCAACTAAATTATCAGGTACTTTCGTTTCTTGGTAATGATTCTAATGTTCATGAGAATATGATGCTGCCTAAATTGGATACATTTGTTTTGCTTACAAATGAAGGGCCTAGCTTGGAGAAGGATGAACATTGGAGCAAGAACAAGCATGGAGATGATGGCATGCGCAAGGGGAACAAGAACGGAGTTACAAGTGATGATTTCAGGACTTTGAAGCCACCATAATGTGTGCATGAAGCCTTGGACGAAATATACAAGATGCCACTTCATAAATTTCGTCCCGAGGCTATTTTAGGTGCTGCGTCACCTTATTATTGGGCCAGGCCCATGTAATTTCGAAATACATAAGTATAGGCTATTTTTAGAGTCCGTATGTGTGGGGAAACCAGAGATAGGGTTGATTTCGGACCCCTCCACCAAGGGCCACGAAATTCCCCCCTCTTCCTCCATATATACAGCCCTTAGGGCATCGTTTAGACTTTGGGTTTTGTTTAGATTAAAAGTTCGCCATAGCTGCAACTTCGCGTACTTCGTTTGTGTTCAACGACCAGACAAAGGCGTCACAGAACCCCACCTTGATCAATAAAGCTTTCATCTTATATTCGCAATATCCAGATTGCAATCTTAGTTTCTTGCTTGTTCTTCGTTTGCTCGCAGGAAACAGACCCTCGTGGTCAGGTTGATCGTGCTCCGGCGTGATCAATAACCTCTCGGAGTTGGTTTAGCGATTGCTAAGGCGCGACGTCCTCACACGTTCGTAGTCGGATCGTCAAAGTCGACTTCCACCAAAGCGAAATCCACCATCTCATCGAAAGACGGGACACCTTTGCCTCTATCATCTACCAAGTAATAAGGAACATGCTTGCATAGGTACCACATCACAATCAACATAATCAGCATATGTAGAGATACTAAAATGCACACGAACAGTACGTGTTACCTTAACCTTGCCGCTGTTGTTGAACCATTGGATGTAGTAAGGATGTGGATGTGGTCTTGTGGTGAGAGAAAGCTTCTCCACCATCTCCATGCTAGCCAAGTTGTTGCAGCTCCCTCCGTCTATTATGACGCGCACAGAACGTTCCTTCACAACTCCCTTGGTATGGAACAAATTGTGCCTCTGATTTTGCTCAGCTTGTGTGACCTGCACACTCAAAACACGTTGAGCAACTAAACATTCATACCTGTCAGCGTCTTCAGGAGCCATGTATTGCGTCTCATGATCAGAATCATCTCCACCATGTTCTTCACGTGTAATAAGAGCCAATGTCTCCTCATCATAGTCACTAGCGGACTCATATCCACCATCCGCGGTAGCAATCATCACACGCGGAGATTTGCATTCCCTCGCATAATGACCTCCTCCCGTACAACGACGACAAATAATATCACTTGTGTGCCCTGTTGATGCCATGGAAGAAGAAGAACGTTGTGCAGGACCCGCAGGTGCGCTCTTGGAAGATAATGGTGGTTGTGCCTGTTTTCTTGTATCACGGCTGGAGGTGGCACCGGATGGAGGTGCTGGTGCAGTTGAAGTAGAAGATGCACGTGGTGTCCATGATGAAGGTCGGCCTGCAGAAAAGTTAGTTCGCCCCAATGCTTGTCGATCCTGCACTTCACGTTCAGCTTTACAAGCAAGATGGAATAAACGAGTGATATTAGTATACTCCTTATAGTCTAGAATGGTCTGAATCTCTCTATTTAATCCACCTAGAAAACGTGCAAGCATAGCTTCATTCTCCTCAACAATACCACATCTAATCATGCCAGTTTGTAATTCCTGATAATATTCTTCTACAGAATTTTTCCCTTGTCTTAAACGCTGCAATTTTTGAAGCAATTCACGTTGATAATATGGTGGAACCCAACGCGTACGCATAGCAGTTTTCAAAGCGGCCCAAGTAGTTGGAATAGGATACAATCTACAATGTTCAGACCACCATACACATGCAAAACTAGTGAAAGCACAAACAGCAGCAGCAACTCGTCTCTCCTCAGGATATTGTAAACATGTAAATCGTTGTTCAGTTTCTAACTCCCAAGTAAGATATATATCAGGAACATATCTACCCTCAAATGGTGGAATATTCAATTTCAGTTTAGGAATATGGACATCATCTCGTACCTGAGGTGGTGGTGCAGGCCTACCATTACGAATATATACCTGAGGTCGACCTGCTGGTGGTGGTGCTGGTGGCTTCTCGTAGATCTGATTTTGATCAACCTCATCCTCATAATCGCCCGCATACTCATCATCTGATAGAGGCAAAGGTGTCCCGTCTTTCGATGAGATGGTGGATTTCGCTTTGGTGGAAGTCGACTTTGACGATCCGACTACGAACGTGCGAGGACGTCGCGCCTTAGCAATCGCTAAACCAACTCCGAGAGGTTATTGACCACGCCGGAGCACGATCAACCTGACCACGAGGGTCTGTTTCCTGCGAGCAAACGAAGAACAAGCAAGAAACTAAGATTGCAATCTGGATATTGCGAATATAAGATGAAAGCTTTATTGATCAAGGTGGGGTTCTGTGACGCCTTTGTCTGGTCGTTGAACACAAACGAAGTACGCGAAGTTGCAGCTATGGCGAACTTTTAATCTAAACAAAACCCAAAGTCTAAACGATGCCCTAAGGGCTGTATATATGGAGGAAGAGGGGGGAATTTCGTGGCCCTTGGTGGAGGGGTCCGAAATCAACCCTATCTCTTGTTTCCCCACACATACGGTGATGAGGACATCAATACAATTGTTACACCCACAGCCCCTGCTGCTATACATACTGGACCAATTACTAGAGCTCGTGCACGCCAACTAAATTATCAGGTACTTTCGTTTCTTGGTAATGATTCTAATGTTCATGAGAATATGATGCTGCCTAAATTGGATACATTTGTTTTGCTTACAAATGAAGGGCCTAGCTTGGAGAAGGATGAACATTGGAGCAAGAACAAGCATGGAGATGATGGCATGCGCAAGGGGAACAAGAACGGAGTTACAAGTGATGATTTCAGGACTTTGAAGCCACCATAATGTGTGCATGAAGCCTTGGACGAAATATACAAGATGCCACTTCATAAATTTCGTCCCGAGGCTATTTTAGGTGCTGCGTCACCTTATTATTGGGCCAGGCCCATGTAATTTCGAAATACATAAGTATAGGCTATTTTTAGAGTCCGTATGTGTGGGGAAACAAGAGATAGGGTTGATTTCGGACCCCTCCACCAAGGGCCACGAAATTCCCCCCCCCCTCTTCCTCCATATATACAGCCCTTAGGGCATCGTTTAGACTTAGGGTTTTGTTTAGATTAAAAGTTCGCCATAGCTGCAACTTCGCGTACTTCGTTTGTGTTCAACGACCAGACAAAGGCGTCACAGAACCCCACCTTGATCAATAAAGCTTTCATCTTATATTCGCAATATCCAGATTGCAATCTCAGTTTCTTGCTTGTTCTTCGTTTGCTCGCAGGAAACAGACCCTCGTGGTCAGGTTGATCGTGCTCCGGCGTGGTCAATAACCTCTCGGAGTTGGTTTAGCGATTGCTAAGGCGCGACGTCCTCACACGTTCGTAGTCGGATCGTCAAAGTCGACTTCCACCAAAGCGATATCCATCATCTCATCGAAAGACGGGACACTTTTGCCTCTATCAAGTGGTATCAGATTTCCAGGTTGCTCGGTGAGATTTTACAGTTTTTCGTAGTTTAGATCGAGTCTGTTCTTCATACCTACAGTCCACGAAAAAGCCACACAAAAAAAAATTAGGGTTAGTTCATCATATCCGAACCAATCTGAGCCTTTGCATAATCTTTTTAGGGTTTTGCTTTGTTGAATTTGCGGTTGCATCATTGGTCTAGTTGCTGGTCTTAGAGTCTAGTCTTTTAGAGTTTCGAGTTCTGGTCATAAGTTGTCACGCCGCCGCCGCACCATCATCATCGCCCCTGCCATCTACCACCACCGCTCCGAATTCGTATCCATATACCACCACCAATCCGTGCCCATATACCACCACCGATCCATATCCATATACTACCACCGCTACCACCACCGCTGCCATATACCACCACCATATATCCACCACCAATCCGAGTTCCTTGCTTATTAGGTTTGTTTTCGGGATCCATCTAGATTCCGATTCGTGTTTCCTTGCCGGAGTAGGTTTCGGAAAAAAAAATTCTGGCTATCCTATTTTTAGGTGTTTCTGAGTGTTTTGAGACAGGTGCCATTATAGGAAGTTTTTTTTGACCCGTTTCCAGTTTTTGGGTCCGGGCAGTCGAAAAAAAAAAATTGGTCGAAAAAATTTCGTGCCCATCCTGTCCGTTTGAGCTAGGAAGAGTTTTGAGACACTCGCCATTATAGTGATTTTTCGCAAAAAAAAAAGCTGCGAAAAAAAGAGAGCGCAAAAAAAAAGAGCAAAAAAAAATTCAGAGTGTGCTTTTCCCTTGTTTACGTGCCGCGCCGTGATTTTGTTGGTGTTCTAGGCTCGCGTCTCTAGCACAGTCTAGCCTAGGACCAGCACAGTACCGTCGTTGAGCGTTTATTCAACTTTGCATCTCTGAATTGATTATTGCTGACCCTTTTTGCTACCATCCTATAAGCCTTCCCAGCTCCACATACATCTACGTCGTGTGTTTGACTCTCCCTGGTAATTGCTCTATCCATGCTTTGAGAGTTTTTGACTACAACGGTTGCCGATCACCGCCTGCTGCTGGGTAAGAACTGGTAAGAATTTGAGTTTTGCTTGACGGATTTGTGACACCCACCACCACCACTTGTTCGTAGTCTGTAGGATCATATTCTTGTGTGTTTCTATTGCTGCTAACCATGCCAGGATCACAAGCCGACGAGATTGACTGGGAGAATTAATCGAACAAGGAGCTTCATGATAAGTTTCAGCAAATGATGACTGAACAGGTGCAAGATGTGCTGAACAATTTTGAAGAGGCCATGGAGAAGATCACTGGCCTTGAGAAGACGTTCGAAACAAAGCTCGATAACAGATTTAATGAATTGCTCGCGCGTCTTCCACCACCACCACCCGCTGCACCTAACGCACCTCTCCAACAACAACAACAACGACTACCTCCACGTCGCGAAATAGACCTTCGCCGAGCGAGCCGTGTTCCTCTTGCGTTTGGCCAAACTGTTGGTACCCAGGAGGATGATAAGTATGCGGGCGATTATGAGGATGAGGTTGATCAAAATCAGATCTACGAGCAGCCACCAGCACCACCACCAGCAGGTCGACCTCAGGTATATATTCGTAATGGTAGGCCTGCACCACCACCTCAGGTACGAGATGATGTCCATATTCCTAAACTGAAATTGAATATTCCACCATTTGAGGGTAGATATGTTCCTGATATATATCTTACTTGGGAGTTAGAAACTGAACAACGATTTACATGTTTACAATATCCCGAGGAGAGACGGGTTGCTGCTGCTGTTTGTGCTTTCACTAGTTTTGCATGTGTATGGTGGTCTGAACATTGTAGATTATATCCTATTACCGCTACTTGGGCTGCTTTGAAAACTGCTATGCGTACTCGTTGGGTTCCACCATATTATCAACGTGAATTGCTTCAAAAATTACAGCGCTTAAGACAAGGAAAAAATTCTGTAGAAGAATATTATCAGGAATTACAAACTGGCATGATTAGATGTGGTATTGTTGAGGAGAATGAAGCTATGCTTGCACGTTTTCTGGGTGGATTAAATAGAGAGATTCAGACCATTCTAGACTATAAGGAGTATACTAATATCACTCGTTTATTCCATCTTGCTTGTAAAGCTGAACGTGAAGTGCAGGATCGACAAGCATTGGCGCGAACTAACTTTTCTGCAGGCCGACCTTCATCATGGACACCGCGTGCATCTTCTACTTCAACTGCACCAGCACCTCAATTAGGTGCCAACTCCAGTCGTGATACAAGAAAACAGGCACAACCACCATTATCTGCCAAGAGCGCACCTGCTGGGCCTGCACGGAGTTCTTCTTCTTCCATGGCATCAACAGGGCACACAAGTGATATTATTTGTCGTCGTTGTAAGGGAGGAGGTCATTATGCGAGAGAATGCAAATCTCCGCGTGTGATGATTGCTACCGCGGATGGTGGATATGAGTCCGCTAGTGACTATGATGAGGAGACTTTGGCTCTTATTACACGTGAAGAACATGGTGGAGATGATTCTGATCATGAGACGCAATTCATGGCTCCTGAAGACACTGACAGGTATGAAAGTTTAGTTGCTCAACGTGTTTTGAGTGTGCAGGTCACACAAGCTGAGCAAAATCAGAGGCACAATTTGTTCCATACCAAGGGAGTTGTGAAGGAACGTTTTGTGCGCGTCATCATAGACGGAGGGAGCTGCAACAACTTGGCTAGCATGGAGATGGTGGAGAAGCTTTCTCTCACCACAAGACCACATCCACATCCTTACTACATCCAATGGTTCAACAACAGCGGCAAGGTTAAGGTAACACGTACTGTTCGTGTGCATTTTAGTATCTCTACATATGCTGATTATGTTGATTGTGATGTGGTACCTATGCAAGCATGTTCCTTATTACTTGGTAGACCATGGCAATTTGATAAAAATTCTGTATACCATGGTAGAAACAATCACTATACTCTTGTTCATAAGGAGAAAAATATTACTTTGCTTCCTATGACTCCTGATTCCATTTTGAAAGATGATATTAATAGAGCTAATAAAGCACAACAGGAGAAGAATAAGAGTGAAAATCAGATTGTGGCAAAAGAATTTGAGCAACAAATGAAGCCTAATAATAAACCATCTAGTGTTGCTTCTGAAATTAAATTGAAAAGTGCATGTTTATTTGCCACCAAATCTGATATTGATGAGCTAGATTTCAGCAAATCTGTTTGCTATGCTTTTGTGTGCAAAGAGGCATTATTTTCATTCGAGGACGTGCCTTCCTCTTTGCCTCCTGCTGTCACTAACATTTTGCAGGAGTTCGCTGACGTTTTTCCACAAGACGTGCCACCGGGATTACCGCCTATTCGAGGGATTGAGCATCAGATCGACTTAATTCCCGGTGCTTCACTGCCAAACCATGCACCATACCGTACCAATCCAGAGGAGACGAAGGAGATTATGCGTCAAGTACAAGAGCTTCTCGACAAAGGTTATATACGCGAATCCCTTAGTCCTTGTGTTGTTCCTATTATTCTAGTGCCGAAAAAGGATGGTACATCACGTATGTGTGTTGATTGTAGAGGCATTAATAATATTACTATTCGTTATCGTCATCCTATTCCTAGGCTAGATGATATGCTTGATGAATTGATAGAGGCGGAGGTGTCCCGTCTTTCGATGAGATGGTGGATTTCGCTTTGGTGGAAGTCGACTTTGACGATCCGACTACGAACGTGCGAGGACGTCGCGCCTTAGCAATCGCTAAACCAACTCCGAGAGGTTATTGACCACGCCGGAGCACGATCAACCTGACCACGAGGGTCTGTTTCCTGCGAGCAAACGAAGAACAAGCAAGAAACTAAGATTGCAATCTGGATATTGCGAATATAAGATGAAAGCTTTATTGATCAAGGTGGGGTTCTGTGACGCCTTTGTCTGGTCGTTGAACACAAACGAAGTACGCGATGTTGCAGCTATGGCGAACTTTTAATCTAAACAAAACCCAAAGTCTAAACGATGCCCTAAGGGCTGTATATATGGAGGAAGAGGGGGGAATTTCGTGGCCCTTGGTGGAGGGGTCCGAAATCAACCCTATCTCTTGTTTCCCCACACATACGGACTCTAAAAATAGCCTATACTTATGTATTTCGAAATTACATGGGCCTGGCCCAATAATAAGGTGACGCAGCACCTAAAATAGCCTCGGGACGAAATTTATGAAGTGGCATCTTGTATATTTCGTCCAAGGGTTCATGCACCCATTATGGTGGCTTCAAAGTCCTGAAATCATCACTTGTAACTCCGTTCTTGTTCCCCTTGCGCATGCCATCATCTCCATGCTTGTTCTTGCTCCAATGTTCATCCTTCTCCAAGCTAGGCCCTTCATTTGTAAGCAAAACAAATGTATCCAATTTAGGCAGCATCATATTCTCATGAACATTAGAATCATTACCAAGAAACGAAAGTACCTAGTAATTTAGTTGGCGTGCACGAGCTCTAGTAATTGGTCCAGTATGTATAGCAGCAGGGGCTGTGGGTGTAACAATTGTATTGATGTCCTCATCATCCTCCCCTTCTTGAAATGAAGTCGTCCTCGACGGAAGTTCATCTTCCTCACCCAAATAAGGCTTCAAATCTGCAATGTTAAAAGTGGGACTAACCCCAAAATCTGCAGGCAGCTCATATATGCATTATCATTTATTTTCTCTAACACCTTAAAGGGACCATCAGCACGTGGCATTAGCTTTGATTTGCGCAAATCAGGAGATCTATCCTTACGCAAATGTAACCAAACAAGATCTCCAGGTGCAAACACAACATGTTTTCTACCCTTATCTCCAGCAAGTTTATATTTAGCATTCATACGCTCAATGTTTTCCTTAGTTAACTCATGCATTTTTAAAATCAATTCAGCACGTTGTTTAGCATCAAAATTATCCTTCTCCGAAGATGGAAGAGGCAACAGATCAATAGGTGCACGAGGTAGGACACCATAGACAACTTCAAAAGGGCACATCTTAGTAGTAGAATGCAATGAACGATTATAAGCAAATTCAATATGAGGCAAGCATTCCTCCCACATTTTCTTATTATTCTTCAAAACAGCCCTAAGCATAGTAGACAACGTTCTATTGACTACTTCAGTTTGTCCATCAGTTTGGGGGTGACAAGTAGTACTAAAAAGCAGTTTAGTCCCCAACTTAGCCCATAAACATCTCCAAAAGTGGCTAAGAAATTTAGTATCACGATCTGAAACAATAGTATTTGGCACACCATGCAAGCGAATAATTTCACGAAAGAACAAATCAGCAACATTAACAGCATCATCGCTTTTATGACATGGTATAAAGTGTGCCATTTTCGAGAATCTATCCACGACAACAAATATGCTATCCCTCCCCTTCTTTGTTCGAGGTAAACCTAAAACAAAGTCCATAGATATATCCTCCCAAGGAACACTAGGTACAGGCAAAGGCATATATAAACCATGAGGATTGAGGCGTGACTTAGCTTTTTGACATGTAGTGCAGCGAGCAATAAAACGCTCAACATCACGTCTCATCTTTGGCCAAAAGAAATGTGTAGCAAGTACGTCCTCCGTCTTCTTCATGCCAAAGTGTCCCATTAATCCTCCTCCATGCGCCTCCTGCAACAACAAAAGACGAACGGAGCTAGCTGGAATGCATAGCTTGTTAGCACGAAACACAAATCCATCGTTAACAACAAACTTTTTCCACATTCTTCCTTCTTTACAATTATGCATTACATCTTTAAAATCAGCATCATGCACATATTGATCTTTGATGGTCTCCAAACCAAATATTTTGAAGTCAAGTTGTGAAAGCATAGTATAGCGACGAGACAAAGCATCAGCAATAACATTTTCTTTTCCCTTCTTGTGTTTAATGACATAAGGGAAAGTCTCAATGAATTCAACCCATTTAGCATGTCTACGATTCAGTTTAGCTTGACTTTTAATATGTTTCAATGATTCATGATCAGAATGTATAACAAATTCTTTGGGCCATAAATAATGTTGCCATGTTTCTAAAGTCCGAACAAGAGCATGTAATTCTTTATCACAAGTAGAATAATTCAGACTAGGCCCACTCAATTTTTCAGAAAAGTATGCAACAGGTTTGCCATCTTGTAATAACACACCTCCTAATCCAATTCCACTAGCATCACATTCAAGCTCAAAAGTCTTATTAAAATCAGGAAGTTGGAGTAAAGGAGCATGTGTCAACTTATCTTTCAATACCGAGAAGGCTTCTTCCTGTGCGGTACCCCAAAGAAAAGGCACATCTTTCTTTGTAAGCTCATTGAGAGGTGCAGCAATGGTGCTGAAATCTCTCACAAAACGCCTATAGAATCCAGCGAGGCCAAGAAAACTCCTCACTTGTGTGACCGTTTTGGGTTGCGGCCAACTCTCCATAGCTTCAATCTTGGCTTTATCAACTTCAATTCCCTGTGGAGTAACAACATAGCCAAGAAAAGATACTCGGTCGGTGCAAAAGGTGCACTTCCCAAGGTTACCGAGGCGAGGGTCCCGATCTTTCAATGAGATGATGGATATCGCTTTGGTGGAAGTCGACTTTGACGATCCGACTACGAACGTGCGAGGACGTCGCACCTTAGCAATCGCTAAACCAACTCCGAGAGGTTATTGACCACACCGGAGCACGATCAACCTGACCACGAGGGTCTGTTTCCTGCGAGCAAACGAAGAACAAGCAAGAAACTAAGATTGCAATCTGGATATTGCGAATATAAGATGAAAGCTTTATTGATCAAGGTGGGGTTCTGTGACGCCTTTGTCTGGTCGTTGAACACAAACGAAGTACGCGAAGTTGCAGCTATGGCGAACTTTTAATCTAAACAAAACCCAAAGTCTAAACGATGCCCTAAGGGCTGTATATATGGAGGAAGAGGGGGGGAATTTCGTGGCCCTTGGTGGAGGGGTCCGAAATCAACCCTATCTCTTGTTTCCCCACACATACGGACTCTAAAAATAGCCTATACTTATGTATTTCGAAATTACATGGGCCTGGCCCAATAGTAAGGTGACGCAGCACCTAAAATAGCCTCGGGACGAAATTTATGAAGTGGCATCTTGTATATTTCGTCCAAGGCTTCATGCACCCATTATGGTGGCTTCAAAGTCCTGAAATCATCACTTGTAACTCCGTTCTTGTTTCCCTTGCGCATGCCATCATCTCCATGCTTGTTCTTGCTCCAATGTTCATCCTTCTCCAAGCTAGGCCCTTCATTTGTAAGCAAAACAAATGTATCCAATTTAGGCAGCATCATATTCTCATGAACATTAGAATCATTACCAAGAAACGAAAGTACCTGGTAATTTAGTTGGCGTGCACGAGCTCTAGTAATTGGTCCAGTATGTATAGCAGCAGGGGCTGTGGGTGTAACAATTGTATTGATGTCCTCATCAGAAACATGGCAACATTATTTATGGCCCAAAGAGTTTGTTATACATTCTGATCATGAATCTTTGAAACATATTAAAAGTCAAGCTAAACAGAATCGTAGACATGCTAAATGGGTTGAATTCATTGAGACTTTCCCTTATGTCATTAAACACAAGAAGGGAAAAGAAAATGTTATTGCTGATGCATTGTCTCGTCGCTATACTATGCTTTCACAACTTGACTTCAAAATATTTGGTTTGGAGACCATCAAAGATCAATATGTGCATGATGCTGATTTTAAAGATGTAATGCAGAATTGTAAAGAAGGAAGAATGTGGAACAAGTTTGTCGTTAACGATGGATTTGTGTTTCGTGCTAACAAGCTATGCATTCCAGCTAGCTCCGTTCGTCTTTTGTTGTTGCAGGAGGCGCATGGAGGAGGATTAATGGGACACTTTGGCGTGAAGAAGACGGAGGACGTACTTGCTACACATTTGTTTTGGCCAAAGATGAGACGGGATGTTGAGCGTTTTATTGCTCGATGCACTACATGTCAAAAAGCTAAGTCACGACTCAATCCTCATGGTTTATATATGCCTTTGCCTGTACCTAGTGTTCCTTGGGAGGATATATCTATGGACTTTGTTTTAGGTTTACCTCGAACAAAGAAGGGGAGGGATAGCATATTTGTTGTCGTGGATAGATTCTCGAAAATGGCACACTTTATACCATGTCATAAAAGCGATGATGCTGTTAATGTTGCTGATTTGTTCTTTCGTGAAATTATTCGCTTGCATGGTGTGCCAAATACTATTTTTTCAGATCGTGATACTAAATTTCTTAGCCACTTTTGGAGATGTTTATGGGCTAAGTTGGGGACTAAACTGCTTTTTAGTACTACTTGTCACCCCCAAACTGATGGACAAACTGAAGTAGTCAATAGAACGTTGTCTACTATGCTTAGGGCTGTTTTGAAGAATAATAAGAAAATGTGGGAGGAATGCTTGCCTCATATTGAATTTGCTTATAATCGTTCATTGCATTCTACTACTAAGATGTGCCCTTTTGAAGTTGTGTATGGTTTCCTACCTCGTGCACCTATTGATTTGTTGCCTCTTCCATCTTCGGAGAAGGTTAATTTTGATGCTAAACAACGTGCTGAATTGATTTTAAAAATGCATGAGTTAACTAAGGAAAACATTGATCGCATGAATGCTAAATATAAACTTGCTGGAGATAAGGGTAGAAAACATGTTGTGTTTGCACCTGGAGATCTTGTTTGGTTACATTTGCGTAAGGATAGATTTCCTGATTTGCGCAAATCAAAGTTAATGCCACGTGCTGATGGTCCCTTTAAGGTGTTAGAGAAAATAAATGATAATGCATATAAACTTGAGCTGCCTGCAGATTTTGGGGTTAGTCCCACTTTTAACATTGCAGATTTGAAGCCTTATTTGGGTGAGGAAGATGAACTTCCGTCGAGGACGACTTCATTTCAAGAAGGGGAGGATGATGAGGACATCAATACAATTGTTACACCCACAGCCCCTGCTGCTATACATACTGGACCAATTACTAGAGCTCGTGCACGCCAACAAAATTACCAGGTACTTTCGTTTCTTGGTAATGATTCTAATGTTCATGAGAATATGATGCTGCCTAAATTGGATACATTTGTTTTGCTTACAAATGAAGGGCCTAGCTTGGAGAAGGATGAACATTGGAGCAAGAACAAGCATGGAGATGATGGCAAGCGCAAGGGGAACAAGAACGGAGTTACAAGTGATGATTTCAGGACTTTGAAGCCACCATAATGGGTGCATGAAGCCTTGGACGAAATATACAAGATGCCACTTCATAAATTTCGTCCCGAGGCTATTTTAGGTGCTTCGTCACCTTATTATTGGGCCAGGCCCATGTAATTTCGAAATACATAAGTATAGGCTATTTTTAGAGTCCGTATGTGTGGGGAAACAAGAGATAGGGTTTATTTCGGACTCCTCCACCAAGGGCCACGAAATTCCCCCCCTCTTCCTCCATATATACAGCCCTTAGGGCATCGTTTAGACTTTGGGTTTTGTTTAGATTAAAAGTTCGCCATAGCTGCAACTTCGCGTACTTCGTTTGTGTTCAACGACCAGACAAAGGCGTCACAGAACCCCACCTTGATCAATAAAGCTTTCATCTTATATTCGCAATATCCAGATTGCAATCTCAGTTTCTTGCTTGTTCTTCGTTTGCTCGCAGGAAACAGACCCTCGTGGTCAGGTTGATCATGCTCCGGCGTGGTCAATAACCTCTCGGAGTTGGTTTAGCGATTGCTAAGGCGCGACGTCCTCGCACGTTCGTAGTCGGATCGTCAAAGTCGACTTCCACCAAAGCGAAATCCACCATCTCATCGAAAGACGGGACACCTTTGCCTCTATCAGCTGCTGATGCGGAGGAGGATGATTATGTGGGAGATTATGAGGATCAGGTCGATCAAAATCAGCACTACGTGCAGCCACCTGTACCACCACCAGCAGGTCGACCTCAGGTATATATTCGTAATGGTAGGCCTGCACCACCACCTCAGGTACGAGATGATGTCCATATTCCTAAACTGAAATTGAATATTCCACCATTTGAGGGTAGATATGTTCCTGATATATATCTTACTTGGGAGTTAGAAACTGAACAACGATTTACATGTTTACAATATCCTGAGGAGAGACGAGTTGCTGCTGCTGTTTGTGCTTTCACTAGTTTTGCATGTGTATGGTGGTCTGAACATTGTAGATTATATCCTATTCCAACTATTTGGCTGCTTTGAAAACTGCTATGCGTACGCGTTGGGTTCCACCATGTTATCAACGTGAATTGCTTCAAAAATTGCAGCATTTTAGACAAGGGAAAAATTCTGTAGAAGAATATTATCAGGAATTACGAACTGGCATGATTAGATGTGGTATTGTTGAGGAGAATGAAGCTATGCTTGCACGTTTTCTGGGTGGATTAAATAGAGAGATTCAGACCATTCTAGACTATAAGGAGTATACTAATATCACTCGTTTATTCCATCTTGCTTGTAAAGCTGAACGTGAAGTGCAGGATCGACAAGCATTGGGGCGAACTAACTTTTCTGCAGGCCGACCTTCATCATGGACACCACGTGCATCTTCTACTTCAACTGCACCAGCACCTCCATCCGGTGCCACCTCCAGCCGTGATACAAGAAAACAGGCACAACCACCATTATCTGCCAAGAGCGCACCTGCGGGGCCTGCACAGCGTTCTTCTTCTTCCATGGCATCAACAGGGCACACAAGTGATATTATTTGTCGTCGTTGTAAGGGAGGAGGTCATTATGCGAGAGAATGCAAATCTCCGCGTGTGATGATTGCTACCGCGGATGGTGGATATAAGTCTGCTAGTGACTATGATTAGGAGACTTTGGTTCTTATTACACGTGAAGAACATGGTGGAGATGATTCTGATCATGAGACGCAATACATGGCTCCTGAAGACGCTGACAGGTATGAATGTTTAGTTGCTCAACGTGTTTTGAGTGTGCAGATCACACAAGCTGAGCAAAATCAGAGGCACAATTTGTTCCATACCAAGGGAGTTGTGAAGGAACGTTCTGTGCGCGTCATCATAGACGGAGGGAGCTGCAACAACTTGGCTAGCATGGAGATGGTGGAGAAGCTTTCTCTCACCACAAGACCACATCCACATCCTTACTACATCCAATGGTTCAACAACAGCGGCAAGGTTAAGGTAACACGTACTGTTCGTGTGCACTACATATGCTGATTATGTTGATTGTGATGTGGTACCGATGCAAGCATGTTCCTTATTACTTGGTAGACCATGGCAATTTGATAAAAATTCTGTACACCATGGTAGAAACAATCACTATACTCTTGTTCATAAGGATAAAAATATTACTTTGCTTCCTATGACTCCTGATTCCATTTTGAAAGATGATATTAATAGAGCTAATAAAGCAGAACAGGAGACGAATAAGAGTGAAAATCAGATTGTGGCAAAAGAATTTGAGCAACAAATGAAGCCTAATAATAAACCATCTAGTGTTGCTTCTGAAATTAAATTGAAAAGTGCATGTTTATTTGCCACCAAATCTGCTATTGATGAGCTAGATTTCAGCAAATCTGTTTGCTATGCTTTTGTGTGCAAAGAGGCTTTATTTTCATTCGAGGACGTGCCTTCCTCTTTGCCTCCTGCTGTCACTAACATTTTGCAGGAGTTCGCTGACGTCTTTCCACAAGATGTGCCACCGGGATTACCGCCTATTCGAGGGATTGAGCATCAGATTGACTTAATTCCCGGTGCTTCACTGCCAAACCGTGCACCATACCGTACCAATCCAGAGGAGACGAAGGAGATTATGCGTCAAGTACAAGAGCTTCTCGACAAAGGTTATATACGCGAATCCCTTAGTCCTTGTGTTGTTCCTATTATTCTAGTGCCGAAAAAGGATGGTCCATCACGTATGTGTGTTGATTGTAGAGGCATTAATAATATTACTATTCGTTATCGTCATCCTATTCCTAGGCTAGATGATATGCTTGATGAATTGAGTGGCTCTACAATATTCTCCAAAGTTGATTTGCGTAGTGGATACCATCAAATTCGTATGAAATTGGGAGATGAATGGAAAACAACATTCAAAACTAAGTTTGGATTATATGAGTGGTTAGTCATGCCTTTTGGGTTAACTAATGCACCTAGTACTTTCATGAGATTAATGAACGAAGTTTTACGTGCTTTCATTGGACGATTTGTGGTAGTTTACTTTGATGACATATTGATTTGTAGCAGATCTTTGGAAGAACATTTGGAACATTTACGTGTTGTTTTTATTGCTCTACGTGATGCACGTTTGTTTGGTAACCTTGGGAAGTGCACCTTTTGCACCGACCGAGTATCTTTTCTTGGCTATGTTGTTACTCCATAGGGAATTGAAGTTGATAAAGCCAAGATTGAAGCTATTGAGAGTTGGCCGCAACCCAAAACGGTCACACAAGTGAGGAGTTTTCTTGGCCTCGCTGGATTCTATAGGCGTTTTGTGAGAGATTTCAGCACCATTGCTGCACCTCTCAATGAGCTTACAAAGAAAGATGTGCCTTCTCTTTGGGGTACCGCACAGGAAGAAGCCTTCTCGGTATTGAAAGATAAGTTGACACATGCTCCTTTACTCCAACTTCCTAATTTTAATAAGACTTTTGAGCTTGAATGTGATGCTAGTGGAATTGGATTAGGCGGTGTGTTATTACAAGATGGCAAACCTGTTGCATACTTTTCTAAAAAATTGAGTGGGCCTAGTCTGAATTATTCTACTTATGATAAAGAATTATATGCTCTTGTTCGGACTTTAGAAACATGGCAACATTATTTATGGCCCAAAGAATTTGTTATACATTCTGATCATGAATCTTTGAAACATATTAAAAGTCAAGCTAAACTGAATCGCAGACATGCTAAATGGGTTGAATTCATTGAGACTTTTCCTTATGTCATTAAACACAAGAAGGGAAAAGAAAATGTTATTGCTGATGCATTGTCTCGCCGCTATACTATGCTTTCACAACTTGACTTCAAAATATTTGGTTTGGAGACCATGAAAGATCAATATGTGCATGATGCTGATTTTCAAGATGTAATGCAGAATTGTAAAGAAGGAAGAATGTGGAACAAGTTCGTCGTTAACGATGGATTTGTGTTTCGTGCTAACAAGCTATGCATTCCAGCTAGCTCCGTTCGTCTTTTGTTGTTGCAGGAGGCGCATGGAGGAGGATTAATGGGACACTTTGGCGTGAAGAAGACAGAGGACGTACTTGCTACACATTTCTTTTGGCCAAAGATGAGACGGGATGTTGAGCGTTTTATTGCTCGATGCACTACATGTCAAAAAGCTAAGTCACGACTCAATCCTCATGGTTTATATATGCCTTTGCCTGTACCTAGTGTTCCTTGGGAGGATATATCTATGGACTTTGTTTTAGGTTTACCTCGAACAAAGAAGGGGAGGGATAGCATATTTGTTGTCGTGGATAGATTCTCAAAAATGGCACACTTTATACCATGTCATAAAAGCGATGATGCTGTTAATGTTGCTGATTTGTTCTTTCGTGAAATTATTCGCTTGCATGGTGTGCCAAATACTATTGTTTCAGATCGTGATACTAAATTTCTTAGCCAGTTTTGGAGATGTTTATGGGCTAAGTTGGGGACTAAACTGCTTTTTAGTACTACTTGTCACCCCCAAACTGATGGACAAACTGAAGTAGTCAATAGAACGTCGTCTACTATGCTTAGGGCTGTTTTGAAGAATAATAAGAAAAGCTGGGAGGAATGCTTGCCTCATATTGAATTTGCTTATAATCGTTCATTGCATTCTACTACTAAGATGTGCCCGTTTGAAGTTGTGTATGGTTTCCTACCTCGTGCACCTATTGATTTGTTGCCTCTTCCATCTTCGGAGAAGGTTAATTTTGATGCTAAACAATGTGCTGAATTGATTTTAAAAATGCATGAGTTAACTAAGGAAAACATTGACCGTATGAATGCTAAATATAAACTTGCTGGAGATAAGGGTAGAAAACATGTTGTCTTTGCACCTGGAGATCTTGTTTGGTTACATTTGCGTAAGGATAGATTTCCTGATTTGCGCAAATCAAAGCTAATGCCACGTGCTGATGGTCCCTTTAAGGTGTTAGAGAAAATAAATGATAATGCATATAAACTTGAGCTGCCTGCAGATTTTGGGCTTAGTCCCACTTTTAACATTGCAGATTTGAAGCCTTATTTGGGTGAGGAAGATGAGTTTCCGTCGAGGACGACTTCATTTCAAGAAGGGGAGGATTATGAGGACATCAATACCATTGTTACACCCACAGCCCCTACTGCTACATATACGGGACCAATTACTAGAGCTCGCGCACGCCAATTAAATTATCAGGTACTTCCGTTTCTTGGTAATGATTCTAATGTTCATGAGAATATGATGCTGCCTAAATTGGATACATTTGTTTTGCTTACAAATGAAGGGAATAGCTTGGAGAAGGATGAACATTGGAGCAAGAACAAGCATGGAGATGATGCCATGCGCAAGGGGAACAAGAACGGAGTTACAAGTGATGATTTCAGGACTTTGAAGCCACCATAATGGGTGCATGAAGCCATGGACGAAATATACAAGATGCCACTTCATAAATTTCGTCTCGAGGCTATTATAGGTGCTGCGTCACCTTTTTATTGCGCCAGGCCCATGTACTTTCGAAATACATAAGTATAGGCTATTTTTAGAGTCCGTATGTGTGGGGAAACAAGAGATAGGGTTGATTTCGGACCCCTCCACCAAGGGCCACGAAATTCCCCCTCTCTTCCTCCATATATACATCCCTTAGGGCACCGTTTAGACTTTGGGTTTTGTTTAGATTAAAAGTTCGCCATAGCTGCAACTTCGCGTACTTCGTTTGTGTTCAACGACCAGACAAAGGCGTCACAGAACCCCACCTTGATCAATAAAGCTTTCATCTTATATTCACAATATCCAGATTGCAATCTTAGTTTCTTGCTTGTTCTTCGTTTGCTCGCAGGAAACAGACCCTCGTGGTCAGGTTGATCGTGCTCCGGCGTGGTCAATAACCTCTCGGAGTTGGTTTAGCGATTGCTAAGGCGCGATGTCCTCGCACGTTCGTAGTCGGATCGTCAAAGTCGACTTCCACCAAAGCGATATCCATCATCTCATCAAAAGACGGGACACCTTTGCCTCTATCAGATGTTGATGGAGATTTCCCTCTCCCGATGAGAGGAGCGTTGGTGATGATGATGGCGATGATTTCCCCCTCCCCCCCCCCAGAGGGAAGTTTCCCTGGCAGAACAGCTCCGCTGGAGCCCTAGATTGGTTCCGCCAAGGTTCCGTCTCATGGCGGCGGAGTCTCATCCGGAAAGATGGCTTATGATTTTTTTTCCTCATCGAAAGACTCCATATAGAAGAAGATGGCCATCGGAGGGCCACCAGGGGGCCCACGAGGTAGGGGGCGCGGCCAGGGGGGTAGGGTGTGCCCCCACCCTCGTGGGGCAGGGTGTGCCCCCCTGGTGAACTTCTTGTGCTCAGTATTTATTATATATTCTGAAAAATGACTTCCGTGAAGTTTCAGGACTTTTGGAGCTGTGCAGAATAGGTCTCTAATATTTGCTCCTTTCCAGCCCAAAATCCCAGCTGCCGGCATTCTCCCTCTTTATGTAAACCTTGCAAAATAAGAGAGAATAGGCATAAGTATTGTGACATAATGTGTAATAGCAGCCCATAATGTAATAAATATCGATATAAAAGCATGATGCAAAATGGACGTATCAAGCCCTACCGGAGAACTGCAAGCTCCACCACCACGCCGTCGTGTTGCCAGAGCTCTCCCTCTAGTTCTCCTCTCCCCTTGCTGGATCAAGAAGGAGGAGACGTCCCCGGGCTGTACGTGTGTTGAACGTGGAAGCATCGTCCGTTCGGCGCTTGGATCGGATCTTCCGCGATTTGAATCGCCGTGAGTACGACTCCATCAACCGTGTTCTTGTAACGCTTCCGCTTAGCGATCTTCAAGGGTATGAATATGCACTCCCTCTCTCTCGTTGCTAGCATCTCCTAGATTGATCTTGGTGACACGTAGGAAAATTTTGAATTATTACTACGTTCCTTGATGAGGACATCAATACAATTGTTACACCCACAGCCCCTGCTGCTATACATACTGGACCAATTACTAGAGCTCGTGCACGCCAACTAAATTACCAGGTACTTTCGTTTCTTGGTAATGATTCTAATGCTCATGAGAATATGATGCTGCTAAATTGGATACATTTGTTTTGCTTACAAATGAAGGGCCTAGCTTGGAGAAGGATGAACATTGGAGCAAGAACAAGCATGGAGATGATGGCATGCGCAAGGGGAACAAGAACGGAGTTACAAGTGATGATTTCAGGACTTTGAAGCCACCATAATGGGTGCATGAAGCCTTGGACGAAATATACAAGATGCCACTTCATAAATTTCGTCCCTAGGCTATTTTAGGTGTTGCGTCACCTTATTATTGGGCCAGGCCCATGTAATTTCGAAATACATAAGTATAGGATATTTTTAGAGTCCGTATGTGTGGGGAAACAAGAGATAGGGTTGATTTCGGACCCCTCCACCAAGGGCCACGAAATTCCCCCCTCTTCCTCCATATATACAGCCCTTAGGGCATCGTTTAGATTTTGGGTTTTGTTTAGATTAAAAGTTCGCCATAGCTGCAACTTCGCGTACTTCGTTTGTGTTCAACGACCAGACAAAGGCGTCACAGAACCCCACCTTGATCAATAAAGCTTTCATCTTATATTCGCAATATCCAGATTGCAATCTCAGTTTCTTGCTTGTTCTTCGTTTGCTCGCAGGAAACATACCCTCGTGGTCAGGTTGATCATGCTCCGGCGTGGTCAATAACCTCTCGGAGTTGGTTTAGCGATTGCTAAGGCGCGACGTCCACGCACGTTCGTAGTCGGATCGTCAAAGTCGACTGCCACCAAAGCGATATCCATCATCTCATCGAAAGACGGGACACCTTTGCCTCTATCAAGTGGTATCAGATTTCCAGGTTGCTCGGTGAGATTTTACAGTTTTTCATAGTTTAGATCGAGTCTGTTCTTCATACCTACAGTCCACGAAAAAGCCACAAAAAAAATTAGGGTTAGTTCATCATATCCGAACCAATCTGAGCCTTTGCATAATCTTTTTAGGGTTTTGCTTTGTTGAATTTGCGGTTGCATCGTCGTGTCTAGTTGCTGGTCTTAGAGTCTAGTCTTTTAGAGTTTCGAGTTCTGGTCATAAGTTGTCACGCCGCCGCCGCACCATCATCATCGCCCCTGCCATCTACCACCACCACTTATCCGCCACCGCTCCGAATCCGTATCCATATACCACCACCAATCCGTGTCCATATACCACCACCGATCCATATCCATATACTACCACTGCTACCACCACCGCTGCCATATACCACCACCATATATCCACCACCAATCCGAGTTCCTTGCATATTAGGTTTGTTTTCGGGATCCATCTAATTTCCGATTCGTGTTTCCTTGTCTGAGTAGGTTTCGGATTCCAGCAATCTTTTACCGTCCGTAGAAGAGGTTGGTTTCCAAAAAAAAAAGAGTCCGGAAACCACCCTCCGTTTAGGCCCAAAATTTTCGGAAAACGCACTTGACAAAAAATTTTCTGGCTATCCTATTTTTAGGTGTTTCTAAGCGTATTGAGACAGTCGCCGTTATAGAAAGTTTTTTTTGACCCGTTTCCAGCTTTTGGGTCCGGGCAGTCAAAAAAAAAAATTGGTCACAAAAATTTCGTGCCCATCCTGTCAGTTTGACCTGGGAAGAGTTTTGAGACACTCGCCATTATAGTGATTTTTCGCGAAAAAAAAGAGCAGCGCAAAAAAAAAGCAGCGCAAAAAAAAGAGCGAAAAAAAAAATTCGAGAGTGTGCTTTTCCCTTGTTTACGTGCAGCGCCGTGATTTTGTTAGTGTTCTAGGCTCGCGTCTCTAGCACGGTCTAGCCTAGGACCAGCACAGTACCGTCGTTGAGCGTTTATTCAACTTTTCATCTCTGAATTGATTATTGCTGACCCTTTTTGCTACCATATTATAAGCCTTCCCAGCTCCACATACATCTACGTCGTGCGTTTGACTTTCCCTGGTAATCGCTCTATCCAAGCTTTGAGAAGTTTTGACTACAACGGTTGCCGATCACCACCTGCTGCTGGGTAAGTACTGGTAAGAATTTGAGGTTTGCTTGACGGGTTTGTGATACACCACCACAACTTCTTAGTAGTCTGTAGGATCATATTCTTGTGTGTTTCTATTCCTGCTAACCATGCCAGGATCACAAGCCGACGAGATTGACTAGGAGAACTTATCGAACAAGGAGTTTCATGATAAGTTTCAGCAAATGATGACTGAACAGGTGCAAGATGTGCTGAACAATTTTGAAGAGGCCATGGATAAGATCACTGGCCTTGAGAAGACGTTCGAAACAAAGCTCGATAACAGATTTAATGAACTGCTTGTGCGTCTTCCACCACCGGCTGCACCTGTCGCACCTCTGCAACAACAACAACTACGCCCCCTTCCGAATCAGTATGGACGAGCACAGCGTGTTCCTATTGAGCCAGGACAAAATTCTGGTGCCGCTGCTACTGCTGTTGGTGCTTCTTTGGCTCCTGCTACTGCTGCTGCTGGTACCCAGGAGGATGATGATTATGTGGGAGATTATGAGGATGAGGTTGATCAAAATCCGAACTACGTGCAGCCACCAGCACCACCACCACCAGGTCGACCTCAGGTATATATTCGTAATGGTAGGCCCGCACCACCACCTCAGGTACGAGATGATGTCCATATTCCTAAACTGAAATTGAATATTTCACCATTTGAGGGTCGATATGTTCCTGATATATATCTTACTTGGGAGTTAGAAACTGAACAACGTTTTACATGTTTACAATATCCCGAGGAGAGACGGGTTGCTGCTGCTGTTTGTGCTTTCACTAGTTTTGCATGTGTATGGTGGTCTGAACATTGTAGATTATATCCTATTCCCGCTACTTGGGCTGCTTTGAAAACTGCTATGCGTACTCGTTGGGTTCCACCATATTATCAACGTGAATTGCTTCAAAAATTACAGCGCTTAAGACAAGGAAAAAATTCTGTAGAAGAATATTATCAGGAATTACAAACTGGCATGATTAGATGTGGTATTGTTGAGGAGAATGAAGCTATGCTTGCACGTTTTCTGGGTGGATTAAATAGAGAGATTCAGACCATTCTAGACTATAAGGAGTATACTAATATCACTCGTTTATTCCATCTTGCTTGTAAAGCTGAACGTGAAGTGCAGGATCGACAAGCATTGGCGCGAACTAACTTTTCTGCAGGCCGACCTTCATCATGGACACCGCGTGCATCTTCTACTTCAACTGCACCAGCACCTCAGTTAGGTGCCTCCTCCAGTCACGATACAAGAAAACAGGCACAACCACCATTATCTGCCAAGAGCGCACCTGCTGGGCCTGCACGGAGTTCTTCTTCTTCCATGGCATCAACAGGGCACACAAGTGATAGAGGCAAAGGTGTCCCGTCTTTCGATGAGATGGTGGATTTCGCTTTGGTGGAAGTCGACTTTGACGATCCGACTACGAACGTGTGAGGACGTCGCGCCTTAGCAATCGCTAAACCAACTCCGAGAGGTTATTGACCACGCCGGAGCACGATCAACCTGACCACGAGGGTCTGTTTCCTGCGAGCAAACGAAGAACAAGCAAGAAACTAAGATTGCAATCTGGATATTGCGAATATAAGATGAAAGCTTTATTGATCAAGGTGGGGTTCTGTGACGCCTTTGTCTGGTCGTTGAACACAAACGAAGTACGCGAAGTTGCAGCTATGGCGAACTTTTAATCTAAACAAAACCCAAAGTCTAAACGATGCCCTAAGGGCTGTATATATGGAGGAAGAGGGGGGAATTTCGTGGCCCTTGGTGGAGGAGTCCGAAATCAACCCTATCTCTTGTTTCCCCACACATACGGACTCTAAAAATAGCCTATACTTACGTATTTCGAAATTACATGGGCCTGGCCCAATAATAAGGTGACGTAGCACCTAAAATAGCCTCGGGACGAAATTTATGAAGTGGCATCTTGTATATTTCGTCCAAGGCTTCATGCACCCATTATGGTGGCTTCAAAGTCCTGAAATCATCACTTGTAACTCCGTTCTTGTTCCCCTTGCGCATGCCATCATCTCCATGCTTGTTCTTGCTCCAATGTTCATCCTTCTCCAAGCTAGGCCCTTCATTTGTAAGCAAAACAAATGTATCCAATTTAGGCAGCATCATATTCTCATGAACATTAGAATCATTACCAAGAAACGAAAGTACCTGGTAATTTAGTTGGCGTGCACGAGCTCTAGTAATTGGTCCAGTATGTATAGCAGCAGGGGCTGTGGGTGTAACAATTGTATTGATGTCCTCATCATCCTCCCCTTCTTGAAATGAAGTCGTCCTCGACGGAAGTTCATTTTCCTCACCCAAATAAGGCTTCAAATCTGCAATGTTAAAAGTGGGACTAACCCCAAAATCTGCAGGCAGCTCAAATTTATATGCATTATCATTTATTTTCTCTAACACCTTAAAGGGACCATCAGCACGTGGCATTAACTTTGATTTGCGCAAATCAGGAAATCTATCCTTACGCAAATGTAACCAAACAAGATCTCCAGGTGCAAACACAACATGTTTTCTACCCTTATCTCCAACAAGTTTATATTTAGCATTCATGCGCTCAATGTTTTCCTTAGTTAACTCATGCATTTTTAAAATCAATTCAGCACGTTGTTTAGAATCAAAATTAACCTTCTCCGAAGATGGAAGAGGCAACAAATCAATAAGTGCACGAGGTAGGAAACCATACACAACTTCGAAAGGGCACATCTTAGTAGTAGAATGCAATGAACGATTATAAGCAAATTCAATATGAGGCAAGCATTCCTCCCACAGTTTAGGAATATGGATAGCCTGAACTGAAATTGAATATTCCACCATTTGAGGGTAGATATGTTCCTGATATATATCTTACTTGGGAGTTAGAAACTGAACAACGATTTACATGTTTACAATATCCTGAGGAGAGACGAGTTGCTGCTGCCGTTTGTGCTTTCACTAGTTTTGCATGTGTATGGTGGTCTGAACATTGTAGATTATATCCTATTCCAACTACTTGGGCTGCTTTGAAAACTGCTATGCGTACGCGTTGGGTTCCACCATATTATCAACGTGAATTGCTTCAAAAATTGCAGCGTTTAAGACAAGGAAAAAATTCTGTAGAAGAATATTATCAGGAATTACAAACTGGCATGATTAGATGTGGTATTGTTGAGGAGAATGAAGCTATGCTTGCACGTTTTCTGGGTGGATTAAATAGAGAGATTCAGACCATTCTAGACTATAAGGAGTATACTAATATCACTCGTTTATTCCATCTTGCTTGTAAAGCTGAACGTGAAGTGCAGGATCGACAAGCATTGGGGCGAACTAACTTTTCTGCAGGCCGACCTTCATCATGGACACCACGTGCATCTTCTACTTCAACTGCACTAGCACCTCCATCCGGTGCCACCTCCAGCCGTGATACAAGAAAACAGGAAAAACCACCATTATCTGCCAAGAGCGCACCTGCGGGGCCTGCACAGCGTTCTTCTTCTTCCATGGCATCAACAGGGCACACAAGTGATATTATTTGTCGTCGTTGTAAGGGAGGAGGTCATTATGCGAGAGAATGCAAATCTCCGCGTGTGATGATTGCTACCGCGGATGGTGGATATGAGTCTGCTAGTGACTATGATGAGGAGACTTTGGCTCTTATTACACGTGAAGAACATGGTGGAGATGATTCTGATCATGAGACGCAATACATGGCTCCTGAAGACGCTGACAGGTATGAATGTTTAGTTGCTCAACGTGTTTTGAGTGTGCAGGTCACACAAGCTGAGCAAAATCAGAGGCACAATTTGTTCCATACCAAGGGAGTTGTGAAGGAACGTTCTGTGCGCGTCATCATAGACGGAGGGAGCTGCAACAACTTGGCTAGCATGGAGATGGTGGAGAAGCTTTCTCTCACCACAAGACCACATCCACATCCTTACTACATCCAATGGTTCAACAATAGCGGCAAGGTTCAGGTAACACGTACTGTTCGTGTGCATTTTAGTATCTCTACATATGCTGATTATGTTGATTGTGATGCGGTACCTATGCAAGCATGTTCCTTATTACTTGGTAGACCATGGCAATTTGATAAAAATTCTGTACACCATGGTAGAAACAATCACTATACTCTTGTTCATAAGGGTAAAAATATTACTTTGCTTCCTATGACTCCTGATTCCATTTTGAAAGATGATATTAATAGAGCTAATAAAGCAAAACAGGAGACGAATAAGAGTGAAAATCAGATTGTGGCAAAAGAATTTGAGCAACAAATGAAGCCTAATAATAAACCATCTAGTGTTGCTTCTGAAATTAAATTGAAAAGTGCATGTTTATTTGCCACCAAATCTGATATTGATGAGCTAGATTTCAGCAAATCTGTTTGCTATGCTTTTGTGTGCAAAGAGGCATTATTTTCATTCGAGGACGTGCCTTCCTCTTTGCCTCCTGCTGTCACTAACATTTTGCAGGAGTTCGCTGACGTCTTTCCACAAGACGTGCCACCGGGATTACCGCCTATTCGAGGGATTGAGCATCAAATTGACTTAATTCCCGGTGCTTCACTGCCAAACCGTGCACCATACCGTACCAATCTAGAGGAGACGAAGGAGATTATGCGTCAAGTACAAGAGCTGCTCGACAAAGGTTATATACGCGAATCCCTTAGTCCTTGTGCTGTTCCTATTATTCTAGTGCCGAAAAAGGATGGTACATCACGTATGTGTGTTGATTGTAGAGGCATTAATAATATTACTATTCGTTATCGTCATCCTATTCCTAGGCTAGATGATATGCTTGATGAATTGAGTGGCTCTACAATATTCTCCAAAGTTGATTTGCGTAGTGGATACCATCAAATTCGTATGAAATTGGGAGATGAATGGAAAACAGCATTTAAAACTAAGTTTGGGTTATATGAGTGGTTAGTCATGCCTTTTGGGTTAACTAATGCGCCTAGTACTTTCATGAGACTAATGAACGAAGTTTTACGTGCTTTCATTGGACGATTTGTGGTAGTCTATTTTGATGATATACTGATTTATAGCAGATCTTTGGAAGAACATTTGGAACATTTACGTGCTGTTTTTATTGCTCTACGTGATGCACGTTTGTTTGGTAACCTTGGGAAGTGCACCTTTTGCACCGACCGAGTATCTTTTCTTGGCTATGTTGTTACTCCACAGGGAATTGAAGTTGACAAAGCCAAGATTGAAGCTATTGAGAGTTGGCCGCAGCCCAAAACGGTCACACAAGTGAGGAGTTTTCTTGGCCTCGCTGGATTCTATAGGCGTTTTGTGAGAGATTTCAGCACCATTGCTGCACCTCTCAACGAGCTTACAAAGAAGGATGCGCCTTTTGTTTGGGGTACCGCACAGGAAGAAGCCTTCACGGTATTGAAAGATAAGTTGACACATGCTCCTTTACTCCAACTTCCTGATTTTAATAAGACTTTTGAGCTTGAATGTGATGCTAGTGGAATTGGATTAGGAGGTGTGTTATTACAAGATGGCAAACCTGTTGCATACTTTTCTGAAAAATTGAGTGGGCCTAGTCTGAATTATTCTACTTATGATAAAGAATTATATGCTCTTGTTCGGACTTTGGAAACATGGCAACATTATTTATGGCCCAAAGAATTTGTTATACATTCTGATCATGAATCTTTGAAACATATTAAAAGTCAAGCTAAACTGAATCGTAGACATGCTAAATGGGTTGAATTCATTGAGACTTTCCCTTATGTCATTAAACACAAGAAGGGAAAAGAAAATGTGATGAGGACATCAATACAATTGTTACACCCACAGCCCCTGCTGCTATACATACTGGACCAATTACTAGAGCTCGTGCACGCCAACTAAATTATCAGGTACTTTCGTTTCTTGGTAATGATTCTAATGTTCATGAGAATATGATGCTGCCTAAATTGGATACATTTGTTTTGCTTACAAATGAAGGGCCTAGCTTGGAGAAGGATGAACATTGGAGCAAGAACAAGCATGGAGATGATGGCATGCGCAAGGGGAACAAGAACGGAGTTACAAGTGATGATTTCAGGACTTTGAAGCCACCATAATGTGTGCATGAAGCCTTGGACGAAATATACAAGATGCCACTTCATAAATTTCGTCCCGAGGCTATTTTAGGTGCTGCGTCACCTTATTATTGGGCCAGGCCCATGTAATTTCGAAATACATAAGTATAGGCTATTTTTAGAGTCCGTATGTGTGGGGAAACAAGAGATAGGGTTGATTTCGGACCCCTCCACCAAGGGCCATGAAATCCACCCCCTCTTCCTCCATATATACAGCCCTTAGGGCATCGTTTAGACTTTGGGTTTTGTTTAGATTAAAAGTTCGCCATAGCTGCAACTTCGCGTACTTCGTTTGTGTTCAACGACCAGACAAAGGCGTCACAGAACCCCACCTTGATCAATAAAGCTTTCATCTTATATTCGCAATATCCAGATTGCAATCTCAGTTTCTTGCTTGTTCTTCGTTTGCTCGCAGGAAACAGACCCTCGTGGTCAGGTTGATCGTGCTCCGGCGTGGTCAATAACCTCTCGGAGTTGGTTTAGCGATTGCTAAGGCGCGACGTCCTCGCACGTTCGTAGTCGGATCGTCAAAGTCGACTTCCACCAAAGCGAAATCCACCATCTCATCGAAAGACGGGACACCTTTGCCTCTATCAAAGAGGAAGGCACGTCCTCGAATGAAAATAATGCCTCTTTGCACACAAAAGCATAGCAAACAGATTTGCTGAAATCTAGCTCATCAATATCAGATTTGGTGGCAAATAAACATGCACTTTTCAATTTAATTTCAGAAGCAACACTAGATGGTTTATTATTAGGCTTCATTTGTTGCTCAAATTCTTTTGCCACAATCTGATTTTCACTCTTATTCGTCTCCTGTTTTGCTTTATTAGCTCTATTAATATCATCTTTCAAAATGGAATCAGGAGTCATAGGAAGCAAAGTAATATTTTTATCCTTATGAACAAGAGTATAGTGATTGTTTCTACCATGGTGTACAGAATTTTTATCAAATTGCCATGGTCTACCAAGTAATAAGGAACATGCTTGCATAGGTACCACATCACAATCAACATAATCAGCATATGTAGAGATACTAAAATGCACACGAACAGTACGTGTTACCTTAACCTTGCCGCTGTTGTTGAACCATTGGATGTAGTAAGGATGTGGATGTGGTCTTGTGGTGAGAGAAAGCTTCTCCACCATTTCCATGCTAGCCAAGTTGTTGCAGCTCCCTCCGTCTATGATGACGCGCACAGAACGTTCCTTCACAACTCCCTTGGTATGGAACAAATTGTGCCTCTGATTTTGCTCAGCTTGTGTGACCTGCACACTCAAAACACGTTGAGCAACTAAACATTCATACCTGTCAGCGTCTTCAGGAGCCATGTATTGCGTCTCATGATCAGAATCATCTCCACCATGTTCTTCACGTGTAATAAGAGCCAAAGTCTCCTCATCATAGTCACTAGCAGACTCATATCCACCATCCGCGGTAGCAATCATCACACGCGGAGATTTGCATTCTCTCGCATAATGACCTCCTCCCTTACAACGACGACAAATAATATCACTTGTGTGCCCTGTTGATGCCATGGAAGAAGAAGAACGCTGTGCAGGCCCCGCAGGTGCGCTCTTGGCAGATAATGGTGGTTTTTCCTGTTTTCTTGTATCACGGCTGGAGGTGGCACCGGATGGAGGTGCTAGTGCAGTTGAAGTAGAAGATGCACGTGGTGTCCATGATGAAGGTCGGCCTGCAGAAAAGTTAGTTCGCCCCAATGCTTGTCGATCCTGCACTTCACGTTCAGCTTTACAAGCAAGATGGAATAAACGAGTGATATTAGTATACTCCTTATAGTCTAGAATGGTCTGAATCTCTCTATTTAATCCACCCAGAAAACGTGCAAGCATAGCTTCATTCTCCTCAACAATACCACATCTAATCATGCCAGTTTGTAATTCCTGATAATATTCTTCTACAGAATTTTTTCCTTGTCTTAAACGCTGCAATTTTTGAAGCAATTCACGTTGATAATATGGTGGAACCCAACGCGTACGCATAGCAGTTTTCAAAGCAGCCCAAGTAGTTGGAATAGGATATAATCTACAATGTTCAGACCACCATACACATGCAAAACTAGTGAAAGCACAAACAGCAGCAGCAACTCGTCTCTCCTCAGGATATTGTAAACATGTAAATCGTTGTTCAGTTTCTAACTCCCAAGCAAGATATATATCAGGAACATATCTACCCTCAAATGGTGGAATATTCAATTTCAGTTTAGGAATATGGACATCATCGCGTACCTGAGGTGGTGGTGCAGGCCTACCATTACGAATATATACCTGAGGTCGACCTGCTGGTGGTGGTACAGGTGGCTGCACGTAGTGTTGATTTTGATCAACCTCATCCTCATAATCTCCCAAATAATCATCCTCCTCCGCATCAGCAGCAGGAGCCACAGAAGTATCAACAGCAGCACCAACAGTTTGGCCAAACGCAAGAGGAACACGGCTTGCTCGGCGGAGGTCTGCTTCGCGACGTGGAGGTAGTCGTTGTTGTTGTTGTTGGAGAGGTGCGTTAGGTGCAGCGGGTGGTGGTGGTGGAAGACGCGCAAGCAATTCATTGAACTTGTTATCGAGCTTTGTTTCGAACGTCTTTTCAAGGCCAGTGATCTTCTCCATGGCCTCTTCAAAATTGTTCAGCACATCTTGCACCTGTTCAGTCATCATTTGCTGAAACTTATCATGAAGCTCCTTGTTCGATAAATTCTCCCAGTCAATCTCGTCGGCTTGTGATCCTGGCATGGTTAGCAGTAATAGAAACACACAAGAATATGATCCTACAGACTACGAACAAGTGGTGGTGGTGGGTGTCACAAATCCGTCAAGCAAATCTCAAATTCTTACCAGTTCTTACCCAGCAGCAGGCGGTGATCGGCAACCGTTGTAGTCAAAAACTCTCAAAGCTTGGATAGAGCGATTACCAGGGAGAGTCAAACGCACGACGTAGATGTATGTGGAGCTGGGAAGGCTTATAATATGGTAGCAAAAAGGGTCAGCAATAATCAATTCAGAGATGCAAAGTTGAATAAACGCTCAACGACGGTACTGTGCTGGTCCTAGGCTAGACTGTGCTAGAGACGCGAGCCTAGAACACTAACAAAATCACGGCGCGGCATGTAAACAAGGGAAAAGCACACTCTGAATTTTTTTTTCGCTCTTTTTTTTTTGCGCTCTTTTTTTTTGCGCTGCTTTTTTTTTTGCGAAAAATCACTATAATGGCGAGTGTCTCAAAACTCTTCCTAGCTCAAACTGACAGGATGGGCACGAAATTTTTTCGACCAATTTTTTTTTTTTTCGGCTGCCCGGACCCAAAAACTGGAAACGGGTCAAAAAAAACTTCCTATAATGGCACCTGTCTCAAAACACTCAGAAACACCTAAAAATAGGATAGCCAGAAATTTTTTCGAAAAATGCGTTTTCGAAAAATTTTGGGCCTAAACGGAGCGTGGCTACCCGACTCTTTTTTTTTTTCCCGAAACCTACTCCGGCAAGGAAACACAAATCGGAATCTAGATGGATCCCGAAAACAAACCTAATAAGCAAAGAACTCGGATTGGTGGTGGATATATGGTGGTGGTATATGGCAGCGGTGGTGGTAGCGGTGGTAGTATATGGATATGGATCGGTGGTGGTATATGGACACGGATTGGTGGTGGTATATGGATACGGATTCGGTGCGGTGGTGGTAGATGGCAGGGGCGATGATGATGGTGCGGCGGCGGCGTGACAACTTATGACCAGAACTCGAAACTCTAAAAGACTAGACTCTAAGACCAGCAACTAGACACGACGATGCAACCGCAAATTCAACAAAGCAAAACCCTAAAAAGATTATGCAAGGCTCAGATTGGTTGGGATATGATGAACTAACCCTAATTTTTTTTTGTGGCTTTTTCGTGGACTATAGGTATGAAGACAGACTCGATCTAAACTACGAAAAACTGTAAAATCTCACCGAGCAACCTGGAAATCTGATACCACTTGATAGAGGCAAAGGTGTCCCGTCTTTCGATGAGATGGTGGATTTCGCTTTGATGGAAGTCGACTTTGACGATCCGACTACGAACGTGTGAGGACGTCGCGCCTTAGCAATCGCTAAACCAACTCCGAGAGGTTATTGACCACGCCGGAGCACGATCAACCTGACCACGAGGGTCTGTTTCCTGCGAGCAAACGAAGAACAAGCAAGAAACTAAGATTGCAATCTGGATATTGCGAATATAAGATGAAAGCTTTATTGATCAAGGTGGGGTTCTGTGACGCCTTTGTCTGGTCGTTGAACACAAACGAAGTACGCGAAGTTGCAGCTATGGCGAACTTTTAATCTAAACAAAACCCAAAGTCTAAACGATGCCCTAAGGGCTGTATATATGGAGGAAGAGGGGGGAATTTCGTGGCCCTTGGTGGAGGGGTCCGAAATCAACCCTATCTCTTGTTTCCCCACACATACGGACTCTAAAAATGGCCTATACTTATGTATTTCGAAATTACATGGGCCTGGCCCAATAATAAGGTGACGCAGCACCTAAAATAGCCTCGGGACGAAATTTAGGAAGTGGCATCTTGTATATTTCGTCCAAGGCTTCATGCACCCATTATGGTGGCTTCAAAGTCCTGAAATCATCACTTGTAACTCCGTTCTTGTTCCCCTTGCGCATGCCATCATCTCCATGCTTGTTCTTGCTCCAATGTTCATCCTTCTCCAAGCTAGGCCCTTCATTTGTAAGCAAAACAAATGTATCCAATTTAGGCAGCATCATATTCTCATGAACATTAGAATCATTACCAAGAAACGAAAGTACCTGGTAATTTAGTTGGCGTGCACGAGCTCTAGTAATTGGTCCAGTATGTATAGCAGCAGGGGCTGTGGGTGTAACAATTGTATTGATGTCCTCATCAACAAGTGATATTATTTGTCGTCGTTGTAAGGGAGGAGGTCATTATGCGAGAGAATGCAAATCTCCGCGTGTGATGATTGCTACCGTGGATGGTGGATATGAGTCCGCTAGTGACTATGATGAGGAGACTTTGGCTCTTATTACACGTGAAGAACGTGGTGGAGATGATTCTGATCATGAGACGCAATACATGGCTCCTGAAGATGCTGACAGGTATGAATGTTTAGTTGCTCAACGTGTTTTGAGTGTGCAGGTCACACAAGCTGAGCAAAATCAGAGGCACAATTTGTTCCATACCAAGGGAGTTGTGAAGGAACGTTCTGTGCGCGTCATCATAGACGGAGGGAGCTGCAACAACTTGGCTAGCATGGAGATGGTGGAGAAGCTTTCTCTCACCACAAGACCACATCCACATCCTTACTACATCCAATGGTTCAACAACAGCGGCAAGGTTAAGGTAACACGTACTGTTCGTGTGCATTTTAGTATCTCTACATATGCTGATTATGTTGATTGTGATGTGGTACCTATGCAAGCATGTTCCTTATTACTTGGTAGACCATGGCAATTTGATAAAAATTCTGTACACCATGGTAGAAACAATCACTATACTCTTGTTCATAAGGATAAAAATATTACTTTGCTTCCTATGACTCCTGATTCCATTTTGAAAGATGATATTAATAGAGCTAATAAAGCAAAATAGGAGAAGAATAAGAGTGAAAATCAGATTGTGGCAAAAGAATTTGAGCAGCAAATGAAGCCTAATAATAAACCATCTAGTGTTGCTTCTGAAATTAAATTGAAAAGTGCATGTTTATTTGCCACCAAATCTGATATTGATGAGCTAGATTTTAGCAAATCTGTTTGCTATGCTTTTGTGTGCAAAGAGGCATTATTTTCATTCGAGGACGTGCCTTCCTCTTTGCCTCCTGCTGTCACTAACATTTTGCAGGAGTTCGCTGACGTCTTTCCACAAGACGTGCCACCGGGATTACCGCCTATTCGAGGGATTGAGCATCAGATTGACTTAATTCCTGGTGCTTCACTGCCAAACCGTGCACCATACCGTACCAATCCAGAGCAGACGAAGGAGATTATGCGTCAAGTACAAGAGCTTCTCGACAAAGGTTATATACGCGAATCCCTTAGTCCTTGTGCTGTTCCTATTATTCTAGTGCCGAAAAAGGATGGTACATCACGTATGTGTGTTGATTGTAGAGGCATTAATAATATTACTATTCGTTATCGTCATCCTATTCCTAGGCTCGATGATATGCTTGATGAATTGAGTGGCTCTACAATATTCTCCAAATTTGATTTGCGTAGTGGATACCATCAAATTCGTATGAAATTGGGAGATGAATGGAAAACAGCATTTAAAACTAAGTTTGGATTATATGAGTGGTTAGTCATGCCTTTTGGGTTAACTAATGCACCTAGTACTTTCATGAGATTAATGAACGAAGTTTTACGTGCTTTCATTGGATGATTTGTGGTAGTTTACTTTGATGACATATTGATTTATAGCAGATCTTTGGAAGAACATTTGGAACATTTACGTGCTGTTTTTATTGCTCTACGTGATGCACGTTTGTTTGGTAACCTTGGGAAGTGCACCTTTTGCACCGACCGAGTATCTTTTCTTGGCTATGTTGTTACTCCACAGGGAATTGAAGTTGATAAAGCCAAGATTGAAGCTATTGAGAGTTGGCCGCAACCCAAAACGGTCACACAAGTGAGGAGTTTTCTTGGCCTCGCTGGATTCTATAGGCGTTTTGTGAGAGATTTTAGCACCATTGCTGCACCTCTCAATGAGCTTACAAAGAAAGATGTGCCTTTTCTTTGGGGTACCGCACAGGAAGAAGCCTTCTCGGTATTGGAAGATAAGTTGACACATGCTCCTTTACTCCAACTTCCTGATTTTAATAAGACTTTTGAACTTGAATGTGATGCTAGTGGAATTGGATTTGGCGGTGTGTTATTACAAGATGGCAAACCTGTTGCATACTTTTCTGAAAAATTGAGTGGGCCTAGTCTGAATTATTCTACTTATGATAAAGAATTATATGCTCTTGTTCGGACTTTAGAAACATGGCAACATTATTTATGGCCCAAAGAATTTGTTATATATTCTAATCATGAATCTTTGAAACATATTAAAAGTCAAGCTAAACTGAATCGTAGACATGCTAAATGGGTTGAATTCATTGAGACTTTTCCTTATGTCATTAAACACAAGAAGGGAAAAGAAAATGTTATTGCTGATGCATTGTCTCGCCGCTATACTATGCTTTCACAACTTGACTTCAAAATATTTGGTTTGGGGACCATCAAAGATCAATATGTGCATGATGCTGATTTTACAGATGTAATGCAGAATTGCAAAGAAGGAAGAATGTGGAACAAGTTCGTCGTTAACGATGGATTTGTGTTTCGTGCTAACAAGCTATGCATTCCAGCTAGCTCCGTTCGTCTTTTGTTGTTGCAGGAGGCGCATGGAGGAGGATTAATGGGACACTTTGGCGTGAAGAAGACGGAGGACGTACTTGCTACACATTTCTTTTGGCCAAAGATGAGACGGGATGTTGAGCGTTTTATTGCTCGCTGCACTACATGTCAAAAAGCTAAGTCACGACTCAATCCTCATGGTTTATATATGCCGTTACCTGTACCTAGTGTTCCTTGGGAGGATATATCTATGGACTTTGTTTTAGGTTTACCTCGAACAAAGAAGGGGAGGGATAGCATATTTGTTGTCATGGATCGATTCTCGAAAATGGCACACTTTATACCATGTCATAAAAGCGATGATGCTGTTAATGTTGCTGATTTGTTCTTTCGTGAAATTATTCGCTTGCATGGTGTGCCAAATACTATTGTTTCAGATCGTGATACTAAATTTCTTAGCCACTTTTGGAGATGTTTATGGGCTAAGTTGGGGACTAAACTGCTTTTTAGTACTACTTGTCACCCCCAAACTGATGGACAAACTGAAGTAGTCAATAGAACGTTGTCTACTATGCTTAGGGCTGTTTTGAAGAATAATAAGAAAATGTGGGAGGAATCCTTGCCTCATATTGAAGTTGCTTATAATCGTTCATTGCATTCTACTACTAAGATGTGCCCTTTTGACGTTGTGTATGGTTTCCTACCTCGTGCACCTATTGATTTGTTGCCTCTTCCATCTTCGGAGAAGGTTAATTTTGATGCTAAACAACGTGCTGAATTGATTTTAAAAATGCATGAGTTAACTAAGGAAAACATTGAGCGTATGAATGTTAAATATAAACTTGCTGGAGATAAGGGTAGAAAACATGTTGTGTTTGCACCTGGAGATCTTGTTTGGTTTCATTTGCGTAAGGATAGATTTCCGGATTTGCGCAAATCAAAGTTAATGCCACGTGCTGATGGTCCCTTTAAGGTGTTAGAGAAAATAAATGATAATGCATATAAACTTGAGCTGCCTGCAGATTTTGGGGTTAGTCCCACTTTTAACATTGCAGATTTGAAGCCTTATTTGGGTGAGGAAGATGAGCTTCCGTCGAGGACGACTTCATTTCAAGAAGGGGAGGATGATGAGGACATCAGTACCATTGTTACACCCATAGCCCCTACTGCTACATATACGGGACCAATTACTAGAGCTCGCGCACGCCAATTAAATTGTCAGGTACTTTCGTTTCTTGGTAATGATTCTAATGTTCATGAGAATATGATGCTGCCTAAATTGGATACATTTGTTTTGCTTACAAATGAAGGGCCTAGCTTGGAGAAGGATGAACATTGGAGCAAGAACAAGCATGGAGATGATGCCATGCGCAAGGGGAACAAGAACGGAGTTACAAGTGATGATTTCCAGACTTTCAAGCCACCATAATGGGTGCATGAAGCCTTGGACGAAATATACAAGATGCCACTTCATAAATTTTGTCCCGAGGCTATTATAGGTGCTGCGTCACCTTTTTATTGGGCCAGGCCCATGTAATTTCGAAATACATAAGTATAGGCTATTTTTAGAGTCCGTATGTGTGGGGAAACAAGAGATAGGGTTGATTTCGGACCCCTCCACCAAGGGCCACGAAATTCCCCTCTCTTCCTCCATATATACAGCCCTTAGGGCACCGTTTAGATTTTGGGTTTTGTTTAGATTAAAGTTCGCCATAGCTGCAACTTCGCGTACTTCGTTTGTGTTCAACGACCAGACAAAGGCGTCACAGAACCCCACCTTGATCAATAAAGCTTTCATCTTATATTCGCAATATCCAGATTGCAATCTCAGTTTCTTGCTTGTTCTTCGTTTGCTTGCAGGAAACAGACCCTCGTGGTCAGGTTGATCGTGCTCCGGCATGGTCAATAACCTCTCGGAGTTGGTTTAGCGATTGCTAAGGCGCGACGTCCTCGCACGTTCGTAGTCGGATCGTCAATGTCGACTGCCACCAAAGCGATATCCATCATCTCATCGAAAGACGGGACACCTTTGCCTCTATCACGTAGGGTCTACACACTTAAGGTTCGGTGACGCTAGAGTTGTTATGGAAAATTGTATGTGGTTACCGAAGGTTGTTCGGAGTCACGGATGAGATCCCGGACGTCATGAGGAGTTCTGGAATGGTCTGGAGGTGCAGATTTATATATGGGAAGTCCAGTTTCAGTCGCCAAAATGGTTTCGGGAGTCATCGGTATTGTACCGGGACCACCGAATGGTGTTCGGGGGTCCATCAGGTGGGGCCACCTGCCCCGAAGGACTTAATGGGCTAAATATGGGAGAAAACCAGCCCCCTAGTGGGCTGGTGCGCCCCAAGGGCCCAAGGCGCCCAGGGTTGGAAAGCCTAGGGGAGGGGGCGCCTCCCACCTGCTTGGGGGGCAAGTTTCCTCCTCCTGGCCGCCGCCCCTCGTCTAGATGCATCTAGGGGGGGCAGCCTCCTCTTCCCTCCCCCCTATAAATAGTAGGGGTGGGAGGGCAGCGGCAGCCCTTCCCCTGGGGCAGCCCTCCCTCCTCCTACACCTCCTCCTCCTCCTCTGTAGTGCTTGGTGAAGCCGTGCCGGAGAACCGCAAGCTCCACCACCACGCCGTCGTGTTGCCAGAGCTCTCCCTCAACTTCTCCTCTCCCCTTGCTGGATCAAGAAGGAGGAGACGTCCCCAAGATGTACGTGTGTTGAACGCGGAGGCACCGTCCGTTCGGCGCTTGGATCAGATCTTCTGCGATTTGAATCGTCACGAGTACGACTCCATCAACCGCGTTCTTGTAACTCTTCCGCTTAGTGATCTTCAAGGGTATGAAGATGCACTCCCTCTCTCTCGTTGCTAGCATCTCCTAGATTGATCTTGGTGACACGTAGGAAAATTTTGAATTATTACTATGTTCCCCAACATGGACGAACCAGAAACACAGTCACAGTAGTTCTCCCTTTACTACCCTAGCCGAACAAGCGGAACGTAAGGTAGTAATCACAGGAGCCGGGCAACCCAACTATTGACCAAAGACATGATTCGGAGCTGATGCATATAATGCAAAATTCGGGACGCCAAAGTATACTTAAAAGTGTTCGGGCTTTTTGAAAATATATGTGTGGACGAATAGAGCCCCTAGCATTTAGGCTGTACCAAAATATGTGTATTGCAATCTTAGCACAAAGGAGGAATACAGATTATGCAATAAACTGATGTCGAACAAGGGTTAGTGAAAAAAATTGTTTCCATTATAATCTTTTTGATACGTCAAAACGTGCTATTACAGATAATGCCATAATCATCAGGGCTATTTTACATGCCGAGAATTTGTAAACAAGGGGAAGCTATATACAGGGCCTAAGAAGAGAAAGGTAAGCTTGAAGATCCCTTGGACGCCTTGTCGCACGTCTGCGCCACTTTTTGCCTTGGTGCGAGATCCTTTGAGAGGAGTGATCGATGGTCATCTATGTAAAATGGGCCTGTGAGAGGGGCCCTTGTACGACCGTAAAGTTATTAGGTTTTGACGAACCCGTAATATAAGGAGAGAAGGAAAGGGAAAAAGGATTAAGGTCCAAATAGGGTTGAACCGCACTATGGACCTCGTCCGAAATGTGCCTCCGGCGTTGCCCAAGGTATTTTGAGTGCGTAGTTATGCACATGCGATACATATGCCGTGGTTAAATGGGGCGATGGACGGAGGCGGAACTGCTAGTCCATCTCTAGATTGATTAGGCTGTCGTTCTATAGGGTGGGCCGGACCCGTTTAACAATGTCCGGAGGCTTGATGGCCGATGAGTGTTCGGCTTGACGAGGCCGCTCTGTACCTCGGCCGCCAGGGCCGCACTGTGCTCTTCAGTATGGAGGGAGCACTCCATGTTTCCATTGACTGTGATAACGCCATGCGGTCCGACCACCTTGAGCTTTAAGTAAGCATAATGCGGGACTACATTGAAGCGGGCGAAAGCGGTTCGTCCGAGTAGTGCATGATAGCCACTGCGGAAGGGGACGATGTCGAAGATCAAGCCTTCGCTCCAGAAGTTATCTGGTGAACCGAAGACTACTTCCAATGTTAACGAGCCCGTGCAGCGGGCCTCGACGCCGGGTATTACTCCTTTAAAGGTGGTGTTACTAGGCTTGATTCTTGACAGGTCAATACCCATTTTACAGACAATGTCTTGATAGATAAGGTTGAGATTGCTGCCGCTGTCCATAAGGACCAAGGTGAGATGGTATCCGTCGATGAATGGATCAAGGACCAGAGCTACCAAACCTCCGTGACGGATACTGGTTGGGTTGTCCCTGCGATCGAAGGTGATCGGACAAGCCGACCATGGGTTGAATTTAGGGGCGAAAGTCTCTACAGTGTAGAAGTCCCTTAGCGCGCGCTTGCGCTCCCTTTTGGGGATATGTGTCACATAGATCATATTCACAGTTTTCACCTCAGGAGGAAATTTCTTTTGTCCCCTTGTGTTCGGTGGGAGGGGCTCCTCGTCGTGCTCGCTTGGCGGCCCTTTCCCATTATGTTCGATATTTAACTTACCGGCCTGTTTAAAGACCCAACAGTTTCTGTTGGAATGATTGGCACGCTTGTTAGGGGTCACTACTACAGTGATATAGGATGAAATCCTAGAGGGGGATCTTTTCACACTTGGAGGGGGAAAGGGCAAACTCTCAAGAACACAAAGAGGAAATCATTCAAACAATTCCCCAATCACACATCCACTAGGATAGCAACATAAGATCCACAAGTCACAAACACAATCAAAGGAAAGATACAATGGCAAAGTTCTTCCCACTCCTAGGAGATGAGGTCTTGAAGATAATCTTCTCCTAGAGGAGGTCTTGAAATCCACTAGGATTCTTCCCCAAGGGGTCTTGATTCCACAAATGGGAAGGTAGAAGGAGCAGAGCTCACAAATATCTCATCTCATACTTTGCTAACCCTAAACATAGCCCTAGGTACGGTTTATATAGTCTTGGGGTCGAAAGAGGTGAAGAGGGGCTCGGCTTGAAGATCTCAGCCGTCCATCCTGGGAGGCCCGTGCGCATGGGGTAAGTTGGGCCCCTGCGCATGGGGGTCCCGTGGGCATGGTACAGGCCCGTGCGCATGGGGTGCTCCAGCGCCAACTTCCTGGATAGCCCGTGGGCACGGGGTCTCGGGGGCCCGTGCGCACGGGGTCACCTGGGACTTCCAGTTTTGCTGGTGTTGCACTCTGTCTTGGTCCGCGTGGCCTTGGGGTGGTTCCTCTTCTCCTTGGGGGGTGCTCCTGAGCCTCTTGGTGGTGTTCCTCTTCGTACCTAATGAGACATAGCGTATCTTGGTGAGGTAGCAACAATGTTCCATTCGTATCCATATGCAAGCTAAGTAGGAAGGAGTTCACCTCGGTTTCCAAAGCACGTGTTCTCACTCTTGTCATAGGTCCACGTGGGGCTTGATGTGTCGGTGTAGAGTCCATGGGGATAATGGAAGGATGCTTCGCATCAAGAGATCCATCCACGGATCGTGATCTTCATCACCATGGTACTTGGCCAAGTCTTTGACGTTGAATGTGTCGCTCACATTGTACTTTTCTCGTGGTATGTCGACCTTGTAGGCGTTGTCGTTGTAGTGTGCGAGTACCTTGAATGGGCCATCGGCTCTTGGGAGTAGCTTGGACTTGCGTTCCTTGGGAAAACGATCCTTGCGGAGATGTACCCAAACTAGGTCACCCGGTTGGAACACCATTGGGGACTTGTTGGCGTTGCATTTGGTCGCGAGTCGTTGTACTTGGCGCTCTATGGTGTGCCTTGTATCTTCATGCATCTTCTTGAGGTGGTTCACTCGGTCGCTCGCGTCCATGTTGATGCGCTCGTGCAGTGGTAGAGGAAGAATGTCCAATGGGGACAATGGGTTGAATCCATAGACGACTTCGAAAGGGGACTTGCCGGTAGTTGAATGTCTTGCACAGTTGTAGGCGAACTCGGTGATTGGTAGACACTCCTCCCACTCCTTGATGTTCTTCTTGATCAAGACTCGTAGTAGAGTGGAGAGTGTACGGTTCGTCACCTCTATTTGGCCGTCGGTTTGAGGGTGGTATGCCGTGGAGAAGAGTAACTTGATTCCAAGCTTGGCGCATAAGGTCTTCCAAAAGTAACTCAAGAACTTGACGTCGCGGTCCGATACAATTGTCCTTGGCCTTCCATGAAGACGTAATATTTCCCTACAAAACAAATTTGCAACATGTGAAGCATCGTCTATCGTGTTGCAAGGAATAAAATGTGCCATTTTGGAGAAACGGTCCACAACGACAAATATGGAGTCTTTCCCATTTCGAGTTCTAGGCAAACCAAGTACAAAGTCCATGCTAATGTCTTCCCAAGGTTGGTATGGAATTGGTAAAGGCATATAGAGACCATGAGATTGAGCTTTGGACTTAGCTTTGCGGCATGTGGAACACCGGTTGGTGAAACAATTGACATTGCTAACCATCTTTGGCCAAAAATAGTTCTTGGAGAGCGTAGCAAGTGTCTTGTCGCGTCCGAAGTGTCCCATTAAGCCTCCTCCATGGGATTCCTGCAAAGCCAACAAACGAAGAGAGGACTCGGGAATGCAAAGTTTGTTAGCTCTCATAAGATATCCGTCTTTTAGGTAATAGCGTTTCCAAGATGAATGCGACAAACACTTGTTATAAGGAATGGCAAAAGTTGCATCATGCTCATACAAGTCTTTGATATGCTCGAAACCAATGACATTCAATTCAAGTTGGGTGACAAGCATGCATATACGGGAAAGAGCATCTGCTACGATGTTTTCTTTACCCTTGATGTACTTGATGACATAGGGAAAAGACTCAATAAATTCACTCCATTTAGCATGACGCTTGTTCAACTTTTTTTTGACAGAAAGACTATAAGGGAACCCCCTACAGTATAATTGGTCCAATAAACCCAAATTGCAAGTACCATGCCTTGAACCTGGGTGGGTGGGAAGGCATCAGCCCCTTCCCACCACTAGGCTATGCCTTAGTCTGCATAGTTTGACCCTTAAGATACTTGGGAGTCTCATGATCGGGATGAATGATAAACTCATGGGGACGAAGGTAATGTTCCCATTCATGCAAAACATGGACTAAAGCATATAGCTCTTTGTCATAGATTGGGTAATTGAGTTGTGCTCCGGAATGTTTCTCACTAAAGTTGGGTAAAGCAATGAATTTCAAAAGGTTTGTCAAAGTTGGGTAAAGCAAGCACGGGAGCATGAGTAAGCAAATTCTTAAGCTCATTGAATGCGGTATCTTGGGATGGTCCCCAAATAAAAGGCGCATCCTTCTTGCTCAAAGCATGCAAAGGCAAGCAATGGTGATAAAATCCTTCACAAAGCGACGATAGAAACCCGCAAGACCAAGGAAACTACGCACTTGATGCAAGTTGGTTGGTTGCGGCCAAGTCTTAATAGCATTGATCTTGGACTCATCTACATGAACACCCTTAGAAGAAACAACAAAACCCAAGAAAACGAGCTTATCAACACCAAAAAGGCATTTCTCCATATTAGCATAGAGGCGCACTTTTCTAAGAGTTTGCAAAACGGTACGGACATGGGTGACATGCTCTTTGATGGATTTGCTAAACACAAGAATGTCATCGAAGTAAACCACAACAAATATACCAATGTAAGGGCGAGAGACATGATTCATAAGGTGCATAAAAGTGCCCGGTGCTTCCGAGAGACCCATAAGCATGGCTAACCACTCATACAAACCAAACTTGGTTTTGAAGGCGGTTTTCCATTCATCACCCTCTTGTATGCGGATTTGATAGTAACCACTCTTAAGATCAATTTTGGAAAATATAGTGGCACCGCTAAGCTCATCAAGCATATCATCTAGGCGTGGAATGGGGTACCTATAGCAAATGGTGATAGCATTGATAGGTCTACAATCGGAGCACATGCGAAAGCTACCGTCGCGTTTTGGCACAAGAATGACCGGAACGGCACAAGGGCTCAAACTTTCACGCACATGTCCATGGTCTATGAGATGCTTTACTTGCCTTTGAATTTCTTTGGTTTCTTCGGGGTTGACGCGGTAGGGAGCTTTGTTCGGGAGCGGTGCTCCGGGGATGAGGTCGATGCGGTGCTCAATGCCTGAGGTAGACCCGGAGGTAGCTCATCGGGGAAAACATCTTGAAATTCCTGCAATAGAGACGATAACACCAAAGGTAGATTGTGAGAGGTGTTAGTTTTTGGTGCCTCGTCCTTGCACAATAGGACATAGTGTAGGAAACTTGATGGGTTCTCACACACTTCTCTCATCTCACATTTGGTGGCAAATAGGACTAAGTTTTCCTTGTCGCTCATCGTGGAGGCACTCAATTTGGGCTTGTGGCGCTCACTCTCTTTTTGGTGGCTCACTCTCTCACTATTCTCTCCACGATGGGTGTTTTGCTTGTCGGCAAGCACTTGGCTTGGAGACATAGGGTGTAGCACAAACTCCTTCCCTTTCATCTTGAAGCTATAGTGATTTGTACGCCCATTGTGAATGACACCTCGGTCAAATTGCCATGGCCGTCCAAGAAGGAGGTGGCAAATGGTCATCGGAAGGACATCACACTCCAAAGTGTCTTCATAGGCGCCAATCTTGAAAGAGACTTGTACTCGATGCTCGACTTGTATGGTGCCGGTGTCACTTAGCCATTGAACCTTGTAGGGGTGAGGGTGCTTCGTCTTGACCAATTGGAGTTTGGAGCATAGATCTTCACTTGCTAAGTTGTGGCAACTACCTCCATCGATGATGACCTTGACGGACCTTCCGTTGATGCCGGCCTTTGTGTGGAAGATATGGCATCTTTGATCTTCGCCTTGTTGATGTTAAAGAGTCAAGACCTTGGAGACAACAAGAGCGGGACTTGAATCTTCATCACAAAAGACTTGATCATCTTCGTCTTCGTTGTTCACTTGGCGGTGCATGGCCACTTGCTCAAGGGCTTCCATTTCTCCTTCACTCATGGAGTTGTAGGTTCCGTCGTCGTTGAGGATCATGGTGCGCTTGTTTGTGCACTCGAAGGACTTGTGGCCTCGGCCTCCGCATGTGAAACATTTGATGGAACTTGACTTGATGGTCTCATCGGTTGGAGTAGATGACGATGAAGCTTTCGGCTTGAAGTTGCTTCTAGTAGGAGGACGACTTGCACTTGTCGAAGTCTTCTTGTAACTTGATTTGTCGCTGGTACTTGGTGATGCTCTAGTTGAGGTAGGAGTTGCCGAAGTCGCGGGAGCTTGATAAGAGGAACCGTAGGTCTTGGACGAGTACTTGGCGTATTTGAAGTCATCTTGTACTTGGCGTTCCGCTTTGGTGGCTTGGTGCACTAGCTCGATGAGATTTGAGTATGGTTGGAAGTCGGCGATCTTCTTGATGGGATGGTTGAGGCCATTCAAGAAGCGTGCCATTGTTTGCTCATCATCTTCTGTGACATTGGCTCTTATCATTAAATCTCCATCTCCTTGTAGTATTCTTCAACGCTCTTGGTTCCTTGCTTGAGTTGTTGGAGTTTCTTGAAGAGATCGCGGTTGTAGTAGGTAGGAACAAAGCGTGCTCTCATGACATCCTTCATTTGCGCCCAAGTAGTGATGGGTGGATCACCTCTTGCCTCTCGGCGCTCAATGACTTGTTCCCACCAAATAAGTACATAGTCTTGGAACTCAAGGGATGCCATCACGATCTTCTTCACTTCTTCATAATTGTGGAAACGGAAGATCTTGTCAACTTTCAATGCCCATGAGAGGTATTCTTCAGGATCGTTGCTTCCGTTGAACTTGGGCATGGTGAACTTGAGCTTGCCATAGCGTTGTTCTTCATTGTATTGGGGTCGGGGATGATGACGCCCATGTTGTAGATGATTGTTCAACTCGTGGTGCTCGTGACGCGGAGGGTTGTCAACCTCATGTTATTCTTGTCGTGGAGGATGTTCATAGTCTTCATGCTCTCGATGAACTTGATGGTGTTGTCGAGCTTGAGGGGGAGCTTCGCGAGCTCGAGGAGGAACTTGACGATGCACGCGAGCTTGGAATCTTTGTTCTTGAATTTCTTCGGGAAGTGCTTCCTCTTGTTCAAGGGCTTGACGGCCTCGGTCGGCAACGACTCGACTTGAATCGCGTAGAGCTTGTTGTGCCGCAAGTGCTTGAGCATCACAGAGTTGTTGTTCTTGATGTTGTGTCTCGGCATCTTGTGCATGTTGGTGTAGACGTGCGCGTTCTTTCTCTTCATGTTGGCGTTGACGTTTCCGCTCTCGTGCTAGCACAAAGGCTTCTTGGGTTTGACGTCGACAATGCTCTTGCGAGTCGGTGTCGTGTAGAGGATTGAGGTTTGCTTGATGGTCGGTGTGCGCGGCTCGACGAAGAGTGTTCGAAGACGGTGTACTTGAACCAGAGAGGGTGAATACGGTGTACTTGTGCCAAAATGTGGAATCCAAAAAAATGCTCTTGTTGCACAACCACAAATCACGAATTTCATCCATCCTTGCATCATTCTCTTGCTTGTGATCATGGAGCTTGTGGTCGAAGTAGTCCCTTGTACGTTCCTCGGAAAGTCGCAAGTCGACGGCAAGGTTGTCGATGCGTTCACTCATAGCTTGTTGCTCTTGATGCAAAGCATGTTGTGCACCAAAGAGTTGCGACTTGGTGACGAAGTTTGTCATGTCGCCATCTTGTTGTTGGAAGAGTGGGTTGGTAGAAGAACTCGGCCTATCCATCATGATAAAGTGGTGGTGAGTAGGAAAAATGAGAGAACAAAACCAAAGTTACCTTTTCCGAAGATTGTGGATGTAACAAGTACGATCTCACGATGCTATAATAGGGGAATTGGTACCGGGAATTGTTTCTCACACCTACAAGTAAAAGGCTTATGGAGGAGCTCGGTTATGATGGTGGCAAAAATTTCAAGCAAATGTTAGTCAAGATATCAATAAGGTTGAGAAGATTCACAAAAATGCAAGTAAAAACAAATAGATCAAACCCAATGATATCACTAGGAACACACACACGGAAGATAGATGGGATCCGCACAACCAAGGGGTGAGCTCAAAATGTGGAACCACGGGAAATGCTCTTGTTGTGCGAATACTAGAGAGACACTAGCTCGATTGCTCAAATGGGCTAGATACACATGTGCACCAACCTACGAGAGAAACGTGCCGTCTTCAATCCCAACTATGCTACGTATAAGGTGTCAAAGATGATATGCAAAAATGACTCGATGATATTGCTTACAAGCTCTTTGTTGCTCCTCTTTTGCGTAAAAGCTTTTCTTGTTTTTTTTAAGCTAGAGCCAAGTATGATATGAGACAAGTATGTAAGATATGCACAGGAGAGACTTATGGCACTAAGATGGTAACAAGATCACTATGGTGCACAATAGCGTGGCCCGGAAATTCTCGACTTGCTAGTCTCGATGGGTAAGCGACGTGAAATGGCTCGGGTTTTCAATGCAAAAGCAAGGGTGAGATGTCGTCGAGGTTACCATCCGATCGTGTGGTAAGAATGTAGTTGTTGAAGCCGGTGTGGTGTCCGAGTTGTTGATCGAGTGGCGGCGATGATGATGTCCAAATGGGCCTAAGTAGCCGAAACAACTTAGCACACAAGAGAAACCACGGTCTGAAACTCAAACAACCACGAGAAATAGTGCGGAAGAACACGAGTGTTGGTATGGAAGCAAAATGGTGCAAACCAAAGATGGCCGAAAGTTTCTGGAAGGTCCGTGCGCACAGGGTAAGTGAGGCCCGTGTGCACGGGGTCTCGAGGGCCCATGTGCACGGGGTGTGCTGCGAGCAGATGAACAGCTCCGGATCCGTGGGTATTTGCCAAGATAAGGACAATTTCGAGGATTTGGAAGGTGGGGAAGCAGGATGATGGGTAGATCCACTTGCCAAACTCCAAATTCGTGGATCAAAACAACCAAATCTCACAAGATCCAACAAATTGCAAGAAAATTTTTTTGGGCTATTTTTGTGGGGATTTTCGAATTTGGACGAAAAACAACAAAATCAAGCTAGCAAATGGGGGGAAGGGACTCCAAGATGTGAATCTACCTTGCTCTTGATACCAAAATGATATAGGATGAAATCCTAGAGGGGGATCTTTTCACACTTGGAGGGGGAAAAGGGCAAACTCTCAAGAACACAAAGAGGAAATCACTCAAACAATTCCCCAATCACACATCCACTAGGATAGCAACATAAGATCCACAAGTCACAAACACAATCAAAGGAAAGATACAATGGCAAAGTTCTTCCCACTCCTAGGAGATGAGGTCTTGAAGATAGTCTTCTCCTAGAGGAGGTCTTGAAATCCACTAGGATTCTTCCCAAAGGGGTCTTGATTCCACAAATGGGAAGGTAGAAGGAGCAAAGTTCATAAATATCTCATCTCATACTTTGTAACCCTAAATATAGCCCTAGGTACGGTTTATATAGTCTTGGGGCCGAAAGAGATGAAGAGGGGCTCGGTTTGAAGATCTCAGCTGTCCATCCTGGGAGGCCCGTGCACACGGGGTAAGTTGGGCCCGTGCGCACGGGGGTCCCGTGGGCATGGTACAGGCCCGTGCGCACGGGGTACTCCAGTGCCAACTTCCTGGATAGCCCGTGGGCACGGGGTCTTGGGGGCCCGTGCGCACGGGGTACTCCAGCGCCAACTTCCTGGATAGCCCGTGGGCACGGGGTCTTGGGGGCCCGTGCGCACGGGGTCACCTGGGACTTCCAGTTTTGCTGGTGTTGCACTCCGTCTTGGTCCGCGTGGCCTTGGGGTGGTTCCTCTTCTCCTTGGGGGTGCTCCTGAGCCTCTTGGTGGTGTTCCTCTTCGTACCTAATGAGACATAGCGTATCTTGGTGAGGTAGCAACAATGTTCCATTCGTATCCATATGCAAGCTAAGTAGGAAGGAGTTCACCTCGGTTTCCAAAACACGTGTTCTCGCTCTTGTCATAGGTCCATGTGGGGCTTGATGTGTCGGTGGAGAGTCCATGGGGATGATGGAAGGATGCTCCGGATCATACAGGATGCTGCTAATGCGACACTACGATCAAAGACCCTTCGACGAAACTGTGTGCGATGCCATAATCGCAAGCGGTGGTGTAAAAAATGGTCAAAAAAGGTGCAAAACGTTTGCGATGGAGGATGCAGCAAACACGGTTCAGATTTTAGTTGTGTGTGCGATGCAGGGCATACAGTTCAGCTCAATTAACTATTTGCAATGAGGAGGAACAAAAGAAACGGGCAGCCAGAAGAAGGTGTGTGCGATATACAGCATACGGTTCACTCGGACGAACTGTTTGTGATTAGGCGACACAAAAGAAACGGGCAGCCAGATGAAGGTGTGTGCGATATACGGCATGCGGTTCACTCGGATGAACTTTTTGCATTGAGGCAAGAGAACATAAACAGTTCAATATAACAAGATGTTTGTGATACGCGGCAAATAGGTCTGTAATCAGAAATGTGTGCGAATACCGATAATAACAGAAACGGTTCCCTAGTGTGGTCCGTGTTCATGTGATCATCATCTCCTTCTTGTGCTAGCTCGATGTTCCTTCTATGCTAAGTTTCCATTAATTGGTGGCATTTTATGAACACGCCACCGTTTCCTGCCATTTCCTCACCTTTTTCCCGCCACCCAACGATATTGCTCATAGGCGGCGCGCGACTCACGGAGGCGACAAGCGCAACCTGTAGCACATCCACCTGTTCCAAGAATGTCAACCCACCAAAGCGCTGCCTCTGCCATCAACCTCGTCGACAAGGAAAACGAGCAGGTGCCACGGCCCGTCGACGCTGAGGCGCTCCCGGCAACGTGATGGACGACGCTGTGATGCGCGTCATCGCCAGGGTTGAGTTGACCTTTGGCGCATGGCGCTTGAGCGCTGCGGATCAAGATAGGCATGTCAGCGCCGACAAGCTGCAGCTCGCCGCACAACATGATCGATGGCGCGCCACGGAGCAAGCTAGGCGCGTCTGCACCGATAGGCTGTGACTCACCACACGGCAAAACCGTTGGAGCGCCGCAGAGTGAGAGGCACCGCGCGCCACACAGCAAGAGCGGATCCATCGGCGCTTGCCTGCTGTTGACACGGCGTCGCAGCTGGGTACATGTCCGGTCAGTACCCCCATTCCTCGCCAGGAGTGGGCAGAGGCCCTCAGCGCCATACTTGCACCAGAGGTCGGCCACGCCATACTTGCACCGGAAGCTCGCCGCGCTGTTCGCATGGGTGCCGCCGTTCGCCTTGTCCGCGGCCTGCTGGATGCCAACATGCTGGTCCGTAGGCTCGACCCCCTCCTTGGCCCAGGTGTCCACCTGGGCCCAGTAGAGGAACATGGCCATCGCATCCTTGAGTTGGTTATCTCCGATGAAATAGCCAACTTGGATCTCGAGATCGCACTCCAGATGTAACGCGAGCGTGTAGACCGCTTGGACGAATGCCTGCACGAGTTCAGGCAGAGCCAAGAGCTACCGTAGGCAAGGGCTGCTGGTCATGGTCTCATGGATGTGTTTTATTTTGAAAAGTCGTTTCGACGTGGATAGCTATGTATTCACATCAATCATAGCGTTGCTCTGTTTCAATGTGTGTACTCTGTTTTCCATTCTTATATTTTCTGTTTCAATGTGTGTGTATACGCTTTCCATTATGTATATGTGGATGATAACAACTAGATTCAAATTAGTATACAAAAACAGATATCTAATGGAATTCATAATATATATATATACGTGCTAATACTTAACTACTAGGTACAATGCATAAAATTGAAAACAAACAATACTAAAACTAATAATCCCTCCTAGGGCCAGTATTCTGGCAGCCCGTCGCCAGCAGCTCCCTGGTGCGCGGCGTCTTCCCAGTGCGGAGGCAGTACTCCGCCTTACAGCGCTTGACATACCGATCTGCCTCTTGCTGGTAGACGCGGGCGGCCGATCTTGCCATTTCGTTGGGCGCTCACCGGAGCTCCTCATCGGTGGCACACTGGAGCTTAACGGCCCACCTCCACGCAGCGACGAGGCGCCCAACACCTATGACCTTCCTCGCGAAGTACCCGTCTTCGTACACCTCTCGGCACGACCACGCGCCCGCCCCCAAAGCTCCGCCCCCTCCTTTTTCCAGACGGCATCACGGGCTTCATAGGCCACCTGGTACCTGGCTTCCTCCTTCGCCATCTCCTTCTTGAACGCCACTTGCCTGGCTTTCTCAGCCGGTGGCAGCGACTTCGACAAACAAAGATTGTACTGGCCCCAAAACCAATCCAAAGTTGGGGGGTCCGGCACAACCTCGTCAGACGGCGCATAGGGGTCCTCGTCGCTGCAAATCGAGTGAGCGTCCTCGGGGGACAGCGACTCCTCATCGGTGCGTGGGCAGACCGGCGATGCCATGGCAAATATTTGAGAGAGAGAGGGGGGCGAGCGAGGGGAGGATGTAGATGAGAATGTAGGCGGGACAATGTGAGAAAGGTAGTATTTATTAGCGGCCGGAATCTAGATCGATGGGGACAGTACACATGCCAGTCGCCGGAATTTACAAGTACTGTAGTTTGAGTTACACACGATTCCTACAGCAAAATCCGTGTGTGAACAAAATAGCTCACGGTTTCCAATGAAGAACCGTGTCTGATTAATGATCCCCGCCACTCACCTACCAACCTCGAGCCATGAGATAGAGTGCCAATCGTGTGGGGGCGGTTGTCTTGCTAGATCTTTACATTTTCTTTTTTGAACACCAGATATATTACTTAAATGTCTTTAAAAGGTCAAATGACCCTTGAAATTTTCCAAATTTTCACATGACAGTTGTATTAGTGCACGTTAAACGTAGAAAAAAATTTGAGGCCGTAAGAGGAAGCTATCTCCCGTTCGTCATCAAACATGCATTGTTCCCTCTCAGAACCACGAACCTTCTAGTGAGTTGCTCCAGTTTGTGAGGGGTGTGTGTCCAAACTTTCGTCAAAGATGCCAATTTTTTACCACATCATCCTGGTGGCATGACATTAAATCTAGCAAGGTTTCATGTTTTTCTGATAAGTTTTTAATTTTTTGGAATTAAAATGCCATGGCACTCCATGCATGTGTGCCCATGCCTTGAGACCAATATGTTTGAAAATTCCTTCTAAGTTACTGCACATGGAATTAACTCGCACACAAGTACACGAAAATATGATTTTTCAAACCGTTATTGTTAGACGTTGCATGTAGATGCAGTTCAAATTTGAATTACGGTCATTAAATGGTTAGAAAATAGCTTAAATGTCTTTAAAAGGTCAAATGACCGCTGAAATTTTCCAAATTTTCACAAGACAGTTGTATTAGTGCACGTTAAACGCAGAAAAAAAATTCAAGGCAGTAAGAGGAAGCTATCTCCAGTTCGTCATCAAACATGCATTGTTCCCTCTCGGAACCACGAACCTTCTAATGAGTTACTCTGGTTTGTGAGAGGTGTGTGTCCAAACTTTCGTCAAACATGCCAATTTTTTTACCACATCATCTTGGTGGCATGACATTAAATCAAGCAAGGATTCATGTTTTTGATCATTTTCTTATTTTTTGGAATTAAAATGCCATGGCACTCCATGCATGTGTGCCCATGCTTTTAGACCAATATGTTTGAAAATTCCTTCTAATTTACTGCACATGGAATTAACTCGCACACAAGTACACAAAATATGATTTTTCAAATAGTTATGGTTAGGCGTTGCATGTAGATGTAGTTCAAATTTGAATTACGGTCATTAAACGGCTAGAAAATTACTTGAATGTCTTTAAAAGGTCAAATGACCCCTGAAATTTTCTAGATTTTGACAAGAAAGTCGTGTTAGTGCATGTTAAACATAGAAAAAATTTGAAGGCCGTAAGAGGAAGCTATCTCCTGTACATCATCACACATGCATTGTTCCCTCTCGGAACCACGAACCTTCTAGTGAGTTGCTCCGATTTGTGAGGGGTGTGTGTCCAAACTTTCGTCAAACATGCCAATTTTTTTACCACATCATCTTGGTGACATGACATTAAATCTAGCAAGGTTTCATGTTTTTCTGATAAGTTTTTAATTTTTTGGAATTCAAATGACATGGCACTCCATGCATGTGTGCCCATGCCTTGAGACCAATATGTTTGAAAATTCCTTCTAATTTAATGCACATGGAATTAACTCACACACGAGTACACAAAAATATGATTTTTCAAACCGTTATGGTTAGGCGTTGCATGTAGATGTAGTTCAAATTTAAATTACGGTCATTAAATGGTTAGAAAATCACTTAAATGTGTTCAAAAGGTCAAATGACCCCTGAAATTTTCAAATTTTCAAAAGACAGTTGTATTAGTGCATGTTAAACTTAGAAAAAAATTTGAAGGCCGTAAGAGGAAGCTATCTCCCGTTGGTTATCAAACATGCATTGTTCCCTCTCAGAACCACGAACCTTCTAATGAGTTGCTCCAGTTTGTGAGGGGTGTGTGTCCAAACTTTCGTCAAACATGCCAATTTTTTTACCACGTCATCTTGGTGGCATGATATTAAATCAAGCAAGGTTTCATGTTTTTTGATCATTTTCTTATTTTTTGGAATTAAAATGCCATGGCACTCCATGCATGTGTGCCCATGCTTTTAGACCAATATGTTTGAAAATTCCCTCTAATTTACTGCACACGGAATTAACTCGCACACAAGTACACAAAAATATGATTTTTCAAACAGTTATGGTTAGGTGTTGCATGTAGATGTAGTTCAAATTTGAATTACGGTCATTAAACAGCTAGAAAATTACTTAAATGTCTTTAATAGGTCAAATGACCCCTGAAATTTTCCAGATATTGACAAGATAGTTGTGTTAGTTCATGTTAAACCTAAAAACATTTTGAAGGCCGTAAGAGGAAGCTATCTCCTGTACGTCATCAAACATGCATTGTTCCCTCTCGGAACCATGAACCTTCTAGTGAGTTGCTCCGGTTTGTGAGGGGTGTGTGTCCAAACTTTCGTCCAACATGCCAATTTTTTTACCACATCATCTTGGTGACATGACATTAAATCTAGCAAGGTTTCATGTTTTTCTGATAGGTTTTTTATATTTTTGGAATTAAAATGCCATGGCACTCCATGCATGTGTGCCCATGCCTTGAGACCAATATGTTTGAAAATTTCTTCTAATTTCATGCACATGGAATTAACTCACTCACAAGTACACAAAAATATGATTTTTCTAACCGTTATGGTTAGGCGTTGCCTGTAGATGTAGTTCAAATTTGAATTATGGTCATTAAATGGTTAGAAAATCACCTAAATGTCTTCAACAGGTCAAATGACCCCTGAAATTTTCCAAATTTTCACAAGACAGTTGTATTAGTGCACGTTAAACTTAGAAAAAAAATTGAAGGCCGTAAGAGGAAGCTATCTCCCGTTCGTCATCAAACATGCATTGCTCCCTCTCGGAACCACGAACCTTCTAATGAGTTGCTCCGGTTTGTGGGGGGGTGTGTGTCCAAACTTTCGTCAAACAACCCAATTTTTTACCACATCATCTTGGTGGCATGACATTAAATCAAGCAAGGTTTCATGTTTTTTGACCATTTTCTTGTTTATTGGAATTAAAATGCCATGGCACTCCATGCATGTGTGCCCAGGCTTTTAGACCAATATGTTGAAAAATTCCTTCTAATTTACTGCACATGGAGTTAACTCGCACACAAGTACACCAAAATATGATTTTTCAAACAGTTATGGTTACGCGTTGCATATAGATGTAGTTCAAATTTGAATTACGGTCATTAAACAGCTAGAAAATTACTTAAATGTCTTTAAAAGGTCAAATGACCCCTGAAATTTTCCAGATCTTGACAACACAGTTGTGTTAGTGCATGTTAAACCTAGAAAAATTTTGAAGGCCGTAAGAGGAAGCTATCACCTTTACGTCATCAATCATGCATTGTTCCCTCTCGGAACCACGAACCTTCTAGTGAGTTGCTCCGGTTTGTGAGGGGTGTGTGTCCAAACTTTCGTCAAACATGCCAATTTTTTTACCACATCATCTTGGTGGCATGACATTAAATCAAGCAAGGTTTCATGTTTTTGATCATTTTCTTATTTTTTGGAATTAAAATGCCATGGCACTCCATGCATGTGTGCCCATGCTTTTAGACCTATATGTTTGAAAATTCCTTCTAATTTACTGCACATGGAATTAACTCGCACACAAGTTCACAGAAATATGATTTTTCAAACCGTTATGGTTAGGCGTTGCACGTAGATGTAGTTCAAATTTGAATAGAGGTTATTAAACAGCTAGAAAATTACTTAAATGTCTTCAAAATGTCAAATGACCCCAAAACTTTTGCAGATTTTGACAAGACAGATGTGTTAGTGCATGTTAAACATAGAAAAAAATTGAAGGCCGTAAGAGGAAGCTATCTCCCGTTCGTCACCAAACATGCATTGTTCCCTCTCAGAACCACGAACATTCTAGTGAGTTGCTCCGGTTTGTGAGGGATGTGTGTCCAAACTTTCGTCAAAGATGCCAATTTTTTACCACATCATCTTGGTTGCATGACATTCAATCTAGCAAGGTTTCATGTTTTTCTAATAAGTTTTTAATTTTTTGGAATTAAAATGCCATGGCCCTCCATGCATGTGTGCCCATTCCTTGAGATCAATATGTTTGAAAATTCCTTCTAATTTACTACACATGGAATTAACTCGCACACAAGTACACAAAAATATGATTTTTCAACCAGTTATGGTTAGGCGTTGCATGTAGATGTAGTTCAAATTTTAATACGGTCATTAAATGGTTATAAAATCGATTAAATGTCTTTAAAATGTCAAATGACCCCTGAAATTTTCCAGATTTTGACAAGACAGTTGTGTTAGTGCATGTTAAACATAGAAAAAAATTGAAGGCCGTAAGAGGAAGCTATCTCCTGTACGTAATCAAACAAGCATTGTTCCCTCTCGGAACCACGAACCTTCTAGTTAGTTGCTCCGGTTTGTGAGGGGTGTGTGTCCAAACTTTCGTCAAACATGCCAATTTTTTTACCACATCATCTTGGTGACAAGACATTAAATCTAGCAAGGTTTCATGTTTTTCTGATAAGTTTTTAATTTTTTGGAATTCAAATGCCATGGCACTCCATGCATGTGTGCCCATGCCTTGAGACCAATATGTTTGAAAATCCCTTCTAATTTACTGCACATGGAATTAGCTCGCACACAAGTACACAGAAATATGATTTTTCAAACTGTTATGGTTAGGCGTTGCATGTAGATGTAGTTCAAATTTTAATTACGGTCATTAAATGGCTAGAAAATCACTTAAATGTCTTTAAAAGGTCAAATAACCCCTGAAATTTTCCAAATTATCACAAGACAGTTGTATTAGTGCATGTTAAACATAGGAAAAAATTGAAGGCCGTAAGAGGAAGCTATCTCCCGTTTGTCACCAAACATGCATTGTTCCCTATTGGAACCACGAACCTTCTAGTGAGTTACTCCGGTTTGTGAGGGATGTGTGTCCAAACTTTCGTCAAAGATGCCAATTTTTTTACCACATCATCTTGGTTGCATGACATTCAATCTAGCAAGGTTTCATGTTTTTTTGATAAGTTTTTAATTTTTTGGAACTAAAATGCCATGGCACTCCATGCATGTGTGCCCATTCCTTGAGAACAATATGTTTGAAAATTCCTTCTAATTTACTGCACATGGAATTAACTCGCACACAAGTACGTAAAAATATGATTTTTCAAACTTTTATGGTTAGGCGTTGCATGTAGATGTAGTTTAAATTTGATTATGGTCATTAAATGGTTAGAAAATCAATTAAATGTCTTGGAAAGGTCAAATGACGCCTGAAATTTTCCAAATTTTCACAAGACAATTGTATTAGTGCAGGTTAAACGTAGAAAAAAATTTGAAGGCCGTAAGAGGAAGCTATCTCCCGTTCGTCATCAAACATGCATTGTTCCCTCTCGGAACCACAAACCTTCTAATGAGTTGCTCCGGTTTGTGAGGGGTGTGTGTCCAAACTTTCGTTAAACATGCCAATTTTTTTACCACATCATCTTGGTGGCATGACATTAAATCAAGCAAGGTTTCATGTTTTTGATCATTTTCTTATTTTTTGGAATTAAAATGCCATGGCACACCATGCATGTGTGCCCATGCTTTTAGACCAATATGTTTGAAAATTTCTTCTAATTTACTACACATGGAATTAACTCGCACACAAGTACACAAAAATATGATTTTTCAAACCGTTATGGTTAGGCGTTGCATGTAGATGTAGTTCAAATTTGAATTACGGTCAATAAATGGCTAGAAAATTACTTAAATGTCTTTAAAAGGTCAAATGACCCCTAAAATTTTCCAGATTTTGACAAGAAAGTTGTGTTAGTGCACGTTAAACTTAGAAAAAAAATTGAAGGCCGTAAGAGGAAGCTATCTCTCGTTCGTCATCAAACATGCCTTGTTCCCTCTCGGAACCACGAACCTTATAATGAGTTGCTCCGGTTTGTGAGGGGTGTGTGTTCAAACTTTCGTCAAACATGCCAATTTTTTTACCACATCATCTTGGTGGCATGACATTAAATCAAGCAGGGTTTCATGTTTTTGATCATTTTCTTATTTTTTGGAATTAAAATGCCATGGCACTCCATGCATGTGTGCCCATGCTTTTAGACCAATATGTTTGAAAATTTCTTCTAATTTACTACACATGGAATTAACTCGCACACAAGTACACAAAAATATGATTTTTCAAACAGTTATGGTTAGGCGTTGCATGTAGATGTAGTTCAAATTTCAATTACGGTCATTAAACGGCTAGAAAATTACTTAAATGTCTTCAAAAGGTAAATGACCCCTAAAATTTTCCAGATTTTGACAAGAAAGTTGTGTTAGTGCATGCTAAACATAGAAAAATTTGTAGGCCATAAGAGGAAGCTATCTCATGTACGTCATCAAACATGCATTGTTCCCTCTCGGAACCACAAACCTTCTAGTGAGTTGCTTCGGTTTGTGAGGGGTGTTTGTCCAAACTTTCGTCAAACATGCCAATTTTTTTACCACATCAACTTGGTGACAAGACATTAAATCTAGCACGGTTTCATGTTTTTCTGATAAGTTTTTAATTTTTTGGAATTCAAATGCCATGCCACTCCATGCATGTGTGCCCATGCCTTGAGACCAATATATTTGAAAATTCCTTCTAGTTTACTGCACATGGAATTAACTCCCACACAAGGACACAAAAATATGATTTTTCATACCGTTAGGGTTAGGGTTGCATGTAGATGTAGGTCAAATTTTAATTACGGTCATTAAATGGCTCGAAAATAACTTAAATGTCTTTAGAAGGTCAAATGACCCCCTGAATTTTTCCAAAATTTCACATGACAGTTGTATTAGTGCATGTTAGACATAGAAACAAAATTGAAGGCCGTAAGAGGAAGCTATCTCCCGTTCGTCATAAAACATGCCTTTTCCCTCTTGGAACCATGAACCTTCTAGTGAGTTGCTCCGGTTTGTGATGGGTGTTTGTCCAAACTTTCGTCAAACATGCCAATTTTTTTACCACATCATCTTGGTGGCATGACATTAAATCAAGCATGGTTTCATGTTTTTTGATCATTTTCTTATTTTTTAGAATTAAAATGCCATGGCACTCCATGCATGTGTGCCCATGCTTTTATACCAATATGTTTTGAAAATTTCTTCTAATTTGCTACACATGGAATTAACTCGCACACAAGTACACAAAAATATGATTTTTCAAACAGTTATGGTTAGGCGTTGCATGTAGATGTAGTTCAAATTTCAATTACAGTCATTAAACGGCTAGAAAATTACTTAAATGTCTTTAAAAGTTCAAATGACCCCTGAATTTTCCAGATTTTCACAAGAAAGTTGTGTTAGTGCATGTTAAACATAGAAAAAATTTGAATGCCGGAAGAGGAAACTATCTCCTGTACGTCATCAAACATGCATTGTTCCCTCTCGGAACCACGAACCTTCTAGTGAGTTGCTCCGGTTGGTGAGAGGTGTGTGTCCAAACTTTCGGCAAACTTGCCAATTTTTTACCACATCATCTTGGTTGCATGACATTCAATGTAGCAAGGTTTCATGTTTTTCTTATAAGTTTTTATTTTTTTGGAATTAAAATTCCATGGCACTCCATGCATGTGTGCCCATGCCTTGAGACCAATATATTTGAAAATTCCTTCTGATTTAATGCACATGGAATTAACTCACACACAAGTACACAAAAATATGATTTGTCAAACCGTTATGGTTAGGCGTTGCATGTAGATGTAGTTCAAATTTGAATTACGGTCATTAAATGGTTAGCAAATCACTTAAATGTCTTCAAAAGGTCAAATGACCCCTGAAAGTTTCCAAATTTTCACAAGACAGTTGTATTAGTGCACGTTAAACTTAGAAAAAAATTTGAAGGCCGTAAGAGGAAGCTATCTCCCGTTCGTCGTCGAACATGCATTGTTCCATCTCGGAACCACGAACCTTCTAATGAGTTGCTCCGGTTTGTGAGGGGTGTTTGTCCAAACTTTCGTCTAACATGCCAATTTTTTTACCACATCATCTTGGTGGCATGACATTAAATCAAGCAAGGTTTCATGTTTTTTGATAATTTTCTTATTTTTTGGAATTAAAATGCCATGGCACTCCATGCATGTGTGCCCATGCTTTTAGACCTATATGTTTGAAAATTCCTTCTAATTTACTGCACATGGAATTAACTCGCACACAAGTTCACAGAAATATGTTTAGGTGTTGCATGTAGATGTAGTTCAAATTTCAATTACGAACATTAAATGGTTACAAACTCACCTAAATGTCCTCAAAAGGTCAAATGACCCCTGAAATTTTCCAATTTTTCACATGACAGTTGTATTAGTGCACGTAAACTTACAAAAAATAATTGCAGGCCGTTAGAGGAAGCTATCTCCCGTTCGTCATCAAACATGCATTGTTCCCTCTTGGAACCACAAACCTTCTAGTGAGTTGCTCCGGTTTGTGAGGGATGTGTGTCCAAACTTTCGTCAAAGATGCCAATTTATTTACCACATCATCTTGGTTGCATGACATTCAATCTAGCAAGGTTTCATGTTTTTCTGATAAGTTTTCAATTTTTTGGAATTCAAATGCCATGGCACTCCATGCATGTGTGCCCATGCCTTGAGACCAATATGTTTGAAAATTCCTTCTAATTTAATGCACATGGAATTAACTCGCACACAACTTCACAGATGTATGTTTAGGCATTGCATGTAGATGTAGTTCAAATTTCAATTACGAACATTAAATGGTTAGAAACTCACCTAAATGTCTTCAAAAGGTCAAATGACCCCTGAAATTTTCCAATTTTTCACATGACAGTTGTATTAGTGCATGTAAACTTACAAAAAATTGAAGGCCGTTAGAGGAAGCTATCTCCCGTTCGTCATCAAACATGCATTGTTCCCTCTCGGAACCACGAACCTTCTAATGAGTTGCTCCAGTTTGTGAGGGGTGTTTGTCCAAACTTTCGTCTAACATGCCAATTTTTTAACCACATCATCTTGGTGGCATGACATTAAATCAACCAAGGTTTCATGTTTTTTGATCATTTTCTTATTTTTTGGAATTAAAATGCCATGGCACTCCATGCATGTGTGCCCATGATTTTAGACCTATATGTTTGAAAATTCCTTCTAATTTACTGCACATGGAATTAACTCGCACACAAGTTCACAGAAATATGATTTTTCAAACTGTTATGGTTAGGCGTTGCATGTCGATGTAGTTCAAATTTGAATAGAGGTCATTAAACAGCTAGAAAATTACTTAAATGTCTTCAAAATGTCAAATGACCCCTGAAATTTTCCAGATTTTGACAAGACAGATGTGTTAGTGCATGTTAAACATAGAAAAAATTTGAAGGCCGTAAGAGGAACCTATATCCTGTACGTTATCAAACAAGCATTGTTCCCTCTCGGAACCACGAACCTTCTAGTGAGTTGCTTTGGTTTGTGAGGGGTGTTTGTCCAAACTTTCGTCAAACATGCCAATTTTTTTACCACATCATCTTGGTGACATGACATTAAATCTCGCAAGATTTCATGTTTTTCTGGTAAGTTTTTAATTTTTTGGAATTCGAATGCCAAGCCACTCCATGCATGTGTGCCCATGCCTTGAGACCAATATATTTGAAAATTCCTTCTAATTTACTGCATATGGAATTAACTCGCACACAAGGACACAAAAATACGATTTTTCAAACCGTTATGGTTAGGGTTGCATGTAGATGTAGTTCAAATATTAATTACGGTCATTAAATTGCTAGAAAATCACTTAAATGTCTTTAAAAGGTCAAATACCCCCTGAAATTTTCCACACATGACAATTGTATTAGTGCATGTTAGACGTAGAAACAAAATTGAAGGCCGTTAGAGGAAGCTATGTCCCGTTCGTCATAAAACATGCCTTGTTCCCTCTCGGAACCATGAACCTTCTAGTGAGTTGCTCCGATTTGTGATGGGTGTGTGTCCAAACTTTCGTCAAACATGCCAATTTTTTTACCACATCATCTTGGTGACATGACATTAAATCTAGCAAGGTTTCATGTGTTTCTGATAAGTTTTTAATTTTTTGGAATTCGAATGCCATGGCACGCCATGCATGTGTGCCCATGCCTTGAGACCAATATGTTTGAAAATTCTTCTAATTTACTGCACATGGAATTAACTCGCATAAAAGTACACAAAAATATTATTTTAAAAACCATTATGGTTAGGCGTTGCATGTAGATGTAGTTCAAATTTTAATTACGGTCATTAAACGGCTAGAAAATCACTTAAATGTCTTTAAAAGCTCAAAAGACCCCTGAAATTTTCCAGATTATCACAAGACAGTTGTATTAGTGCGCATTAAACATAGAAAAAAAATTGAAGGCCGTAAGAGGAAGCTATCTCCCGTTCGTCACTAAACATGCATTGTTCCCTCTCGGAACCACGAACCTTCTAATGAGTTGCTCCGGTTTGTGAAGGATGTGTGTCCAAACTTTCGTCAAAGATGCCAATTTTTTTACCATATCATCTTGGTTGCATGACATTCAATCTAGCAAGGTTTGATGTTTTTCTTATAAGTTTTTATTTTTTTTGGAATTAAAATGCCATGGCACTCCATGCATGTGTGCCCATGCCTTGAGACCAATATATTTGAAAATTCCTTATAATTTACTGCACATGGAATTAACTCGCACACAAGTACACAAAAATATGATTTTTCAAACTGTTATGGTTAGGCCTTGCATGTAGATGTAGTTCAAATTTTAAGTACGTCATTAAATGGCTAGAAAATCACTGAAATGTCTTTAAAAGGTCAAATGGCCCCTGAAATTTTCCAAATTTTCACAAGACAGTTGTATTAGTGCACGTTAAACTCAGACAAAAATTTGAAGGCCGTAAGATGAAGCTATCTCCCGTTCGTCATCGAACATGCATTGTTCCCTCTCGGAACCACGAATCTTCTAATGAGTTGCTCCGGTTTGTGAGGGGTGTGTGTCCAAACTTTCGTCAAACATGCCAATTTTTTTACCACATCATCTTAGTGTCATGACATTAAATCAAGCAAGGTTTCATGTTTTTTGATAATTTTCTTATTTTTTGGAATTAAAATGCCATGGCACAACATGCATGTGTGCCCATGCTTTTAGACCAATATGTTTGAAAATTCCTTCTAATTTACTGCACATGGAATTAACTCGCACACAAGTACACAAAAATATGATTTTTCAAACAGTTATGGTTAGGCGTTGCATGTAGATGTAGTTCACATTTGAATTACGGTCATTAAACGGCTAGAAAATTACTTAAATGTCTTTGAAAGGACAAATGTCAACTGAAATTTTCCAGATTTTGACAAGACAGTTGCGTTAGTGCATGTTAAACATAGATAAAATTTGAAGGCCGTAAGAGGAAGCTATCTCCTGTACGTCATCAAACATGCATTGTTCCCTCTCGGAACCACAAACCATCTAGTGAGTTGCTCCGGTTTGTGAGGGATGTGTGTCCAAACTTTCATCAAAGATGCCAATTTTTTTACCACATCATCTTGGTTGCATGACATTCAATCTAGCAAGGTTTCATGTTTTTCTGATAAGTTTTTAATTTTTTGGAATTAAAATGCCATGGCACTCCATGCATGTGTGCCCATTCCTTGAGACCAATATATTTGAAAATTCCTTCTAATTTAATGCATATGGAATTAACTCGCACACAAGTACACAAAAATATGATTTTTCAAACCGTTATGGTTAGGCGTTGCATGTAGATGTAGTTCAAATTTGAATACGGTCATTAAATGGTTAGAAAATCAATTAGATGTCTTTAAAAGGTCAAATGTCCCCTGAAATTTTCCAGATTTTGACAAGACAGTTGTGTTAGTGCATGTTAAACATAGAAAAAATTTGAAGGCCGTAAGAGGAAGCTATCTCCTATACGTCATCAAATATGCATTGTTCCCTGTCGGAACCACGAACCTTCTAGTGAGTTGCTTCGGTTTGTGAGGGGTGTGTGTCCAAACTTTCGGCAAACATGCCAATTTTTTTTACCACATCATCTTGGTGACATGACATTAAATCTAGCAAGGTTTCATGTTTTTCTGATAAGTTTTTAATTTTTTGGAATTCAAATGCCATGGCACTCCATGCATGTGTGCCCATGCCTTGATACCAATATGTTTGAAAATTCCTTCAAATTTAATGCACATGGAATTAACTCACACACAAGTACACAAAAATATGATTTTTCAAACTGTTATAGTTAGGCGTTGCATGTAGATGTAGTTCAAATTTCAATTACGGTCATTAAATGGTTAGAAAGTCACCTAAATGTCTTCAAAAGGTCAAATGACCCCTGAAATTTTCCAATTTTTCACAAAACATTTGTATTAGTGCACGTTAAACTTACAAAAAAAATTGAAGGCCGTAAGAGGAAGCTATCTCCCGTTCGTCATCAAACATGCATTGTTCCCTCTCGGAACAACAAACCTTCTAATGAGTTACTCCGGTATGTGAGGGGTGTGTGTCCAAACTTTTGTCTAACATGCCAATTTTTTACCACATCATCTTGGTGGCATGACATTAAATCAAGTAAGGTTTCATGTTTTTTGATCAGTTTCTTACTTTTTGGACTTAAAATGCCATGGCACTCCATGCATGTGTGCCCATGCTTTTAGACCAATATGTTTGAAAATTCCTTCTAATTTACTGCACATGGAATTAACTCGCAAACAAGTACACAAAAATATGTTTTTTCAAACCGTTATGGTTAGGCGTTGCTTGTAGATGTAGTTCAAATTTTAATTACGGTAATTAAATGGCTAGAAAATCACTTAAATTTCTTTAAAAGGTCAAATGAGCCCTGCAATTTTCCTAATTATCACAAGAGAGTTGTATTAGTGCATGTTAAACATAGAAAAAAAAATTGAAGGCCGTAAGAGGAAGCTATCTCCTGTTCGTCACCAAACATGCATTGTTCCCTCTCGGAACCACGAACCTTCTTGTGAGTTGCTCCGGTTTGTGAGGGATGTGTGTCGAAACTTTCGTCAGAGATGCCCATTTTTTACCACATCATCATGGTTGCATGACATTCAATCTAGCAAGGTTTCATGATTTTCAGATATGTTTTTACATTTTTGGAATTAAAATGTGATGGCACTCCATGCATATGTGCCCATGCCTTGAGACCAATATGTTTTAAAATTCCTTCTAATTTACTGCACATGGAATTAACTCTCACACAAGTACACAAAATATGATTTTTCATACAGTTATGGCTAGGCATTGCATGTAGATGTAGTTCAAATTTGAATTACGGTCATTAAACGGCTAGGAAATTACTGAAATGTCTTTAAAAGGTCAAATGACAACTGAAATTTTCCAGATTTTGACAAGACAGTTGTGTTAGTGCATGTTAAACATAGAAAAAATTTGAAGGCCGTAAGAGGAAGCTTTCTCCTGTACGTCATAAAACAAGCATTGTTCCCTCTCGGAACCACGAACCTTCTAGTGAGTTGCTTCGGTTTGTGAGGGGTGTTTGTCCAAACTTTCGTCAAACATGCCAATTTTTACCACATCATCTTGGTGACATGACATTAAATCTAGCAAGGTTTCATGTTTTTCTGATAAGTTTTTAATTTTTTGGAATTCAAATGCCATGCCACTCCATGCATGTGTGCCCATGCCTTGACACCAATATATTTGAAAATTCCTTCTAATTTACTGCACATGGAATTAACTCGCACGCAAGGACACAAAAATATGATTCCATGTAGTTGTAGTTCAAATTTTAATTACGGTCATTAAATGGCTAGAAAATCACTTAAATGTCTTTAAAAGGTCAATTGACCCCTGAAATTTTCCAAAATTTCACATGACAGTTGTATTAGTGCATGTTAGATATAGAAACAAAATTGAAGGCCGTAAGAGGAAGCTATCTCCTGTTCGTCATAAAACATGCCTTGTTCCCTCACGGAACCATGAACCTTCTAGTCAGTTGCTCCGGTTTGTGATGGGTGTGTGTCCAAACTTTTGTCAAACATGCCAATTTTTTTACCACATCATCTTGGTGACATGACATTAAATCTAGCAAGGTTTCATGTTTTTCTGATAAGTTTTTAATTATTTGGAATTCAAATGCCATGGCACTCCATGCATGTGTGCCCATGCCTTGAGACCAATATGTTTGAAAATTCCTTCTAATTTACTGCACATGGAATTAACTCGCATAAAAGTACACAAAAATATGGTTTTTCAAACCGTTATGGTTAGGCGTTGCATGTAGATGTAGTTCAAATTTTAATTACGGTCATTAAAATGGCTAGAAAATCACTTAAATGTCTTTAAAAGCTCAAAAGACCCCTGACATTTTCCAAATTATCACAAGACAGTTGTATTAGTGCACATTAAACATAGAAAAAAATTGAAGGCAGTAAGAGGAAGCTATCTCCCGTTCGTCACCAAACATGCATTGTGCCGTCTCGCAACCACGAACCTTCTAGTGAGTTGCTCCGTTTTGTGAGGGATGTGTGTCCAAACTTTCGTCAAAGATGCCAATTTTTTTACCACACCATCTTGGTTGCATGACATTCAATCTAGCAAGGTTTCATGTTTTTCTTATAAGTTTTTATATTTTTGGAATTAAAATGCCATGGCACTCCATGCATGTGTTGATGAGGACATCAATACAATTGTTACACCCACAGCCCCTGCTGCTATACATACTGGACCAATTACTAGAGCTCGTGCACGCCAACTAAATTACTAGGTACTTTCGTTTCTTGGTAATGATTCTAATGTTCATGAGAATATGATGCTGCCTAAATTGGATACATTTGTTTTGCTTACAAATGAAGGGCCTAGCTTGGAGAAGGATGAACATTGGAGCAAGAACAAGCATGGAGATGATGGCATGCGCAAGGGGAACAAGAACGGAGTTACAAGTGATGATTTCAGGACTTTGAAGCCACCATAATGGGTGCATGAAGCCTTGGACGAAATATACAAGATGCCACTTCATAAATTTCGTCCCGAGGCTATTTTAGGTGCTGCGTCACCTTATTATTGGGCCAGGCCCATGTAATTTCGAAATACATAAGTATAGGCTATTTTTAGAGTCCGTATGGTGGGGAAACAAGAGATAGGGTTGATTTCGGACCCCTCCACCAAGGGCCACGAAATTCCCCCCTCTTCCTCCATATATACAGCCCTTAGGGCATTGTTTAGACTTTGGGTTTTGTTTAGATTAAAAGTTCGCCATAGCTACAACTTCGCGTACTTCGTTTGTGTTCAACGACCAGACAAAGGCGTCACAGAACCCCACCTTGATCAATAAAGCTTTCATCTTAAATTCGCAATATCCAGATTGCAATCTTAGTTTCTTGCTTGTTCTTCATTTGTTCGCAGGAAACAGACCCTCGTGGTCAGGTTGATCGTGCTCCGGCGTGGTCAATAACCTCTCGGAGTTGGTTTAGCGATTGCTAAGGCGCGACGTCCTCGCACGTTCGTAGTCGGATCGTCAAAGTCGACTTCCACCAAAGCGATATCCATCATCTCATCGAAAGACGGGACACCTCCGCCTCTATCATGTGTGCCCATGCCTTGAGACCAATATGTTTGAAAATTCCTTCTGAGTTAATGCACATGGAATTAACTCACACACAAGTGCACAAGAATATGATTTTTCAAACCGTTATGGTTAGGCGTTGCATGTAGATGTAGTTCAAATTTGAATTACGGTCATTAAATGGTTAGAAAATCACTTAAATGTCTTCAAAAGGTTAAATGACCCCTGAAATTTTCCAAATTTTGACAAGACAGTTGTATTAGTGCACGTTAAACTTAGAAAAACATTTGAAGGCCGTAAGAGGAAGCTATCTCCCGTTCGTCATCTAATATGCATTGTTCCCTCTCGGAACCACGAATCTTATAATGAGTTGCTCCGGTTTGTGAAAGGCGTGTGTCTAAACTTTCGTCAAACATGCCAATTTTTTACCACATCATCTTGGTGTCATGACATTAAATCAAGCAAGGTTTCATGTTTTTTGATCATTTTCTTATTTTTTGGAATTAAAATGCCATGGCACTCCATGCATGTGTGCCCATGCTTTTAGACCAATATGTTTGAAAATTCCTTCTAATTTACTGCACATGGAATTAACTCTCACACAACTACACAAAAATATGATTTTTCATACAGTTATGGTTAGGCGTTGCATGTAGATGTAATACAAATTTGAATTACAGTCATTAAACGCCTAGAAAATTACTTAAATGTCTTTAAAAGGTCAAATGACAACTGAAATTTTCCAGATTTTGACGAGACAGTTGTGTTAGTGCATGTTAAACATAGAAAAAATTTGAAGGCCGTAAGAGGAAGCTATCTCCTGTATGTCATCAAACATGCATTGTTCCCTCTCGGAACCACGAACCTTCTAGTGAGTTCATCCGGTTTGTGAGGGGTGTGTGTCCAAACTTTCGTCAAACATGCCAATTTTTTTACCACATCATCTTGGTGATATGACATTAAATCTAGCAAGGTTTCATGTTTTTCTGATAAGTTTTTAATTTTTTGGAATTCAAATGCCATGGCACTCCATGCATGTGTGCCCATGCCTTGAGACCAATAAGTTTGAAAATTCCTTCTAATTTGCTGCACATGGAATTAACTCGCACACAAGTACACAAAAATATGTTTTTTCAAACCGTTATGGTTAGACCTTGCTTGTATATGTAGTTCAAATTTTAATTACGGTAATTAAATGGCTAGAAAATCACTTAAATGTCTTTAAAAGGTCAAATGAGCCCTGCAATTTTCCTAATTATCACAAGACAGTTGTATTAGTGCATGTTAAACATAGAAAAAAAATGAAGGCCGTAAGAGGAAGCTATCTCCCGTTCGTCACCAAACATGCATTGTTCCCTCTCGGAACCACGAACCTTCTAGTGAGTTGCTCCGGTTTGTGAGGGATGTGTGTCCAAACTTTCGTCAGAGATGCCCATTTTTTACCACATCATCTTGGTTGCATGACATTCAATCTAGCAAGGTTTCATGTTTTTCAGATATGTTTTTACATTTTTTGAATTAAAATGCGATGGCACTCCATGCATATGTGCCCATGCCTTGAGACCTATATGTTTGAAAATTCCTTCTAATTTACTGCACATGGAATTAACTCTCACACAAGTACACAAAAATATGATTTTTCATACAGTTATGGTTAGGCGTTGCATGTAGATGTAGTTCGAATTTGAATTACGGTCATTAAACGGCTAGAAAATTACTTAAATATCTTTAAAAGGTTAAATGACAACTGAAATTTTCCAGATTTTGACAAGACAGTTGTGTTAGTGCATGTTAAACATAGAAAAAATTTGAAGGCCGTAAGAGGAAGCTATCTCCTGTATGTCATCAAGCATGCATTGTTCCCTCTCGGAACCACGAACCTTCTAGTGAGTTAATCCGGTTTGTGAGGGGTGTGTGTCCAAACTTTCGTCAAACATGCCAATTTTTTACCACATCATCTAGGTGATATGACATTAAATCTAGCAAGGTTTCATGTTTTTCTGATAAGTTTTTAATTTTTTGGAATTCAAATGCCATGGCACTCCATGCATGTGTGCCCATGCCTTGAGACCAATATGTTTGAAAATTCCTTCTAATTTGCTGCACATGGAATTAACTCGCACACAAGTACACAAAAATATGTTTTTTCAAACCGTTATGGTTAGGCCTTGCTTGTAGATGTAGTTCAAATTTTAATTACGGTAATTAAATGGCTAGAAAATCACTTAAATGTCTTTAAAAGGTCAAATGACCCCTGCAATTTTCCTAATTATCACAAGACAGTTGTATTAGTGCATGTTAAACATAGAAAAAAAATTGAAGGCCGTAAGAGGAAGCTATTTCCCGTTCGTCACCAAACATGCATTGTTCCCTCACGGAACCACGAACCTTCTAGTGAGTTACTCCGGTTTGTGAGGGATGTGTGTCCAAACTTTCGTCAGAGATGCCCATTTTTTACCACATCATCTTGGTTGCATGACATTCAATCTAGCAAGGTTTCATGTTTTTTAGATATGTTTTTACATTTTTGGAATTAAAATGCGATGGCACTCCATGCATATGTGCCCATGCCTTGAGACCAATATGTTTGAAAATTCCTTCTAATTAAATGCACATGGAATTAAATCACACACAAGTACACAAAAATATGATCTTCCAAACCGTTATGGTTAGGCGTTGCATGTAGATGTAGTTCAAATTTGAATTACGGTCATTAAATGGTTAAAAAATCACTTAAATGTCTTCAAAATGTCAAATGACCCCTGAAATTTTCCAAATTTTCACAAGACAGTTGTATTAGTGCATGTTAAACTTAGAAAAAATTTGAAGGCCGTAAGAGGAACCTATCTCGCATTCGTCATGAAACATGCATTGTTCCCTCTCGGAACCACGAACCTTCTAATGAGTTGCTCCGGTTTGTGAGGGGTGTGTGTCCAAACTTTCGTCAAACATGCCAATTTTTTTACCACATCATCTTGGTGGCATGACATTAAATCAAGCAAGGTTTCATATTTTTGATCATTTTCTTATTTTTGGAATTAAAATGCCATGGCACTCCATGCATGTGTGCCCATGCTTTTAGACCAATATGTTTGAAAATTTTCTTCTAATTTACTACACATGGAATTAACTCGCACACAAGTACACAAAAATATGATTTTTCAAACAGTTATGGTTAGGCGTTGCATATAGATGTAGTTCAAATTTGAATTACGGTCAATAATTGGCTAGAAAACTACTTAAATGTCTTTAAAAGGTCAAATGACCCCTAAAATTTTCCAGATTTTGACAAGAAACTTGTGTTAGTGCACGTTAAACTTAGAAAAAAAATTGAAGGCCGTAAGAGGAAGCTATCTCCAGTTCGTCATCAAACATGCATTGTTCCCTCTCGGAATCACGAACCTTATAATGAGTTGCTCCGGTTTGTGAGGGGTGTGTGTACAAACTTTCGTCAAACATGCCAATTTTTTTACCACATCATCTTGGTGGCATGACATTAAATCAAGCAAGGTTTCATGTTTTTGATCATTTTCTTATTTTTTGGAATTAAAATGCCATGGCACTCCATGCATGTGTGCCCATGCTTTTAGACCAATATGTTTGAAAATTTCTTCTAATTTAGTACACATGGAATTAACTCGCACACAAGTACACAAAAATATGATTTTTCAAACAGTTATGGTTAGGCGTTGCGTGTAGATGTAGTTCAAATTTTAATTACGGTCATTAATTGGCTAGAAAATTACTTAAATGTCTTCAAAAGGTAAATGACCCCTAAAATTTTCCATATTTTGAGAAGAAAGTTGTGTTAGTGCATGTTAAACATAGAAAAAATTTGAAGGCCGTAAGAGGAAGCTATCTCCTGTACGTCATCAAACAAGCATTGTTCCCTCTCGGAACCACAAACCTTCTAGTGAGTTGCTTCGGTTTGTGAGGGGTGTTTGTCCAAACTTTCGTCAACCATGCCAATTTTTTTACCACATCATCTTGGTGACATGACATTAAATCTAGCAAGGTTTCATGTTTTTCTGATAAATTTTTTATTTTTTGGAATTCAAATGCCATGCCACTCCATGCATGTGTGCCCATGCCTTGAGACCAATATATTTGAAAATTCCTTCTAATTTACTTCACATGGAATTAACTCGCACACAAGGACACAAAAATATGATTTTTCAAACCGTTATGGTTAGGGTTGCATGTAGATGTAGTTCAAATTTTAATTACGGTCATTAAATGGCTCGAAAATCACTTAAATGTCTTTAAAAGGTCAAATGACCCCCTGAATTTTTCCAAAATTTCACATGATAGTTGTATTAGTGCATGTTAGACGCAGAAACAAAATTGAAGGCCGTAAGAGGAAGCTATCTCCCGTTCGTCATAAAACATGCCTTGTTCCCTCTTGGAACCATGAACCTTCTAGTGAGTTGCTCCGGTTTGTGATGGGTGTTTGTCCAAACTTTCGTCAAACATGCCAATTTTTCTACCACATCATCTTGGTGACATGACATTAAATCTAGCAACGTTTAATGTTTTTCTGATAAGTTTTTAATTTTTTGGAATTCAAATGCCATGGCACTCCATGCATGTGTGCCCATGCCTTGAGACCAATATGTTTGAAAACTCCTTCTAATTTACTGCACATGGAATTAACTCGCATAGAAGTACACAAAAATATGATTTTTCAAACCGTTATGGTAAGGCGTTGCAGGTAGATGTAGTTCAAATTTTAATTCCGGTCATTAAATGGCTAGAAAATCACTTAAATGTCCTTAAAAGCTCAAAAGACCCCTGACATTTTCCAAATTATCACAAGACAGTTGTATTAGTGCACATTAAACATAGAAAAAAAATTGAAGGCCGTAAGAGGAAGCTATCTCCCGTTCGTCACCAAACATACATTGTTCCCTCTCGGAACCACGAACCTTCTAGTGAGTTGCTTCGGTTTGTGAGGGATGTCTGTCCAAACTTTCGTCAAAGATGCCAATTTTTTACCACATCATCTTGGTTGCATGACATTCAATCTAGCAAGGTTTCATGTTTTTCTGACAAGTTTTTATTTTCTTGGAATTAAAATGCCATGGCACTCCATGCATGTGTGCCCATGCCTTGAGACCAATATGTTTGAAAATTCCTTCTAATTTAATGCAAATGGAATTAACTCACACACAAGTACACAAAGATTTCATTTTTCAAACCGTTATGGTTAGGCATTGCATGTAGATGTAGTTCAAATTTGAATTACGGTCATTAAACGGTAAGAAAATCACTTAAATGTCTTCAAAAGGTCAAATGACCCCGGAAATTTTCCAAATTTTCACAAGACAGTTGTATTAGTGCACGTTAAACTCAGACAAAAATTTGAAGGTCGTAAGATGAAGCTATCTCCCGTTCGTCATCGAACATGCATTGTTCCCTCTCGGAACCACGAATCTTCTAATTAGTTGCTCCGGTTTGTGAGGGGTGTGTGTCCAAACTTTCGTCAAACATGCCAATTTTTTTACCACATCATCTGGGTGTCATGACATTAAACCATCAAGGTTTCATGATTTTTGATCATTTTCTAATTTTTTGGAATTAGAATGCCATGGCACTCCATGCATGTGTGCCCATGGTTTTAGAACAATTTTTTTGAAAATTCCTTCTAATTTACTGCATATGGAATTAACTCGCACATAAGTACACAAAAATATGATTTTTCAAACAGTTTTGGTTAGGCGTTGCATGTAGATGTAGTTCAAATTTGAATTACGGTCATTAAACGGCTAGAGAATTACTTAAATGTCTTTAAAAGGTCAAATGACAACTGAAATTTTCCAGATTTTGACAAGACAGTTGTGTTAGTGCATGTTAAACATAGAAAAAATTTGAAGGCCGTAAGAGGAAGCTATCTCCTAGACGTCATCAAACATGCATTGTTCCCTCTCGGAACCACGAACCTTCTAGTGAGTTGCTCCGGTTTGTGAGGGGTGTGTGTCCAAACTTTCATCAAACATGCCAATTTTTATTCACGACCGGTTTTCCAATAAAAATATTTATTGAGAAACCAATCTTTTGAGTCCAGTATGAGAGAAATCCTCCTCACTGGTAGACAATTTCTTGATATAATGAGCCAGTAGCATAAAATATATTACAGGGTCGAGCTGCGGTTGCTCAACCAAATTATTACAAGCACGCCAATAATTATACATAATGGCGGACATGACACAGTGGTGTGGAGGCATACTACTGACTCGAGGATATGGCGGTGGTGGAAAAACACAGCGGGGAGAGAAATACAAGACTCTATGTCGATCATCTCATCGAGCGTCGAGGTGAGGCTCGATGAATTTATTTGGTAGCGGAAGCGGATATAAAACAGTGACCAAATCCAGGGTCGCACGAGACTGACTGGGACTCCTCTAGGTGTCGGACTCGCTATCGAACTCTTCATCCATGAGATTGCCTTCGTCAGCATCTGGCCAAATCAACAAGCCAGTGAGTACTTTGAAAGTACTCGCAAGACAGTTCGGACGTAAGATATAACAAATGCATGCATGGATGCGTCATGATTAATTCACCAAATGTACATTCAAATTATCATAACAAGGTAAGTAAAAGGGAAACGGCGGTAGTCCGCCTGAAATCCCAACAGAACATAAATAATTTCCGATCGGGTGTCTGAAATAAATATAAGAAAAAAAACTGCCACAGTCGGGCGTCTTAGCGACACCACAGAAAGGGCTTGAAAAGAAATGCCACAGTCGGACGTCGGGGCGACATCACAGAAAGGGCTTGAAAAGAAATGCCACAGTCGGACGTCGGGACGACATCACAGAAAGGGCTTGAAAAGAAATGCCATAGTCGGACGTCGGGGCGACATCACAGAAAGGGCTTGAAAAGAAATGCCACAGTCGGACGTCGGGGCGACATCACAGAAAGGGCTTGAAAAGAAATGCCACAGTCGGACGTCGGGGCGACATCACAGAAAGGGCTTGAAAAGAAATGCCACAGTCGGACGTCGGGGCGACATCACAGAAACGGCTTTTATGGACAGATAAATAATAATCATAATAAACTTTTAATTCATAAGAATAAATGGGTTAGTCCATCCACAGGAATATCATTTCCGGAATTAGCACTCATGCGAAACACCGGAGTCTCTGTCATCAACACTGTCATTGTTAGGACAAGATAAAACAAATTTGGACATGGAATAGATGACGTGGAGGGATATATGACTCTGCAGAGTTTGTACAAAATTATTCCCACAGCCAACGGATTTCCGTAGTCACGAAGGACTAGTTCCGTTTACGGTATTTCGGAAGAAAACACAGCTAACCAGTACACACCCATCATACCTCTCGATGCTAGGAATCACCCTAGACATCGTCCAAGAAAAACTTTTGAGACGGGGAGATCACAATCTCGAATAGCATGGGATCAAATTTATATACGCGCGCTCTAAGGGGTGCCCCCCTCTCGGTCCCAACCAGAAACACCCATGCCCCCTGACCGGATGACTGGCTTTAATCCAGGGCCATGGAACCATCATCACGGCCTCTCCTTTTGGTGTGTACCAGAAAAGTGGTTTGCAACTTACTAAACCATATTCCTTGCGGAAAACATGTGGTAGTACAGGAAAGGAAATGAAAGGAACTGGACTGATACGGTTTGACAATGAAGTCACATACTCCGGCATGAGACTGGCATGCTACAACACTGCCATCTCACCCATCCTCATGCCAACACATGGCCATTCATACTCACATCCATCCACTTATGGATCATCGAACTCACTTACCTCATTATCGCATAAAATGACATTCATCGATATGCTTATCAACATGCCATGAAACTAACTAAATGCAAAACATGCCAAGACACTCATCATATCAAAAGTTCAAACATGCTTGCCTAGTTCAGAGTAGTCGGAGCCTAGCTCGGTGAAGTTCACGGCTCCGTCACCTCCTTCGGTATCTACGGTATAAAGAAAATATATGCGCTATCGTGAATACCAAGGAGTGCACAGAAAGTATACCAAATATTTTCCAAATAAAACTGATAAAAAACTAGACAAAATTTTAAAGAGAACAGAAAAAGAATCAACCAAAAATACCTTTCTGTTTAAAAGATATAAAGGTTTTTGTCCAGGGACTCATTTGTAATGAAACAGAAGTTTTCTAGGGGCTAGTTTATAAAAACAGAAAGCGCTTCGGTAGCGACTACGCCAGCCCAGAGGAAAGACGTATTTGCTCGAAGGCGCTTCTAGAAAACGGTTCGATAGAAAGGGCAGAGAGGCTGACGGTGGGGTCCCACTCGTCAGGTTCAAATGTTCAAACGGGGCGGCAGAGTTCGCCGGTGCCCGAGAGCCGCGGTGGTCGCCGGCGGCGATCCACGGCGAGGCAGAGAGATCGGAGGGTACCTCCGTGCTCAGGGCACCCTTCCGCGTCGGTTGATGGTGGTGGAGGCGGTCGGCGAGCACCACGTCGACGGCGAGCTTTGCTCCGGCGGACGGCGGCTCGGGTGGTCGAGGGGCTCGTCGGAGAGAGCTGCAAGGGTTAAATTGAAGAGGGGGTTAGGCTCCTGGTAGCTAGAGAGGGTAACGGACGGGGTTTGGGCGCCGGAGATGGCCTCACCGGAGTGAATCAAGGTGGAGGCCGAGGCGGATCGGGGCGGCCGGAGCTGGGGGAGGAGACCTCCTCGAGGTCCTCCGAGTGGCCTGGCGTGGCGCTGGTGCGGAGTGGGGATGAGGCGTGCACGAGGTTGAGCTCGGGGGCCCTTTTTTTAGGCGGCCCGAGGCGGTTGCCGTGAACGGGGTCTCCGGCGAGCGATTACGGCGGCGCAGTGCTCGGTCGGGGGTGATTAGGGAGTCGAGCGCCGTCGTGGGAGTCTACTGGGTCTGTTTTGGTGCTAATTGAGCTGGAGATTGGTGCTTAGGAGGGAGTTCGACAGAACGGGGCGGCGCGGGCCAGTCGGCGGCAGGGAGCGCGTCGTGTGCTTGCCGGTCGCGGTGGCGGTGCACGGGCGTGCGCTGGCGTGCGTGAGGCCACGCGGAGAGCCAGGGAGCGATGGGCGGCGCGGAACGGCGTTGAGCCGCCGTTCTTGCCCCCTGACGGCTGTACCGGGGTCTCGGCCGCCGCAAGACACGCCGGCGCGGGCGGCCAGGGGTGCCACCGACGCCGGGAAGACGCCAAGCGCGCGTGCGGGGTTGCTGGCCAGGGAGAAAGAGCCGCGTGCAACGCGCCAAGTGCACTGTGGCCGCGTGACTGAAACTCTGTCGAAGATCAACACTAAACTCTGAATGTTTCTAAATTTTAAACAGCAGCAGTGCTTGCAAGGTGTTCGACAGAATGAAATTGGCCTCTGGTGATTTTTCCTTGAGCTGATACTTGGTGGAGTGGCTTCTCATTGCTCAAATAGGTTGCCTGAATTTTGGTGGAATTTTGGGGGAGTATAGATATGAATTTCATCAAATTTGGCAAATCTGGTCCAAACTTGCAGAGACTGAATTTTGAAAAATTTGAAAAGAGAAGGAGTGGATCAAGATGGTTCTGAGTTGTGGGTACAAAGGACAATCCAGGGGAGTTGGTGTGAGGTCAAAACTCAAATGAAAAAGAGTACTTGCTTTGAAAATCACTAAGGCTCCAAATAATTTTCAGAATTGATTTGAGAGGGAAAATAATTAGAATAAAATCCAAAACTTGTTTGGATTAGTTGGGACAGAGAACTTGGGTTGATCACAAGGTGTAGGGGAGGTTTTGGAGAGGTTTTATCACATGGGCAAGAATGCCAAGTCAAGGATGGTTCCAAGATATGGAAATCCCAAATTTTCATAGAGTTTTAGTTTAAAAGAAAAATAATTTAAACTCAAAAATTAAATTTGAGAGAACCAACAGAGAAGAAGTTTCAAAAGATCAAACACCAAGGTTTGAAAAAAATAAAATCCTTGCCAAGGCAAAGGAAGTTTTTAAGTGGAAGGTTTTTCTGAAAAAGAAAAAAAAATTAAATAGCCTCTCCTCAAAAACCACAAAGTTTTTGATAAAAACCAAATAAAAATTTTAGAGTGTCACAACACCTACCCCCTTAGGAAAAATCTCGTCCCCGAGATTTCAGCTGATCCTTAAATAGGTGTGGATGCTCAGTCCGAAGAAAATCCTCGCTTTCCCAAGTTGCTTCACTGTCGGTGTGATTGCTCCACTGGACTTTGAAAAACTTGATGGTCTTCTGTCGGGTCCTCCTTTCAGACTCCTCTAATATTCTTACGGGACGTTCTCGATAAGTGAGGTCTGGCTGCATATCAATGTTTTCATGGGATACTTGTTTCTCTGGGTTGCGTACGTACTTCCTCAATTGCGAGACATGGAACACGTCGTGGACATCGGATAATTCCTCGGGTAAGTCTAGCTGGTAGGCTACAGTGCCTCTTCGTGCCACTATGCAAAATGGTCCAATGAATCTTGGTGCTAACTTCCCTTTTATCCTGAATCGTTGCAATCCTCTCATAGGGGATACTCTCAGGTATACGAACTCACCGGGTTCGAAGCTGACCCTACGATGTTTCTGATCATAATAACTCTTCTGTCGACTTTGAGCGGTCTTAAGTCGGTCTCTGATTAGCTTGACCTTTTCCTCGGCTTCTCTGAGCAGGTCTGGCCCGAATATGCGGTTGTCTCCGGTCTCTGACCAATTTAGCGGGGTACGACATCTTCGCCCGTATAAAGCCTCAAATGGTGCCATTTGTAGGCTGGCCTGGTAGCTATTGTTGTATGCGAACTCGGCGTATGGCAGGCTTTCTTCCCAACTAGTTCCGTAGGTGAGGACACATGCCCTCAGCATGTCTTCTAAAACCTGGTTTACGCGTTCTGTTTGTCCATCAGTCTGTGGATGGTATGCGGTACTGAAGGCTAGTTGGGTTCCCAGAGCCTGTTGTAAATGCTCCCAAAATCTTGAGACGAACTGAGTGCCTCTGTCGGATATTATAGTCTTCGGGACACCGTGCAGACAAACTATGCGGGAAAGATAAATCCTGGCAAGCCTCTGAGTGGTGTAGGTTGTCTTTACTGGAATAAAGTGTGCCACTTTGGTCAACCTGTCAGTGATGACCCATATGGCATCATTCCCGTGTCGTGACCGAGGTAGTCCGACAATAAAATCCATCCCTATTTCATCCCATTTCCACTCAGGTATTTTGTTAGGTTGCAGTAGTCCGGCTGGTCTCTGATGTTCAGCTTTTATGCGTTGACACGAGTCGCAACATGCAATGAAGGCGGCTATGTCCCTCTTCATACCGTGCCACCAAAATCTTTCCTGAATATCCTTATACATTTTGGTTCCTCCAGGGTGGATCGAATATGGAGTGGTGTGTGCTTCAGCTAAAATTTGCTGTTTAAGGTCTTCTATGTTTGGCACGCATAGCCTTTCTCCGTACCATAATATTCCTTCATTGTCTATGACGAATTCCGAGGCTTTGCCCATACTCAACTTTCTTTTAATTCCTTCAATGCTGGGGTGACCGGGCTGAGCTTCTTTAATTTTCTTCACAAGGTTGGGTTGTATTACCAAGTCTGATATGGTACCTTCTGCTACCATTATCAAGTTGAGCTTGGCAAATTCTTGATGGAATTCGGCCCTCAAGCTGTGCAGATAGTTTCCGTCGGAGCTGGGGTTCCGACTCAGGGCATCGGCCACTACATTTGCTTTCCCTGGATGGTAATGGATCCCAACATCATAATCCTTTACCAATTCCAACCAGCGTCGTTGCCGTAAATTTAGTTCTGGCTGCGTGAAAATATATTTGAGACTTTTGTGATCCGTATATATTTCACATCGATTCCCAAGTAAGAAATGCCTCCATTCCTTGAGTGCATGAATAACCGCTGCCAAATCTAAATCATGAGTGGGATAATTTTCCTCATGCTTGCGAAGTTGCCTTGAAGCATAGGCGACAACCTTGCCTTCCTGCATTAACACGCATCCGAGACCTTTTCTGGACGCGTCACAATATACTTCAAAATTCTTTTGTATGTCGGGTACAATTAATACCGGTGCTGTTGTTAATTTCCGCTTTAGCTCTTGGAAACTTTTCTCGCAGGCTTCTGTCCACTCAAACTTCTTATCTTTCTTGAGTAACTGTGTCATAGGCTTGGCTATGGTGGAAAATCCTTCAATAAATCTGCGGTAATATCCTGCCATTCCCAGAAACTCCGTATGTCCGTTACGCTGGCTGGTGACTTCCAGTCAAGTACGGCCTTGACTTTCTCTAGGTCCACTGCGATACCGTCTTGGGTCAGTACGTGGCCTAGAAAGCCTACTTGTCTTAGCCAAAATTCGCACTTGCTGAACTTGGCATACAATTTGTGTTTTCTTAGCTCTCCTAGCACAATCCTGAGATGTTCTGCGTGCTCTTCTGGTGTCTTGGAATATACCAGTATATCGTCGATGAATACCACGACGAACTTGTCCATAAACTTCATAAATACTTTGTTCATGAGGTGAACAAAATATGCTGGGACGTTAGTTAATCCAAATGGCATCACTGTGAACTCGTACAGTCCATATCTGGAGGTGAAGGCTGTTTTGGGGATATCTTCCGTTCGCACCTTCAATTGATGGTATCCTGACCTTAAGTCAATTTTTGAGAATACCTTGGCCTGAGCGAGCTGATCAAATAAATCATTTATTCTTGGCATCGGGTATTTGTTTTTGACTGTGACCATGTTAAGTGCTCGATAGTCAATACACAATATTAGTGTTCCATCCTTCTTTTTGGCGAATAAAATTGGTGACCCCCAAGGTGAGGAGCTGGCTCGAATGTATCCTTTTTCCAGTAATTCCTTTATTTGCTTCTTCAACTCGACCAACTCGGATGGTGCCATTCTGTATGGTTTCTTGTATATGGGGGCGGTTCCTGGTGCTAGCTCAATGCGGAATTCTATTTCTCGGTCTGGTGGCATGCCTGGCAGCTCTTCAGGGAATACATCTGGAAATTCACACACTACTGGAACCTTGTTTAGCTCAGAAACGTCCACCTTATTTAATCTCGGTTGCCGGGGTCTTTTTCCTTCCTTGGCTGATACTCTTATTGTCTTCCCTTGGTGGTGTGTGAGAATCACGGTCCTGTTGAAACAGTCGATGAAACCTTTATTGGTGGTTAGCCAATCCATCCCTAGGATGACATCCAGTCCTTTGTTTTCCAATACAATAAGATTTGCGTGAAACTCCAATCCTTCGAACTCAATGACCACATTCTGACAGTAATTCTGAGAAACTTGTTGAATCCCAGGGGACTTGATGATCATGGATTTCTCCAAAGGAAGTATCGAAAACTTATTTTGCAAAGCAAAACTTTTCGAAATGAAAGAGTGAGAAGCTCCAGAATCAAACAAAACCATTGCAGGTATTGTGTTGACAGGAAACGTACCGAGTACGATATCCGGAGCATTTTGTGCCTCCTCTTTGGTTACGTGGTTCAGATGACCCTTCCTGTGGTTATTGTTGGGATTGAAATTGTTTCGCTTGGGTGCTGAATTATTGCCGCCGTTGTTCGGCTTTGGGGTTGAACTCCTTGGCTTGGGGCACTGTTTGGCATAGTGCCCTTCTTCTCCACAAGCGTAACAAGAAACGCCGGGGCGATAGGTGAATTCCTTGTCCCTTGCATGAAAATTCTTGATTGGGCGTGAGGCATTGGATTAGAATTTGTGTGTCCCACCCTTTTGAAAATTTGTCTTGCTTCGGTGATTGCGAGCGTGATTAGTCTGGTCCCTTTTTCGCTTGCGGATATATTCCAGACTGCGTCTCTCATTTTCCAGAGTAATGGCTTTGTCCACCAGTGTTTTAAAATCAGGAAAAGTGTGCACGACCAGTTGGCATTTAAGCGCGGGCGCCAGACCGTCAAGGAATTTCTCCATCTTCTTGATTTCAGTCATACGTTCCTCATTGGCGTAGCGGGATAATAGGGTAAATTGACTGTTGTAATCTGACACTGTCATGTTCCTTTGTTTGAGGTCATCGAATTCTCTCTTCTTGATTTTCATAATACTCTTAGGAATATGTGCACCACGGAAACCTTCCTTGAAATCATCCCAGGTTATGTTATTTTCATTGGGATGCATGTGCAGAAAATTCTCCCACCACGATGCGGCTGCTCCTGTGAGATAGTGTGGAGCATATAGTACTTTCTCGAGATCTGAACACTTTGCAATAATTAATTTCCTCTCCATATCTCGAAGCCAGTCCTCGGCTTCAAGAGGCTTGTCAGTGTGAGAAAATGTTTGAGGACGTGTCTTCTGTAGTTCAGATAACTTGGAATGCTGTTGATACTGTCCATGGTGATTTCCCATGTTGATGACTTGGTTCATCATCTCCCGATGTTGTTGCTGACTCTGCTCATAAAGGCGGCACATTTGTGAAAGTGCCGATTCATTGCCCTGTTGGCTTGACTGTCCCTGGGTGAACTCGTTGTTGGGTTGTGTATCATAATTTTCCTCTGGTGGAGTTGGCATGGAGCGTGTCCAAGGACGAGACATTTTTCACTCTGGGGATATATTTTTGTAAAACTCATAAGAAAAGCGGAAAGAGTCGCAAAACAAAACCATAAATGCATAAAGCTGGCAAATTGAATTAAATAACTCAGCTTACTTAAGAAAACAAATCGACGTGCGCACGAAGAAGGACTGCTCATTACATATCTTACACGCGGGCGGTAATTATACAATACATCACTCAGGATATGCGTACATAATCCTGACATGTTATTTAGGCTAGTGCACTTCTCCAGATCCTACATGATGCGCAAACAGGCTACTTCTCACAACCTACGTACATATCTGACAAAGCGGTACAATACATGGCAGCTAAGCGTACTCAGGCAGAGATGTTGACGACCTCCTTTGCCCTGCCGAGGGTGAGGCGTAGCGAGGTTGGGGACTCGACTTCCTCCTCGCTAATGGGCTCCATACGTGTAGTGTTGCGCAGAGCGGACGGAGCGGTTGCCAGGGGCGGAGCAACACGTACAGGAGTGGGCGCGAAGGTTGGTGCAGTGCGCGCTGGAGTGGGCGCAATGACTTGGTTGAATTCTTCGGTAGAAGGCAGGCGACGAGCAGGCGTAAAAGATGCTGATGACGAGACAAAAGTCAGTGGCGGTGCGATTGGTAGGAGCTCCCTCCTGTTGGCAGCACAGCCATGAACTGAGTCCATACGGGTAGCTACGAAGTCGTCCACCAGGTTGTCGAAGGCTGCCTCCAAGGCCCGGAGATACTCAATGAGCATCTCAAAAGCCTCGTCTCGTTCTCCTCTGGGGCAGGAGTATGCGTAGTGACAGGTGTAAGGCACATGGCACGGAAGATAACGGTAACGACGAGTTTTCATCACGGGAAGGACATCCCTGAGACGATCTATCGTCTCGCGGGCTGCCATCTGCATAGCATGCCTCTCCGTAGGCATTGCTCTTCCCACGAACCGGACGCGGCGTAACTCACCACGCCCTCCCTTGAACTGTACTGCGGCCTGGTGCATGGTCAGACTGTCGTTGACTCGATGCTGGCAGAGTGTGAAGACTGGGCGCACGGATGGCCCCATCGCGACCTGAACGATGAAAGAAAGAAGTTTGACGAACCCATCGGGCACGTTGGCGAAGGTCTAAGACTCGCAGCTGTTGTCGGCCATCTACAAAAGTAGGCAAAAATTCTGCATGGTCAGATCATAAATTTATGTGACTGACAGAAAATGACTACAATTGCAAAAATATAAATTAGCTCTATCATGGTAATAACTAATTAGCGATCGCACCTAGTGGCTTCCTACAGTCAGCCTGGCTCTGGTACCAAGCTTGTCACGACCGGTTTTCCAATAAAAATATTTATTGAGAAACCAATCTTTTGAGTCCAGTATGAGAGAAATCCTCCTCACTGGTAGACAATTTCTTGATATAATGAGCCAGTAGCATAAAATATATTATAGGGTCGAGCTGCGGTTGCTCAACCAAATTATTACAAGCACGCCAATAATTATACATAATGGCGGACATGACACAGTGGTGTGGAGGCATACTACTGACTCGAGGATATGGCGGTGGTGGAAAAACACAGCGGGGAGAGAAATACAAGACTCTATGTCTATCATCTCATCGAGCGTCGAGGTGAGGCTCGATGAATTTATTTGGTAGCGGAAGCGGATATAAAACAGTGACCAAATTCAGGGTCGCACGAGACTGACTGGGACTCCTCTAGGTGTCGGACTCGCTATCGAACTCTTCATCCATGAGATCGCCTTCGTCAGCATCTGGCCAAATCAACAAGCCAGTGAGTACTTTGAAAGTACTCGCAAGACAGTTCGGACGTAAGATATAACAAATGCATGCATGGATGCGTCATGATTAATTCACCAAATGTACATTCAAATTATCATAACAAGGTAAGTAAACGGGAAACGGCGGTAGTCCGCCTGAAATCCCAACAGAACATAAATAATTTCCGATCGGGTGTCTGAAATAAATATAAGAAAAAAAACTGCCATAGTCGGGCGTCTTAGCGACACCACAGAAAGGGCTTGAAAAGAAATGCCACAGTAGGACGTCGGGGCGACATCACAGAAAGGGCTTGAAAAGAAATGCCACAGTCGGACGTCGGGACGACATCACAGAAAGGGCTTGAAAAGAAATGCCATAGTCGGACGTCGGGGCGACATCACAAAAAGGGCTTGAAAAGAAATGCCACAGTCGGACGTCGGGGCGACATCACAGAAAGGGCTTTAAAAAGA